>NC_060143.1:12203615-12507430 GCF_021461385.2 Schistocerca piceifrons
TTCAAAACCACAACCAAGTTATGTAGAACCAGGTAATGGCAGTGTGCTTCTTTGCATTTTTAAATATTTGTTTTACGTCGAACTTTCAGGGGTAAAATTTACTCTCTTGTTTTATTGACGCTATTAATCAGTAATAACTTCTGTACATACTAACCACGCTACAACAATATCGTTGCCTAACTTGAATGCCAAGGCATTAATTCGTTTTAAAATTATCACACTCTCCGAAATAAGTAAATTATCTTTCTTTCAGGGATTAATCGTCTTTCCCTTTAAATAAAATCCTGGATATAATTTCTTTTCCTCTTACCTTAAGAAATATGAAATAAATTCTCTCTTTGGAAGTTAAACAAATCTAAACTAATAGTCCCATTTCTTCGGGAATTAATATCTTTGCTTTTTGTAACGTTGCCGACTTTTCTTTGTCTAATCTTTGACTTCCTTTTGCTACTTTAGGATATTTCTAAGTTATTCTCTTGCAATAAAATTGAACTTTCCAGAATGAGATTTTCACTCTGTAGCGGAGTGTAAAGTTTAGAATGTAGGAGATGAGGTACTGGCAGAAGTAAAGCTGTAAGGACGGGCCGTGAGTTGTTCTTGGGTAGTTCAGATCGTAGAGGACTTGCCCGCGAAAGGCAAAGGTCCCGAGTTCGAGTCTCAGTCCAGCACACAGTTTTATTCTGCCAGGAAGTTTCAAACTGACCTTTGCTTTTGAAGTATCCTTGAATGTTAAATATGGGTCTAATGAGACTCGATACATTTTCTTTATTTTTAAAACAGAAACTGTTCTATTTTTTATTGCACGTTTCCGTTCATGTACAGATACAAGTCAGCTTTGATTTTACGAGTGCTGGCTAATCAATCAAACACCTGTAAGCGTAAAAATAAAAGGAATGCCATTATAACCTGGATGTCACTGCCACTTTTAAGCTGCTTGGACTTAAAAACAGACACAAAATTAATCCCACTCCAGGCGTTGACTTTCCGCGGATCCACTACAATTGAAGTTATTTAATACACAGCACTCGCGCGATAGGAGAGAAAATTAGCGTGTCCTCAATAACAATGGTTCTTGGTTTGTTGTTTAGGGTTTTATAAGAAGAGCTGCCAAATTCGAGACCGCGGGGGCAAATCTCCTACTGAGACTAGTTCTCGTAATTACGAAGGTAACACATTCCGCGTATCTATACAGAAATGTAACCAAAATACATCGTAGCTCACGCTGAAGTCGAAAAATAAACCCTAACATAATATCGCAAAGTCACTATTTCGTAACTGCTTGCTTCCTTCTTCAAATCCCTAATACAACACAGACGTAATATTTCATAAGTCCTTGCTTTCTCCACCTTCAAATTCGAATAAAGAGTTCATGTTATTATGTCACTTATCTCACACAACAAAATGGAAAATCTCCAGTCTAACTTAGATACGTATCACCTACAAACGAGTGGGTTTCAAGCTACACATCGTTCAGTATCTGTATTGGTATAAAGTAAGCAACCACGAGAACTCAACTCCAAAGTACAATACACCCTAGCCACTACTGCTACCTCAATTCTAAATTCCCACAGAAATGAATCACTGGACGCTTTTCGCCCCACAAAGTGAGATCAAAATTATGAAAGATCGGCGTAAATATGTTTCAGACAAGCCGATAACAATTTCACGGAATTCTCCTAACGACTGTAGCATTTGACTCAAACACTCTCGAGTCTAACCTCGATTCGAACTGATGTTATTCCGGCTACCAACCGACAAGGACTACCTGAATTTCTCGTGGGACAAACCAAGAAATATTCACGATTAACAAACATAGTACGCTAAATATCACTGTTAACGGTTGTTGGTTTTTCTTTACGGCTGTCGTTGGAGTCTTGGGGTTGCCAGCTGCGCCTTAGAAGTTTTCTTCGCCGCGAGCCGCAACTCTGCAGTCGTCCGCGCGTACTGAACTCGCCAACTTTGACTGGATTCTGCTCCTCAGATTTTTTCAGGTGACAATCTCTACACAATTTTACAAAAAAAAAAAAAAAAACATATACTTACCAAACAACTCATATTATTTTCGTTTCTTTTCATAATTGCAAATTTTGATAAGGCGATACACTAAAAATGCTGATTTAACACAGCACACGTTTTGGAGCATTACAGCTACAAAGGTGACATTATCAACATTTCACTGAGTTTAAACGGGAACGTGCAATAGGCGCTATGAGAAGCTGGATGTTGCTTCTGCGATACTGCGGAAAGACTTGACAGGAATGTAGCCACTGTGCATGATTGCCGGTAGCGATGGTCACGAGAATGTACAACCTCAAGGAGGTCGGACTCTAAACGGCCACGTGGTACTACCGAGAGGCAATACCATTGTACTTGTTGTATGACTCTGGGGCATCGTACTGCATCTGCAGCAGCAATTTGAGCAGCAGTTGACAACACAGCGACATAAAGAATTGTTTCAAATCCGTTACTTCAAGGACAGCTTTGAGACAGACGCCCTGTAGCGCGCATTCTACCGATCCCAAACCTCCGCCATTTGCAACTTCATTGATGTCAAGCAAGAGCTGACTGGAGGGAAGGGTGGAGGTCTGCCTTGGTGCCAGTGATGGCCGCGTGTTAGCTAGAAGTAGGCCACCTGAGAGGCTGCGACCTTCCTGTCTGCGTGCTAAGACGCACTGGACCTAGACCTGGAGTTATGGTCTGGGATGCGATTTCGTGTGACCTCTGGAGCACTCTCGTGGTTATCCCACGCGCTCTGACTGGAAATTTGTACGTCAATCTGGTGATTCGATCTGTTGTGCTTACATTCATGAATAGCATTCGAGAGGGTATTTTCCAACAGGATAACGCTCGTCCACATACCGTTGTTGTAGTCCAATATGCTGTACGGAGTGTCGACGTGTTACCCTGATCTGTTCGGTTACCAGATCTGTCTCTAATCTAGTATATGTAGGACACCATCGGACGGCAACTCCAACGTGATCTACAAGCTGCACGATAACTCCAACGGTTATTAACGTGCCAGCATTTCACGTTTGCAATGGCTTATCTCGCTCTTACATCAGCGTGTGATCTTACAGTGTTAGCCACTTACAAATGTCACCAAGAAAAATGTATTCCCGAAATTTCATTACTCTACATTAATTATTTTTTTGGTGGTGGTGGTTAGTGTTTAACGTCCCGTCGACAACGAGGTCATTAGAGACGGAGCGCAAGCTCGGGTTAGGGAAGGATTGGGAAGGAAATCGGCCGTGCCCTTTCAAAGGAACCATCCCGGCATTTGCCTGAAACGATATAGAAAAATCACGGAAAACCTAAATCAGGATGGCCGGAGACGGGATTGAACCGTCGTCCTCCCGAATGCGAGTCCAGTGTGCTAACCACTGCGCCACCTCGCTCGGTATTCTTTTTTTTTTTTTTTTGCGATACTTTCTTTCGTCAATGTATTTCATTGCAGAAGTGTTACAAATTTATAATTAAATCTCATTGCATTATCTTTGTCTTCCACATTAAGAATATTGGCATGTTCCTTCTCGTGAAGGAGATCCCCAGTTTTTCGAGCAAGTTGAATTTTCATCGTTTCTTTTCCACGTACAGGATTTCTGCATCATCTTCTGTTTCCTTAAGGGATGGCTTCTTTCGTAAAAACGGTATGCCAGTGCTGATTTCTCATAATTAGTCTAAGTGTACTTTGAAGTTCCTTGTGTCTAATCGAAAATGTCCTGCCTGTCTTTCCAATGAACTGTGTGGTTATAGATAAACTTCCGCTGCTTGAGAGGTCCCTAACGTGAGACGAGTGATCGAAGGACAATGGGACTCCTTTCGAAGGACATGCGGAAGATCAATAACGAATCAATCATTGAAAGAAACTCATTATAATTTCAGCATGACAGGGTAACATTGTAACATTTTCTGGCTGTGTACAACGTTTATGCTCCAGGTTAGAAACGTTTCTCAACGCGACGCGTATCTGCATCCACGACAGCCTGGAACCGCACTACAGACGCCATTTCGTAGTTGTTGGCAGCAGTTTTCGAACGGTGGACTAGGATACGTTCAGCTGTCCTGACACAGTTGGTACACTGCTTGAAGATCACACATTGCGTCCACCATTCTCAGCCATGGCAACAGCAACTTCTTAAACAATTTCTGGGGCAAGTGGCAGTCGACATCTCCCAGGAGAAATTCACAAAGTGCCAATTACTTCAAACTTCTGGATCAGTTTCTTCAATCCCGGTGCAGAAAGAGGGTCTCTCTGTTTTCCTTCATTGTGTCTCTACTCGCAAAGGGCAGCAGCAATATTCGAATCGCTTTGATAAAACAGCTTTATGAGCAAAAGCCTGCTCACTTTGGTCAGACCCGTGCTGACTATCTGCAACTGTAGTGTACATTCGTGCTTGTATTTCAAGCCATACGTCGCTGTACCTGTACCGGCGCCTGATGGTAAATCATCACACCGACGGTATTAACAACGCAAGTCCTACAGCCCAGGGTATAAACATCATGCCTACGGAATTAGATACCCACACTGTGAATAGCTTTCCATTTACATTGTTTTAAGTAGTGAGAGTTTAATTACGTCCATCCCGTACATTGAATCACGGGATACATGCCTGCACTGTAGAAATTGATCATCTTTCCAAATTATTTACCTTTTTACTGAATCATGCGGCAGGTTATACTACTCTGGATTATTTATGTGAAACAACATTTTGACACCTTGAGGTTTAAAAAATTTTGGAATCTTGTACAACACTGTTCCATAGTATGGTGTTTATACCGCTTTCATATCCTTGCTTTAGTTTATTCTTTCTATTATTACTTTTGTGCAGTAATATCTACTTTGTAAACATTTGTTGTTGGTTTTCTGTAAACGGTAAATGTGTGCCTACTTCTCTGCCTTTTAAAGTTTAAATCCAGAAATGGTAAATTGTTGTCGATTTCACGCTCCATAGTGAACTCAATTTTTCTGTGGGTATCTCTGAACTTTATTACTAATTCTTCTATATCTTAGACAGGAAAGTCAACAAGCAGGGACGTGTCTTCAACATAACTTTTACAACACACAATTTCACAAATAATGGCTTGGTGAGACTTTAAAACATTATGTTCTAGGTCATTAATAAAGCTTTGGCCATAGTCCCTGAAATGTTGGACGCCATGGACAAACCATTATTTTGAGTGTAAAACTTATGACTGAAAGTAAACCGTAAAAGTTCTATGAATTCAATGGCCCCTTGCCTCAAAATTCTATAGTATGTAAGGAAATTTCCTCTGACCAGAACATGGGAGTAGAAATACTTAAAGCCCAGTGAAACAAAATAGAATGGTTCGAAGACTTGTTTCTCCTTAATTTGATTAATAGTAGCAAGGAAAATTTGTTCTCAACCACGTAATTTCTTTCAAGAATTTCGCCGAGCTGGCTACTACATATAGGCTGTGCTATTTCCGGAGTTCACTATTTGTCGAACTGGGTTGTTATCATAATGTATTTTCATCTGTGACATTAGTTTAGGCTTAGTGTGTTAATAAACAAGCATCTTTTTTCAGTCTCTGTTAGCAGAAAATATGTAGGTTGCAAGTACTTTTGAGTTTAGACTGGAAGTCAACTGTCAAGTCCCTTGGGGTTTTGGTAATGTCATTTTTCAGCAAAAAATAAGTGAGGCGGCATTTAGATGCACCATGGAGAAAGGCAACGATAAACAGAATTATACGTGTACCATTGGAACAAGTACCTACACAAAAAAATTAAAAATATAATAACACTAAAATATATAGCATACAAAAATCAATTGAAATATAGTTTAACAACTTTACGACGAATAAAAAAAACCAAAACAACAATCAATAAACCAAAAAACAACACAAAACCCTCCAAACCAGATGACTAGATACATTCCCGCCATCTACATAGGTAAAATTTCGAGTAAAATAAATGCTTCATTAAAAAATACGACTGAATTAGCACTTCGAGCAACAAACAATTTGAATACAAAAATGCGTCCAAGAAACAGCTTCACAAAATTACTCATATCCTAGATTATGATTAAGACAGCAGACTTCCTTCGGCAAGGAATTCCATCTGCGCCTCCGCTTGCCTGCTTCTCATATTCTACTTTCTCCGTACGTAATTTTCCTTATTTTTCTGAACCCTGTCTTCATTTCAGAATGGTAAAAGATTACTGTAAAATAATTAACTATCTAGATGGTGTTCGCGAGCGTCTGTTTTACGATTGCTCTCGTTTTTCTACCAAATCTGAATTCCTCTAAAAGCCTACATAAAGTTTGTAAAATCTAAGACATATCCATGTTTATAGTAGCAGAATAAATACGTATTGTTTCCAGATACTTCTGCTTTTAAACCTGTTTTTTTCTGTACGGTATGCTGCTACGTGATCCTTGTCACATACAGACGGAGGTCTGCGCTACATATTCATATCAGACCGGCTTACTGTGTATTATTGGCTCATACCACACATACCAGGCCAAATTCCTGTTCACTGACGCAATGCGGCTTACGCAAGAACCATTGACATGAGATGCTGAATCCACAGATAAGGGAAGCATTCCACGTGATCTCAGTGGTTTACTGTTCTGTGTTACTCACCGTTCGTCAAGATCACATTATTTGTACTGCGTGACAAAAAATAATTACTGGAGTTTTAGGCAAATGGAAAATTTAATTAAAAGTTCAAAAACATTCAAAAGCAGTTCATTGTCATGCAGCACAAGTTCTGCGTGACTGTCAGCGTGATTTGAATGTAGATGGAAGGTTCAAATGGTTCAAATGGCTGTAAGCACTATGGGACTTAACGTCTGAGGTTAAACCTAACTAACCTAAGGACATCACACACATCCATTCCCGAGGCAGGATTAGAACCTCTGACCGTAGCACCGGCTCGGTTCCGGACTGAAGCGCCTAGATCCGATCGGCCACAGCGGCCGGTTAGACGGAAG
Source organism: Schistocerca piceifrons (assembly GCF_021461385.2). Taxonomy (NCBI): domain Eukaryota; kingdom Metazoa; phylum Arthropoda; class Insecta; order Orthoptera; family Acrididae; genus Schistocerca; species Schistocerca piceifrons. The sequence goes on from NC_060143.1 coordinate 12,210,570, forward strand.
GAAGAAATGATAAAATATCGTCAACTTCGAGATCGTTAATGACCAATTGCCAGAAAAACATTAAATTAGGCAAGGGAGGGGAAGGAAGTTAGCTGCGGCTATTTGCAGTACGTATCATGTTAGGTGCCTGATGTAAGGGAACAAAAGAAAATCCGAACCAGAGTGGCCAAAAAGAGATTTTAAGAAACGTCAATTATGGTGCTGCTTCGCTCGATATTTGGCTACAGTTTCTAATCGAAAAGATTTGAAAGTTTTATACACAAGGAAAGGGTGTTTCTGTCTGTTTGTCGATAATTTATTGGCATTCTTTACCTGAATCACGACGAATAAAAAACGCCCATTATAAAATCTTTTTCCAACTGGGAATGGTAAACTTTAAAGGCAAATTGATCAGACAGAAGTTGTGTGGACCTTGTAAGACGCGATCTTACTTGCGAAGAGTAAAATACTTTCAACTCCAGAATTATGAAACATAAAAAGCTTCCCATTTTCCAATAAAAATGAAGAGAGCGCAGATTTGTATATCATTACAGAAACGAGGTAAAGAGTCTGGCTTATGAGAACTAGAAGGCTACAGTCATAAACACGGAAGGAAGTTGGCAGAAAGATTGAATTTAAAAAGCAGAAAAAAGGGAAAGGCATATAATGTAAGAATAAAAGAATAAAAACGTAAGGGAAACGCCGTTTACAATATTCACTTGGTATAATCGTTTCCTACAGGCAGACCGAATGATTGATTAATGATAATATCAGGAGTTAGACAGAGGATGGCGTCTCACTACTCGTGTTGAATTTGTCATTCGACAGAATTATAGGAGTGGTGGGATATATTATAGAAGAGATTTGTGTTCAGACTATTGAGGTCTGTCTATAAGAAGAATGGAGTAGAGAGAGACTACCTAGCATTTGTGGACGATATGGTCACGGCGACAGGGAGTTTTGAAACATTAATGCTGTGATTCGCTGAACAAATGGGATTACATACACTGATCAACCACAACATTATGACCACCGTCCAGGCGACAGCAGATTCATCTGGCGAGTAATGACTGCTAGTCAAACACATGCACGGTGTATGTACAATAGTATGAGCGAGCGTGCTGTCCGTATGTAGAATGGGGAAGGAGCGCTATCTATCTGAATTTGACCGGTAGCTGACTGAGATCGCCCTGAGGCTCGGCACGAACATTTCGGAAACTGAAAGACATGTAAGGTGTTCAAGGAGTACTGTGATGAGTGTCTTCAACACGTGGCGATACCAAGCTGAAAAAAAAAAAAAACGTCCAGACATCGTGGAGTTGGGCTGTCATCCCTCTTTACATATGTCGGAAGTCGTCTTTTTTTTCCACAAAAACAGTAACGAGATTGACACAAAAACAATAACAAAAATGGCTAGGCTGACTGGTAAAACAGGACAGGTGGCAAACTATTGCGGAACTAACATTAGACTTTAGTGCTGGGCAGAGTATAAGTTTGTCTGAAACACACTTTGCACCGAAGACCCCCCTAGCGATGGGCCTCTGCAACCGACGACCCATGCATGTGCGAATGTGAACGACATCCGCAGCTGCTACTGAAATGGGCACGTGACCATAAGCATTGGACTTTGGCGCAGTGGCAGAGGGTTGCATGGTCTGTTGAATCCCCATACCTTCTTCATGACATCGATGGGAGGGCGCGAATCCGTCGGCTTGCACGGGAACAGGTCCCTGATACCTGTACTGTGAGACGGAGACAAACTGGCGGCTGTTCCATTATGCAGTGGGAAACTTTGACATGGGCATCCATGAGTCCAGTGAAGGTCGTGCAAACACCATGACAACCAAGGAGCATCTACGCTGGTTGCAGAGGACGTACACTCCTTCATAATGTCATGTTTCTCGACGGCAGTGGCATTTTTCAACAAGATAATGCGCCGTGTCACAAGGTCAGGATACGGAACAATCAACGGTGTAGTTAGAATAAAATATTTTGCTGAAAGGACCCAGTCAAATAGACTAGATAAAGACACCGTAAGTGCAAGAGCTGAGAAAATGGAAATCATGTTCGGATCACCCCTGACATAAATAATAAGACATTGTCTACAATACGCCTCTGAATGCCTTATCTTATGTGCAAAATTTCTCCTTGCTGAATGAGAGGTTGGTCTTGCGATGATAAAAATGTACTTTTACTTGTTTATCTAACGGCGTGACAGTAAAACCTACAAACAACCCTCTTCGTCGTCATGGGAACAAAATAATTTAATTCTATATAATCCATTTGCTTCCTTCGAAGCTCGCTTCTGTAGTATGGAAATAAACGTTGAAAATTTTTTACACGTTCGTTTTTCATCACAAGAGAAAATAGCTGGAAGAAGAAATATGAGGGATGATAATAGTAATTAGTTTCTTCTGCATTTACTGCAGGCAGATAGCTCAGATCAGCAGAGAATATGTATGTCAAAATCTTTCACAAATTATCCTCAATAAAATATTCTCCTCAAGTAAAATATAGTGAAACACTTCAGCGACTATCACTTCCTATTACAATATCCCTTAAACCCTCTAACTTTCAAGCAGCGAAAATTTAAATGAATTTTTCGCTGCAAATTTCTCTCCATTGTTATTTAGCTCTGCAGAAATCTGCAAAAGACAAGCGAGATGAGGGGTCTGACTTCGGAGTACCAGATAGTGATATTATATTTCATCAGGGCAAAGTTTCGTTGCGAAGAGGGCAAATAGAGCATGAATGCAACAAAGGGAGTAACGCGAATGACTTGGACGAGGGAGAAGTTGAACCGAGTAAGCGAGATACTTTGTGTTACCGAGTTTTGTACATGTCGATGGGTTTCCGCATCCTGCAGTGCATTTTGTTGAAGAAACAGTCGTTTAGGGCATCAAATAATGAAGTGAGGCCTGCTCCTCTCGACTTTTAATGTCCTTCAGGCGCTAGGAGAAGAGGGGTTTCTGGGAGTCAACAGAAAATTCGAAGGTATAGGAATAGAAACGAACGAATGAATTTAAGGAAGAGGTAAAAAAAATCGGAATAAGAAATCTCAGGGATTGGAGAAAAGGTTCGATGGGAAATTCGAGAAACAAAGTAAATAAACTCAAGGAATTAATAGAAAATTTGACAACTATGGTTCACAGTCGATTTCATGATTACATAGAGTCAGGGTGCTGCACAATCACTTCGCTATGAAATTGCAGAGATAAGGTCCAAGGTCGCATTTGTAAGCCAGTGGAAAGAAGTATTTACAAACAAGATTGATGAGACGCAATAAAACAGGTATGGGGGGGGGGGGGGGTTAGAAGCTAGAATGATGGTAATCGAAAGCTATCTCATTCAGCACTCCAGCTGCTGATGATCCAGTAATTCAGGAGATTGTTGGAGAGTTCTCTGCGGCGTATAAGGAAACAGTTGGTGTGTGTGTATGCGAACGGTCTCGCAAAAACATCGTCGTTATGAAAGTGGGAAAAAGAAATTAGTAAAGTATGTTTCAGATTAGAAGTGCGCGCCATGACGGTCGAATGACTGTCTTTGAGGAGTAAGAGTGAGTGACCAAACCCACCCTGTTGCTGTTTGTGCAACTGAGGAAGTTGTATTCCTCTTCAGTTTTAAGCAGAATCAGCGTTGAGATTAGTACCTGTGACCGAGAAGCATTGACACACTTGCAGGAAGAAAATGAAAATGAGAGAGCACAGGTGCTTATTGGATCAGGGTGGAGTGTCTGTCAGGTGCAAAATGTGATGCGATCTTAGTAAAAGGGGAAGGGGGACACACAAAGAACTGCGTGAGACAGAACAGCGGCTATGAAATATGAGTGGTCCATTGACCAGTGTTGTGTCTGGCACTAGGAACAGTTCTGAAGAGATGGGCGATAATGGTAGCAGACGTCATTCCCGCCTCTGTGCAAAAGTATATTGCCTTTCCAGACATCGACAATGGACAAATTACATTTTTGTTTAGTGCTGTGGCGTTACAAGGAACGTTTTTGGCCACCTTCCGACTATTTGATGAAACTATGAAATCAGCAGGAAGTGAACACAAGACGACACAACCACTAAAGAAATGTGGATGCAGTCCACTAAAAAGTGGCCATGGTCAGAACGAAACAGTGCCAGATGAGGGAGATGGCGTATTTGGGTTCAAAAATAGCTCTAATCACTATGGGACTTAACTTCTGAGGTTATCAGTCCCCTAGAACTTAGAACTACTTAAACCTAACTAACCTAAGGACATCACACACATCCATGCCCGAGGCAGGATTCGAACCTGCGACCGTAGCGGTCGCGCGGTTCCAGACTGTAGCGCCTAGAACCGCTCGGTCACCCCGGCCGGCCGCGTATTTGGGGATAGATGTAAATGTGATACGGAATGTAAGGTGGAAGGTGGTATCGGATGTAGACGTGGAGACAATGAAAAGTATCAAAAGAGATACAGTGAGCATAAAAGAACTGATTGCAGGATATAGGGTTTTGGTGACAATGCACCAATTTTCGAAGCAGCAGTAATTCCTGTGCAACGCGTATTTCAACGTTTATTGCAGGCTGTTTGGAATGCAGAGGTTAGTACATCAAAATTCAGTTGAACTGGAGACCGTTCGATGGAAAAGGTATCGTGCTGTACACGACGTTTAGAATAAAGCCTTTTGTTGTATATGTAAGCAGTGAAAATTGGATAGGTAATTCTGTGTTGTACGTCTACCACAGACATGACACCAGATATGCATTTGTGACACCTGTATTGACGCTTAGCCACGATTAATTGGTTATTTGCTGTAGCGAGTGAATGTAGGGGTTAAATATGTTATTGATGTGTCTTGCATGTGTGGAAGATGATGATAACTTAGTAGATGATTGTGATTACAGATGAGTTGTGAAAGCATTACTCTCTAGTAGGAGGGAGTGTGAGACTGATTAGTCGTATCAGTGGACCTGGGTGTTATGAGTACTTCTATCAGCCGTTGTGTTTTGCAGAACGTTCGTATTTCTTAATAGCTGTAGGAGACGAAATGGATGAATGATAAGAAGAGAAGTTACGTTGTGGCTGTTGTGAGAAGAAACTGCTGAACGCGGGAAGTGCACTGCCCGTATCGATGTATAGATGAATATGAGAGCTTTTTGTTTTTGTCAGCAGCTGCAGAAGTGCTATGCCTATCGCGTTTTTGCGTTCTCTGAGGAGGTCGCAGTGCGAAGGTAAAATATGATGCAATATACACTCCTGGAAATTGAAATAAGAACACCGTAAATTCATTGTCCCAGGAAGGGGAAACTTTATTGACACATTCCTGGGGTCAGATACATCACATGATCACACTGACAGAACCACAGGCACATAGACACAGGCAACAGAGCATGCACAATGTCGGCACTAGTACAGTGTATATCCACCTTTCGCAGCAATGCAAGCTGCTATTCTCCCATGGAGACGATCGTAGAGATGCTGGATGTAGTCCTGTGGAACGGCTTGCCATGCCATTTCCACCTGGCGCCTCAGTTGGACCAGCGTTCGTGCTGGACGTGCAGACCGCGTGAGACGACGCTTCATCCAGTCCCAAACATGCTCAATGGGGGACAGATCCGGAGATCTTGCTGGCCAGGGTAGTTGACTTACACCTTCTAGAGCACGTTGGGTGGCACGGGATACATACGGACGTGCATTGTCCTGTTGGAACAGCAAGTTCCCTTGCCGGTCTAGGAATGGTAGAACGATGGGTTCGATGACGGTTTGGATGTACCGTGCACTATTCAGTGTCCCCTCGACGATCACCAGTGGTGTACGGCCAGTGTAGGAGATCGCTCCCACACCATGATGCCGGGAGTTGGCCCTGTGTGCCTCGGTCGTATGCAGTCCTGATTGTGGCGCTCACCTGCACGGCGCCAAACACGCATACGACCATCATTGGCACCAAGGCAGAAGCGACTCTCATCGCTGAAGACGACACGTCTCCATTCGTCCCTCCATTCACGCCTGTCGCGACACCACTGAAAGCGGGCTGCACGATGTTGGGGCGTGAGCGGAAGACGGCGTAACGGTGTGCGGGACCGTAGCCCAGCTTCATGGAGACGGTTGCGAATGGTCCTCGCCGATACCCCAGGAGCAACAGTGTCCCTAATTTGCTGGGAAGTGGCGGTGCGGTCCCCTACGGCACTGCGTAGGATCCTACGGTCTTGGCGTGCATCCGTGCGTCGCTGCGGTCCGGTCCCAGGTCGACGGGCACGTGCACCTTCCGCCGACCACTGGCGACAACATCGATGTACTGTGGAGACCTCACGCCCCACGTGTTGAGCAATTCGGCGGTACGTCCACTCGGCCTCCCGCATGCCCACTATACGCCCTCGCTCAAAGTCCGTCAGCTGCATATACGGTTCACGTCCACGCTGTCGCGGCATGCTACCAGTGTTAAAGACTGCGATGGAGCTCCGTATGCCACGGCAAACTGGCTGACACTGACGGCGGCGGTGCACAAATGCTGCGCAGCTAGCGCCATTCGACGGCCAACACCGCGGTTCCTGGTGTGTCCGCTGTGCCGTGCGTGTGATCATTGCTTGTACAGCCCTCTCGCAGTGTCCGGAGCAAGTATGGTGGGTCTGACACACCGGTGTCAATGTGTTCTTTTTTCCATTTCCAGGAGTGTAGATAGTGAAGATATACCTGTAGAAGCTGCACGAACACTGGAGCAAGACCAATTTTTTTGTTGTTGTTGCAGAGTAGCAGTATGTTTTATTGTTATTTTCTTGTCATGGAACTCCTGATCCAGGATCAACACGGAATGATCATCAAAATTGTGCTTGTATAACTGTGATAAAATCCACAATGGACTGAGAATGCTCCAGACTGCAATGTTCAGCAAGGAGAATCATCGAATTGGTAAAAGGATACAAAAAGAGTGACGAGATTTTCGCTGAGTAACCACTCATCTGGTTTAATTGGGCTCACCAACAATTCCTCTCCCGCACCAGGCCCTTCATTTCAGAGTTGCGCCTGCGCCCTGCGTCCTCAATTATTTGCATGATGTAGTCCAATCTCTGCCTCATGCAGTTCCTTTTACTACTATGGAGGTTATTATGCCTTAAAACATGCCCAATCGTCCTGTCTCTTCTTCTTTTCAGTGTTTTCCACAAGTTCTTTATCTTATCAGTTCATATGATTTTCAAGATTCTTTCAAGATGATTCACTAACATACAATGAGGACCTCTAAACGAACTTTCTCAGAAATTTCTTCCTCAAATTAAGCCCTGTGTTCGGCTTGGAATGTCCTCCTTGCCTATGATAGTCTGTTTTTTATGTCCTCCTTACTTTTTCCGTCATGGGTTGTTCTCCTTTCACGGAAGTAGAATTCCTTAAACTCGTCTACTTCGTAATCACCAATTTTGATGTTAAGTATCTGGCTGTTCTTCTTTCTGATACTGCTCATTGCTTTTGTCTGTCCTCTCAATCCATATTCTGTACTCGTTACACTGTTTCTTCCATTCGGCAAATCCTGTAACTCATTTTCACATTCACTGAGGATAGTGATGTGATCAGCAAATCTCAACATTGGTATCCCTTCATCCGAATTTTAATCTTTCTTTTGAATCTTTCTTTTATTTCTGTAATTGTTTCTTCGATATATGGACTGAACGGTTGGGGCGAAAGGCTACTACAACCCCGTCTTACACGCTTTTTAATCTGAGCGCTTCGTTCTTTTACTTCCAATGTCATTTTTCTCTCTTGGTTCTTGTCCATATTCTATGTCATCCTTCCATCCCTATACCTTGCTCTCTTTTTCTCGGAATTTCAGATATCGTGCATCATTTCACATCGTCGATCGCTTTTTCCACATCACCAAAACCTCTGAGTGTACCTTGACTTTTCTTCAGTCATGCTTCTATTATCAAGCTTCTCTGATACCTTCACCTTTCTTAAAGCCAAACTGATCGTTGTCTAACAGGTCTTCTTTTTTCTATTCTTCTGTATATTATTCTTGTCAACAGCTTGTACGTATGAGACGTTGAGCTGATCGTGTGATAGCTTTCGCACATACCTGTCCTTAGTATCTTCTGGTTGTGTGGACGTTATATGTCCCAAAATCTGATGGCACATCGCCAGTTTCATAATAGGTTCAACAAACCAATAGTCCTTTAGTTGCTATTTCCCCCAATGATTTTAGAAATTCCGACAGAGTGTTATATATCCCTTCTGTTTTATCTTAAGTTTTCCAGAGATTTTTTTTTTTAAATCTCACTCTACTTTCTACTTTTATCAGCTCATCAGACAAGTTCCGCCCTCCCAACCCCCATCGTCACAGGGCCCTTCAGTGTTCTCCTTCCGTCTATCCTCTCTTTCCTGTACGTTTAACAGCGGAATTTCCATTGGACTCTTAACGTTCTCATCCGTGCTTTTAATCTCAACGAAGGTTTTTTAGACTTTTCTATATGCTCAGTCAGTCCTTCTGACGATCATTTCTTTTTCAATTTCTTTACATTTTTCCTTCAGCCATTTCACATTGGCTGCCCTGCATGACCTGCTCTAAGCGTTTTATTCCTGTCTTTCCCCGAACTTTTTTCCTTTCATCAATCAACTGAACTATTTCTTTTGTTGTCCAAGATTTCTTTGCAGCTACCTTCCTTATACCTATGTATGACTGCCCAACAGCTATGACTGCCTATGTAGCGATGTCCTTCCATCTTCACCTAAATTGGATATTGTGATATTCGTTACTGTAGTATCCATATCGACAGAGAATTTCGAATGCATCTCATAATTCCTCAGTACTTCAGTATCCCACCTCCTTCAACACTGATTGTCCTGTGCGATTTTCTTCAACTTAAGTCTATCAGTCCATTCTCCATTGTTACTTAATTGTGATCTGAGTCTATATCTCCTCCTATACACTTCTTATACTCCAATATCTGATTTCTGAGTCAGTGTCTGACCATGATGTAATTTATTTGGAACCTTCCTGCGTTTCCGGGTCTTTTCCACGTATACCTCCACCCCTTGTGATTTTTGAACAGAGTATTCGCTATTATCGCCATGAGACTGGTTTCAGAACTCAATTACTCTTTCTTTTCTCTGATTCTTATTGCCTAGACCATATTTTACCGTAACCCTTTCTTACATTCCTTTCCTTACAACTGCGTTCCAATCTCCGTTATAATTAGATTTTCATCCCCTTTTACGTACTGAACTGCCGCCACAATATCCACATATACTTTCTCTATTTCCTCAGCTTCCGCTTGCGACGTTGGCATGTATACCCGGGCTATTGTTCTTGACGTTGGTTTAGTCTCGAATCTGATGAGAACAGATATAGCTCTTAACCATTCACACTAGCTGTCTGCCCTATTTTCCTTTTTCTAACACTGTTATACCACTTTCCGGTGCTGTTGATATTACCGTATATTCGCTTGCCGATAAATCCTTATCTTCCTTCCATTTCACTTTACTGACACCCACTCTACCTTAACCGAGTCTTTGCATTTCCCTTTTCAGTTTTCCTAGCTTTCCTAATACGTTCAAAATCCTGACATTCCATGCTCCAATTTCTAGATTATTATCCCCTCGCCTACATCTACGTCTACATGGATACTCTAAAAATCACATTTAAGTGCGTGGCAGAGGGTTCATCAGACCAATTTCACAATTATCTATTATTCCAATCTTGTATAGCGCGCGGAAAGAAAGAACACCTTTATCTTTCCGTACGAGCTCTGATTTCCCTTATTTCATCGTGGTGATCGTTCCTCCCTATGTAGGACGGTGTCTACAAAACAATTTCGTATTCGGAGGAGAAAGTTGGTGATTGGAATTTCGTGAGAAGATTCCGTCGCAACGAAAAACGCCTTTCTATTAATGATGTCCATCCCAAATCCTGTATCATTCCTGTGACACTCTCTCCCGTATTTCACAGTAATACAAAACGCGCTGCCTTTCTTTGAACTTTTTCTATGTACTCAGTCCTATATGGTAAGGATTCCACACCGCGCAGCAGTATACCAAAAGAGGACGGACATGCGTAGTGTAGGCAGTCTCCTTAGTAGGTCTGTTACATTTTCTAAGTGTCCTGCAAATAAAACGTAGTCTTTGGTTAGCCTTTCCCACAACATTTTCTGTGTATTACTTCCAATTTAAGTTGTTCGTAATTGTAATTCCTAGGTATTTAGTTGAATTTGCGCCCTTTAGATTTGACTGATTTATCGTGTAACAGAAGTTTACCGGATTCCTTTTTAACACTCGTGTGGATGACTTCACAGTTTTCGTTATTTAGGGTCAATTGCCACTTTCCGCACCATTCAGATATCTTTTCTAAATCATTTTGCAGTTTGTTTTGATCTTCTGATGACTTTATTAGTCGATAAACGACAGCGTCATCTGCAACCAACCGAAGACGGCTGCTCAGATTGTCTCCCAAATCATTTATATAGACAAGGAACAGCAAAGGGCCTATAACACTACCTTGGGAAACGCCTGAAATCACTTCTGTTTTACTCGATGACTTTCCGTCAATTACAACGAACTGTGACCTCTGTGACTGGAAATCACAAATCCAGTCACATAACTGAGACGATATTCCATAAGCACGTAATTTCACTACGAGTCGCTTATGTGGTACAGTGTCAAAGTCTCCCGGAAATCCAGAAATACGGAATTGATCTGAAATCCCTTGTCAATAGCACTCAATACTTCATGTGAATAAAGAGCTAGTTGAGTTTCATAGGAACGATGTTTTCTAAACCCATGTTGACTATATGTCAATAGACCGTTTCCTTAAAGGTAATTCATAAAGTTCGAACACAATATATGTTGCAAAATACTGCTGCATATCGATCTTAGCGATATGGGCCTATAATTTAGTGGATTACTCCTACTACCTTTCTTGAATATTTGTGTGACCTGTGCAACTTTCCAGGCTTCGGGTACAGATCTTTTGTCGAGCGAACGGTTGTGTATGATTGTTAAGTATGGAGCTAATGCATCAGCATACTCCGAAAGGAACCTAATTGGTATACAGTCTGGACCATAAGACTTGTTTTTATTAAGTGATTTAAGTTGCTTCATTACTCGAGGATATTTACTTCTACGTTACTCAAGTTAGCAGCTCTTCTCGATTCGAATTCCGGAGTACTTCGCCTTCTTTTGTGAAAGCATTTGGGAAGGCTGTGTTTAGTAACTCTGCTTTGGCAGCACTGTCTTCGATAGTATCTTCGTTGCTATCGCGCAGTTAAGGCATTGATTGTTTCTTGCCGCTAACATACTTCACATACGACCAGAATCTCTTTGCATTCTCTGCCAGGTTTCGAGACAAAGTTTCGTTGTGGAAAGTGTTATAAGCGTCTCGCATTGAAGTGCGCGCTAAATTTCGAGCTTCTGTAAGAGATCGCCAATCTTGGGGATGTTGCGCCTGTTTAAATGTGGCGTGTTTGTTTCGTTGTTTCTGCAACAGTGTTCTAACCCGTTTTGTGTACCAAGGAGGATCAGCTCCGTTGTTTGTTAATTTATCTGGTATAGCTCTCTCAATTGCTGCCTATACTATTTCTTTGAATTTAAGCCACATACGGTCTACGCTTATATTATTAATTTGGAATGAGTGGAGATTGTCTCTCAGGAAGGCGTCAAGTGAATTTTGATCTGCTTTTTCTCATGGTCACCTTGCCCTTGGGAGCAGGCTGCTGCCAGAAGGCGCTACAGGGTGTCGATGAATCTCATGGGAAATACCATACGGTCCATCACCTGTAGGGAGAATTTCTGGTGTACTCTATCAAAGGTCCGACTGAAATCTATGGAGATGGTCGCCACTCTCAGACTGCACGCCAAGGCGATTGCTATTAAGTCCCTGCAATCACCGGAGGCTATTTGTATATAGGCGTCTCCCCCCCCCCACCCCCCCCACCCCCCCACCCCCCGTCTCCCTATGCGATGTCTGTTATGGGGCGACTATTACTGGGAAAGTCTTCTTAACGCAGCCTACCAAAATATCTTGCAGTCGACGTTCAACATCGTAAGTGCGCTATAGTCATTGTCCGACTGCCCTCTTGCTGGCTGGTGTACCAGTATGGGAAGTGCTTCGACTAAAGTAGGTGGGACAGTGCAGTCTGGGGACATGATTTCTCCGAACATTGTAATGCAGTTGGGATCGCGATGTCACAGTAAGTCCAGTAAAACTCGACTGGTAATCCACTGAGCCCTGGAGACTTACTGACTGCATCTTTGCCCAAATTGTCCCCCACCTCCTGCAGTAATGGCGTCGCTGTTACCGTGTCGATAGTGCAAATCACCTGCAGTAATGCCTCCACAGTGTCCTTGTTGTCCACAGTTGTTTCCTGGTAAATATGGCGAAAATGATCCTCTAATATTTGTTGTATTGTGTGTTAATTTGCGTGTGGATTGATTGCCATAATGTGCAGTGTTCTCTAGTTGTCTCTTGTGGTACCTGTTGTGTATGGTCTAACGACTATACACCATAGGGTTTCAGCGTTTAGAGGACCTGCGACATAGCTACGTTACGTTGGCTGCATTCAGCAATGGCCCACTTTTTTGTTGTCAAGTGTTCATCGAAAATAAAAGCGCACTTCTCACAATAACTTTGTCTCTCACGGACACTCACCATCGAGGACAACATACTAGGTTCTGTTAGTAAAGAAATCATCAAGACACACACACGTATCGGGGAACCTATTCCATATGCTTTTATGTTCGTTAATAGTCTGCAGTGAGGAACGGTGTCAAGTGCTTTACGGAAGTCTAGGACTATGGAAACTGTTTATTGCTCTTCATCCACAATTCGCAGGATACCAAATGAGAAAAGGGTACGCCGTGTTTCGCAAGAGCTATGCTGTCTCGCTGATTCTTGGAAACAAGCTTGCACGTTCTAAGAAAATTTATTATATTCGAACTGACAATATGTCCAATAACTCTGCAGCAAACCGATGTTAAGTATGTTGTTCTGTAATTTTGCGGGTCCGTTCTTTTGCCATTCTTATGTATTGGAGTCATCTACGCTTTTACGATGGGTGGGAGCGTCGCGATATATGCAAGCTAAGTAGGGGACAATGCCGGAGAATGCTTTCTGCAAAACCGAATCGGGATTGAATCTGGACCTGGTGACTTACTTTCCATCACTCTTTCAGTTGTTTCTCCACGTCAGAGATGGCTACTACCATGTCGTCCAGACAGGAGTCTGCGAGAATGTCAAGCGACTATATGTTAGTACAATTCTGCTGCTTGAACAGTTTCTTAAAAGCGAAATTTAAAACTTCGGCTTTCGTTTTGCTGTATTCTGCTGCCACGTCGGACTGGTCAACGAGTGACTAGATAGAAGCCTTAGACCCGCTTACCAGTTTTGAGTGCTACCATCACTTTCTCGGCCAGATCTTTTGCTGAGGTGTGACTGTGGTACTTGTTGTTTCCTTCGCGCATCTATCTTTTTACGTAAACACACACATCCCTACAATCTTCAGCTTGTCATCAATTGAGCTCTCTCTTTTGAACCGAGAGTGCAACAGCGTTTGTTTCCCCAGCATTTTTTCGAAATTCATTGAGGGTCTTTTCCGTCCTTAATCCACTTACTCGGCACATACTTCTCCCGAACCCGATTACAAATCCGATTAAACTTTGCCCATAATTCCTCTAAGTCCGTAATACTGAAACAAAATTCGTTGTCTATATGGGACGCTAACAATTGCCTATCTGCTCTTTCTACCATAAATAAGCACTTAGCATTCTTAATAGATTCAATACCTTTAGGAACCATAGTTGGTATGATGACACCATTGTCACTAACCCTGTCTCTATACTAATGCTGTCGGTGAGGTGAGGCCTGCTTGTAGCTAAAAAGTGTTATGCATGTTGCATGCCAACCTTGTATAGGGCAGTAAAACTGGTAAAATTTTCTAAGCGGGGAACGAAAGAACGTCTGCATTCGAAATGCAGAATACCTTTGGTATGCTTAAGTTACAAGGAGGAGAAATGCGTACCATCACGTTTACAACTTTGATAAAGGTCAGATTGTAGCCTATCGCGATTGCAGTTTACCGTATCGCGACATTGCTACTCGCGTTGGTCGAGATCCAATGAATGTTAGCAGAATATGGAATCGGTGGGTTCAGGAGGGTAATACGGAACTCCGTGCTGGATCCCAACGGCCTCGTATCACTAGCAGTCGAGATGACAGGCATCTTATCCGCATGGATGTAACGGATCGTGTAGCCACGTCTCGATCCCTGAGCCAACAGATGGGGACGTTTGCAAGACAACAGCCATCTGCTCGAACAGTTCGACGACGTTTGCAGCAGCATGAACTATCAGCTCGGAGGCCATGGCTGCGGTTACTCTTGACGCTGCATCACAGACGTGAGCTCCTGCAATGGTGTACTCAACGACTAACCTGGGTGCACGAATGACAAAACGTCATGTTTTCGGATGAATTCAGGCTCTGTTTACGGCATCATGATGATGGCATCCGTGTTTGGCGACATCGCAGTGAACGCACATTGGAAGCGTGTATTCGCCTTCGCCATACTGGCGTATCACCCGGAGTGATTGTATGGGGTGCCATTGGTTACACGTCTCGGTCACCTCTTGTTCGCATTGACGACACTCTGAACAGTGGACGTTGCATTTCAGATGTGTTACGACCCATGACTCTAACCTTCATTCGATCCCATCGAAACCCTATATTTCAGCAGGATAATGCACGACCACATGTTGTAGGTCCTGTACGGGTCTTTCTGGATGCAGAAAATGTTCGACTGCTGCCCTGACCAGCACATTCTCCAGATCTCTTGCCTACTGAAAACGCCTCGTCGGTGGTGGCCGAGCAAATCGCTCGTCACAATACGCCAGTCATTATTGTTGAACTGTGGTATCGTGTTGAAGCTGCATGGGCAGCTGTACCTGTACACGCGATCCAATGCCCAGGCCAGAGGTGGTTGTTCTGGGTACTCATTTCTCAGGATATATGCACCCAAACTGCGTGAAAATGTAATCACATGTCAGTTCTAGTATAATATATTTGTTCAATGAATACTCGTTTATCATCTCCATTTCTTTTTGGTGTAGCAATTTTAATGGCCAGTAGTGTAGTTCCGTTTCGGCTTTGCTACAAAGGAGTATATACATCAACCGACTGTCGTGTCATCCTCTGCTAATGGTATCACTGGTTGTGTGGCCAGCACAGCACGCCGTTCTCCCGGCCGATGTCGGTTTTTGCGGTCTGGAGCCGCTGCTGCTTACTTATGTAGCGCCGGAGTTGGCATCACGAGACTGAGTGCACACCGTTCCAGCTCTCACACCGGTTATCGAACTCAGGTCCTCCGTATGGCAGTCAGTCTCACTGATCACTCAGCTACGGAGATGGATAAAATACCTACGTATAATGACACACAGAATTAGAATTTTCGTTATTTCATGAAAACGTATGGAAGAACACGCTGCCGATGAGGTGGACGCAAATGATGAAGTGCATGAGCCAGTCAACAAATGCAAAATGTAAGTAGTACCATCAAAGAAGGTATTTAACAAACAGAATACTGTCCTCAACGCCAACCAACATGATTCCGAAACATGCGAAACCCACAGCGCGTTTCTCACATGACTACTGGAAGCCATGTATCAAGAGTGTCAGATAAATGCACTATTACATAACCTTCGAAAATATTAAACAAAGAACCGCAAATGCGACTGCTAATGAAAAGTACGATTATACAGAGTATCAATTAAAATTTTTGATCTGTTTGAGGAATCCTTGGCAGTGAAGACACTACCGTATGTAGACGGATGATGAAATGTAGATCATCTGTTAATATACAGGGTGTTACAAAAAGGTACGGCCAAACTTTCAGGAAACATTCCTCACACACAAATAAAGAAAAGATGTGATGTGGACATGTGTCACGAAACGCTTTATTTCCATGTTAGAGCTCATTTTAGTTTCGTCAGTATGCACTGTACTTCCTCGTTTCACCGGCAGTTGGCCCAATTGAAGGAAGGTAATGGTGACTTCGGTGCTTGTGTTGACATGCGACTCATTGCTCTACAGTACTAGCATCAAGCACATCAGTACGTAGCATCAACAGGTTAGTGTTCATCACGAACGTGGTTTTGCAGTCAGTGCATTGTTTACAAATGCGGAGTTGGCAGATGCCCATTTGATGTATGGATTAGCACGGGGCAATAGCCGTGGCGCGGTACGTTTGTATCGAGACAGACTTCCAGAACGAAGGTGTCCCGACAGGAAGACGTTCGAAGCAATTGATCGGCGTCTTAGGGAGCACGGAACATTCCAGCCTATGACTCGCGACTGGGGAAGACCTAGAACGACGAGGACACCTGCAATGGACGAGGCAATTCTTCGTGCAGTTGACGACAACCCTAATGTCAGCGTCAGAGAAGTTGCTGCTGTACAAGGTAACGTTGACCACGTCACTGTATGGAGAGTGCTACGGGAGAACCAGTTGTTTCCGTACCATGTACAGCGTGTGCAGGCACTATCAGCAGCCGATTGGCCTCCACGGGTACACTTCTGCGAATGGTTCATCCAACAATGTGTCAATCCTAATTTCAGTGCAAATGTTCCCTTTACGGATGAGGCTTCATTCCAACGTGATCAAATTGTAAATTTTCACAATCAACATGTGTGGGCTGACGAGAATCCGCACGCAATTGTGCAATCACGTCATCAACACAGATTTTCTGTGAACGTTTGGGCAGGCATTGTTGGTGATGTCTTGATTGGGACCCATGTTCTTCCATCTACGCTCAATGGAGCACGTTATCATGATTTCATACGGGATACTCTACCTGTGCTGCTAGAACATGTGCCTTTACAAGTACGACACAACATGTGGTTCATGCACGATGGAGCTCGTACATATTTCAGTCGAAGTTTTCGTAAGCTTCTCAACGACAGATTCGGTGACAGATGGATTGGTAGAGGTGGACCAATTCCATGGCCTCTACGCTCTCCTGACCTCAACCCTGTTGACTTTCATTCATGGGGGCATTTGAAAGCTCTTGTCTACGCAACCACGGTACCAAATGTAGAGACTGTTCGTGCTCGTATTGTAGACGGCTGTGATACAATACGCCATTTTCCAGGGCTGCATCAGCGCATCAGGGATTCTATGCGACGGAGGGTGGATGCATGTATCCTCGCTAACGGAGGACATTTTGAACATTTCCTGTAACAAAGTGTTTGAAGTCACGCTGGTACGTTCTGTTGCTTTGTGTTTCCATTCCATGACTAATGTGATTTGAAGATAAGTAATAAAATGAGCTCTAACATGGAAAGTAAGCGTTTCCGGACACATGTCCACATAATATATTTTCTTTCTTTGTGTGTGATGAATGTTCCCCGAAAGTTTGGCCGTACCTTTTTGTAACACCCTGTATATTGTTACCAGTAACTGTTCTGCCTTTCCCCGAGTCATACATCGTTTACGACTCTTGTGGTGTGCCATTAATGATGACAGATGGAGGATAACAGAATTGTTTGGTAGCAATAAATCGAGGACTAATGTGGCGAATACGGTGAGATGTATACGGTTGAAATAAATGTTAAATATATTGGTATCGCAAAAATATGAAATATTTCGTATCATTTATTTTCAGAGACACACACTCACACAATAAAGGCTTGCTGGCGTCAGTTCTTTATATATTGACATTTTTATGTCAAATAATTGAAAAAGAGAGCTCGATAACGAAACATTAAGAAACTACGGCAGATACATGTGGACAACAGATCTCTAAACAACAACATCGATGCATCAGACACTCTGGATCCCAGGAAACCTCAAACCTATCAGACCGTTTTGGAGTCACGACAAATCACGTCTGTTACACAAAATTGTTTCTCGTGCTTGAGTTGTCCTTAGTTCCTTTAACATTCATCCATTGACGGCACACAAATGGAGATATTTACAGATAAACGAACTTCAAAGCCCGTAGAACATACATGTTGTAATTACAAAATGAACTTGATTTCAGCCTTTCCAACTGAGATACTTGTTTCGGAAGTATAACTTTTTCGTTTATATACTTAACGAGCGTGTGTGTGGAGCGTATTATCTTCTTCTTCATGTTGCAGATGACGGTTTTCAGGAACATGGTTCGCCTATCGTGTGTCTCAAGGTAGAGTGACATAGATACGTATCAGTGAGCTGATGGTAAGCGCCTATTGCCCTATGAAGGTATTAGTAGACAGGTGGTATTCGATAGGGAGGTGAAATCTTCAAGAATCTAGCAGTGTCCAGCCAGAATGATTTTACGTTGAACGACCACATAGAATATACTCATGAAGATGTCAAGCGCCAGACTCAAATTTGCTTGTACAATATTTGCTACACGCCATAAAATAGTTTTCGAATTCTGTGTGTACATTTATGGATACATCCAAAGCAATGTAATGTTACGGAATATTCTTCGTAGCGTGTGAGCTTTACTGTAACAGGTATGTAGCTCAAATTTGGTACCGTGTGTGGGTAGTCACTACGCTGACAAGATTTACAAGAGGCACTGTAAACAGTGTGAGACAGAAACTAAAATCAGCAAAATTTACGTCGACAATTTTATACAGTTCCTATTTGAAAACCTCGTATTATGGTCAACAGTTTCAGCATCTCACTCCGGATGTAAATTTGACTATGTGAATATCGTCCGGTTGTAACTAAAGTGTGTATCCTATGGTGTGACGTTGCGATGTATCTCATCAGGTGGTTAGGCAGTACTCACCTCTGACTCTCCGTTGTTGATCACACGAGTACAGAGACCTTCTGCATCATCGTCGTCTACTAATTTCCTCTGCCCAAAAAATGGTCAAAGGCAGAAGCCCAAGCCTCCAGGAAACCAACTCCGAACAACTCTTCTCCACATCCCCTAGCGAACAACATCCAGTCTCACGTTCTCTTCATTTGTTTGCGGAACATAACTGCCCTAGTTGGCTACAAAGCAGCGTTCTCCGTGTCACATCTACAGAGCTAAACGTCAAAGTACTTGACGATTACCAAAGAGCTACGAAATGCTTTTGAGTTACGATTGCTTCTGGTACAATAGGGGCGCTGAAATTTCAAATCAATTGAAACATAGTGCTACTATTCGTATTTTTTGAAAATGAACCTTGATATCAGAGAATCACGTCTGAGACAACAGTGGCGGCTTCAGTGAGAATAAAGCATATCACAGTGGACTACCTTCACAGGGTATGATGAAGTGGACAATAGCCCAACGCCATTATCAGCGAGGAAAGTATCAGCTGTAGGTGCTTAAGACAGCTTAAACAGTCATAAGAAATTACACTGCCGCACTTCTACATAATACTCTTTGGTTTCCGTTCGAGGAGACTTCTTAATATAATCTGTGAGTTTCGAAACGTTATATAATCCTTAGATATTACTTCACCCCAGGATGATCAGAAAGTAGCTGTAATTACTTAGGCCCACAGAGGTGCGACATAAGCGACCACAGAATGCAAAAAAACTCTGAAAACTATCCAAAAAAGTTACATCACGTTCCTGATCGAAAACACGGTAAACTCCATGTCGAACGAATATTTGAAGTAACCTCTCCTCATGCGGTAATTCACTGGTCGTTGCTGGGTAACCTTTTGTCACTCGAGAAAGTACTCCTTCGTGAAATAATGAATGAATGGCGAGCATGGTAGCGGCTCTGAAGAGATACTAACTAAAAGGATCGAGGTAAACTTGAAAATATCTAATTTTGAGTAGGTGCAAGTTCAGTTCAAACGTAGAGACATACAGATATAGTGCTTTTTGTAAATTTAGGGGTGAACACGTCTTGATCGAAGCCTACAAGTATGTTGATGGCATTGGGGAAAATTTTTAGGTTAAAATGTGTAATGAGAAATTCAAATTGAATGTTGAGTTGCTAGGTTAAAATGTGTAATGAGAAATTCATATTGAATGTTGCGGGACATAACAACTTTAGCAAATCTACTATTTTGAATTAACGGTTTTTTTGTTAAATTTACCATGTTAAAATCATTCTGTTAATTTAGAAAAGTATTCCTGTTTCCTGATTGTTGCAGCAGATTACTTTTGCTTTTCTTCCTGTTCACTTCGAGGGAACTGCGTTTCCGGCTTTCATCAAGCTGAAGGGTGTGGAGGTGGTCGGAGTAAATGAGCCAAGTTTGGGGCAAATCAAACAAAAACAGCCAATCGTAACATAAAAATCCCCAGGGAACCTAATGCATACATGACGCGGGTCGTTAAAAATGTTTGGCAAGCTGCCTAATCGAATTTCTCAGCTTGAAATCTTCTTTCTCACAAGTCAGATTTAAACGCAGTGCTACGGCGTAGTTGTAATTAAAGTGCAACTACTCACAGAGACACAGAGTGGACTGGAACTATCGTATGGCGGCGAAATTTGGTAGATACGCTAATGCGTTAATGCGAAACCGATGTACGCTAGAAAAATACTAGTTCCAATTTTGGCCACCAGGTGTGAAGGCACGGCATCCACTCTGTCGTTCGACAAGCTGTAACGTCAGTGAACAGTACGGTTTTCCAGAAGAGAGACTGTACGCTGTTAGTAAAACAGTTCTACGTGAACGTTAGCGGTTACTGTGCTGCATTGAGAGAGTATCGCCGACTGAAATGTGTGAGGAGAGACCTGACATCATTAAATGGTTTAAAGAAAATGATAATGAAGTTCTAGAACACGGGTGTGCTTGGTGCGGCACCTGGAAAAGGAAGGCATCGCATTCCGGTGGAAGTTACAGGTGAGGATCCTTTTGTTGTAACTGATCATGCAGCACGGGCCCCTGGTAGTGCTTGTCCTCGTGCAGTGTCACTAGTATTGTCTATTCCGTGGTTTACAGTACGGAGAGTTTCTCGTTCTATTTTAGACAGGTAACCATCTCCAAGATACAGACGGTGCAGCAACTGAAAACTCACGATTCGCTGCAACTTCTGAATTTGCTCTTCTTTTTCTGGCACGGATTGAAGTTGATGACATGTGGCCGGGCAATATTTTATGGAATGACGATGCACATTTTACACTACAGTGTGCAGTGAAGACATAAAGCTGCTGAATTTGTGGTACTGTTAAACCACGTGTTGTGCACCAAGAGCCACTGCACTCGTCGTATGTGAGTGTGAGGAGTGGATTACACTCGGCCCGTTCTTCTTGAAGAGAAAACACCCACAGGACCTGCCTGATGTACAGCATCGTCCGCACGTTATCGAGACCTCCGTCTACTACATGTGATTCCTGGTATGGAATATGGCAGCTGTGAGCAAACCACTGTATACATTTAAGATGAGAAAACATCTCATGTCACTCGCCCAGTGATTGATACAACCTACGATGAATGTGTTATCTTCAGAGGTTTTCCAAACCCAAGACTTGTGAGATCACCTGATCTGAATCGATGTGTCTTTTGGCTTCGGGGATACAAAAAAAGAATTTGATTCCCAGGGATGAGTTCGGTATAGTGTTATGAGAGAATCAATAGAAATAATGATGGCGGAAAACTTTACTAATCGTGGCACTGGATACCAACGCAACGAAGGCTGGGATCGTGCTCTGAAGTTGCTGATACTACAATGGTTTACCGAGCGAGGTGGCGCAGTGGCTAGCACACTGGACTCGCATTCGGGAGGACGACGGTTCAATCCCGCGTCCGGGCATCCTGATTTAGGTTTTCCGTGCTTTCCCTAAATCACTCCAGGCAAATGCCGGGATGGTTCCTTTGAAAGGGCACGGCCGACTTCCTTCCCCGTCCTTCCGTAATCCGATGAGACCGATGACCTCGCTGTCTGGTCTCCTTCCCCAAACAACACAATCCAACCCCAACTACAATGGTTACAGTAGTAAAATGAGAACTGAGAACGCGGACATAAGTAACTGCCTTAAATACCATCGTGCACATGTGAGAGGCGTCGGGGAGACATACCGCAGCACATCTAGATGCACCAGCGACCATCCAGCAGCCATTACACACGTGGTGGGTGAGTGGGAAGCACTTTCACAAGACGTTTTCAGTGACCTTGCGACCAGCATGAGAGCCCATTACAGAGCGTGGCCGGCCGGAGTGGCCAAGCGGCTCTAGGCGCTTCAGTCTGGAACCGCGCGACCGCTACGGTCGCTGGTTAGAATCCTGCCTCGGGCATGGATGTGTGTGATGTCCTTGGGTTAGTTAGGTTTAAGTAGTTCTAAGTTCTAGGGGACTGATGACCTCAGATGTTAAGTCCCATAGTGCTCAGATCCATTTGAACCATTTTTTTTACAGAGCGTGCACTGTCGCCCGCGGTGATCACACATTCAATTAACAACCACATCCCGCCTTTTGTAACGCCCAGGAGACCATCGTGAATCACAATGACTTCAATGCAGTCATTGTTTTTGAATAAATGTGTCGTTTGTGTTCGTCTTTTAGCGGGTTTCTCGAAACTACCTTCGTTACTATACCGTAGCAGTTCTCTTTATGTATGGTCAAAGTTACATTGTGATACAATTACTTGACAGTGACACTTCATGTGAAAGTTACTTTCATTCTTAAGTTTTGCGTTGCAGTACAGTATTTGCAGCAGTAAATGCATTTCGTTGAAAGTCTTAATTTTAGTTACATTTTTAAGTACTTGTAATGTATTTGTTCTGCCTCGTTTCGTTTCACTGAAACTGTAGTTCTGTTTTTTTTTTCTTTTTTCCAATGTGTTATCGTCTCACTATAACACATGTTGCTTCTATCTCTGGTTGTCTTTTGCCGAGCGTTCAGTACGGTTTGACGGGAGGCATTTTGCTACGCAGAACTCGGCAGCGGCTATAGACTTCTGCTGGCAGCCACAGTTTTGGTTGCTAGAAAGTTGTGGGGAACTGTGGAGTCTGTTCAGTACCGCTGTGAATGATCAGGCAGGGGGCTGCAGGGTCAAATTTTGTGCTCAATCACGGCCTGGGGCGCTACGAGCGATTGATAGCTCCTAAATCCAGCAGAGAACTGTATAAGCCGAGACACAGGTGGTTGAGAATGTTACTGGCGAATCCTGGACCCATCCGAGAATTAATACAGATTTCCATTACTTACTCCTTGACAAAACGCGAGGCGCCCTCAGAAGCGAAACTTCAGATAATACTTCCATTAAAAGTAACCACATACGCACTATAATATTTTCTACGACTCTCTCTCTCTCTCTGTCTCTCTCTCTCTCTCTCTCTCTCTCTCTCTCTCTCTCTCTCCCTCCCTCCCTCTCCTTCCTTTCCACTTACGTGCGTGTGATCATGTTTGTGTGTGTGAGCGTAAGTAACTCTACGTAAATTTGTATGCATGCGAATGCAAGCGTGTGAGTGTTTGTGTATGACTGTGTGAGCGCACTTGTCTGCGTGTGCTCCGTCACTCGTAAGCAAATATCTGCAAACAAATGTCAGATACAAGTAACGAAAAATTCGTGTGCAATAACGATTTTTCAAATCCCTATCTAACCAAAGAGGCTGAAAAAGACACAGATCTCACTGTTACACGAATCTACATCGATACTTTTTTAACAACTTCGAAGTGCTTTGGACGGAGGATGTTTCCTGTTCTTGATGTTTACTGTTTTATGTGAATTACATCTTAGTCCGACGCATCTTTCTGTGATTGGCGTTTCATCTCCTCATTCTGGAGACGTCCGAAGAGATTATAAAGATGGCGTTAATTTACAGACTTAAAGAGGTTCTGTGTAACAGTTTCTATGTAACCTCATATCGGTCTGGCCACAATCTCATTCACAGTTCTCTAAAATCCCACAGACGCACCGAGGTTTTACGGAGCTTGTACAGCAGAAGAATGGATGCTGTTAGCTTAATGTATCAGTAAGGAAAGAAGAAGTACAAAAATGTTCAGGGAATTTAAGGAATATACAAATACAAGTCGCTGAGGAATGAAATAAATATGAAGTGCAGGGAAGCTAAGACGAAATGGCTCTATGAAAAATGTGAAGAAATCGAAAAAGAAATGATTGTCGGAAGGACTGACTCAGCATACAGGAAACTCAAAACAACCTTCGGTGACATTAAATCAAAATGGCTCTGAGCACTATGCGACTTAACTTCTGAGGTCATCAGTCGCCTAGAACTTAGAACTAATTAAACCTAACTAACCTAAGGACATCACACACATCCATGCCCGAGGCAGGATTCGAACTTGCGACCGTAGCGGTCGCCCGGTTCCAGACTGTAGCGCCTAGAACCGCACGGCCACTCCGGCCGGCCGTTGACATTAAAAGCCAGGATAGTAACGTTAAGAGTGCAACGGGAATTCCACGGTTAAATGCAGAGGAGAGAGTGGATAGGTGGAAAGAGTACATTGAAGGCCTCGAGGGAAGATCTGTCTGATATGACAATAAAAGAAACAGGAGTCGATTTAGAGGAGGTCGGGTATACAGTATTAGAATCAGAATTTAAGAAAGTTTTGGAATACTTGAGGTAAAAAAAGGCAAAAGGGATAGATAACATTCCATCAGAATTTCTAAAATCAGGTGGGTAAGAGGCAACAAAATGGCTATTCACGTTGACATGTAGAATGTATGAGTCGGGCGATTTACCGTCTGACTTTAGGAGAAATATCATCCACACATCTGCGAAGACTGCAAGAGCTGACAGGTGCGAGAATTATCGCGCAATCAGGTTAACAACTGATGCATACAAGTTGCTGACTAGAATAATATACAGAAGAATGGGAAAGAAAACTGAGTATGTGCTAGATGACGACAAGTTTGCGTTTAGAGAAAAGTAACGGCACCAGAGAGGCAACTCTGACCTTGCGGTTGACTAAAGAAAAATCAAGACACGTTCATAGGATTTGTCGACTGGAAAAAGCGTTCGACAATGTAAAATTGTGCAAGACGTTCGAAGTTCTGAGAAAGAATATGGGTAAATTATAGGGAGAAATGTAGAATATACAATATTTACAAGAGACAAGAGGGAATAATAGGAGTGGACGACCAAGAACAAAGTGCTCGGATTAAAAGGAAGGTTCAGGAATGGGATTAAAATTCAAGGTGAAAGGATATCAGTGATACGATTCACTGATGACATTGCTGTCCTGAGTGAAAGTGAAGTGGAATTACATGACAACGTTGAATGGAATGATCAGTATAATGAGTACAGAATATGGACTCAGGGTAATCGAAGGAGGAAAAAAGTAATGAGAAGTAGCAGAAATGAGAACAACGAGGCACTTATCATCAAGATTGATAGTTACAAAGTAGATGAAGTCAAGAAATTATGCAACCTAGGCAGCAAAATAACCAATGACGGACGGAGCAAGGAGGACATGAAAAGTAGACTAGCACTGACAAAAAGGACATTCCTGGTCAAGAGAAGTCTATTGGTATCAAACATAGGCCTTAATTTGAGGAACAAATTTCTGAGAATGTACGATTGGAGCAGAGCGTTGTATGGCAGTGAAACATGGACTGTGGGAAAACCGGAACAGAAGAGAATAGAAGCATTTGAGATGTGGTGCTACAGGCGAATGTTGAAAATTATGTGGACTGATAAGGTAAGGAATGAGGAGGCTCTGCGCAGAATCGGAGAGGAAATGGATATGTGGAAAACACTGACAAGGAGAAGGGACAGGATGATAGGACATCTGTCAAGGACTTCCATGGTACTAGAGGGAACTGTAGAGGGCAAAAACTGTAGAGGAAGACTGCAAATAATTGAGGACGAAGAATGTCAGTGCTACCCTGTGATGAAGCGGTTGGTACAGGAGAGTAATTCGTGGCTGGCCGCATCAAACCAGTCAAAAGACTTATGACCCGAGAAAAAGGCCCCCAACTTTTCCTATTTCATTCTTCCATCTTAAGTGGCCAGATAGCAAGTCTCATTTGAGGCATGCTGTCCACATGTTCAGAAGGGTCAGCTATGTTTTGGTTAAGTCTCATCGCTTCTCATTCCTGTTGAGGAAATTCGAAGATAGTGTAGAATCGGCCCAGGATCCTCTGCTATAGTCCCGTAATCGCTGTCTCCGTCATACGCACTACGCAAAGTTAGCTTCAGAGCGCGCCCACGCCAGGCAGTCTCAGCCTGAAGTCAGACATAAGATGGTTGGTCACCTCCCAGGTGCCACACATACCAGGAACCACTTTATGCTTCGCTATAAGACATTCAAGACTCTTCTGCCAATAGCTAGGCCTACGCCTTTCGCCGCAGACAGCGCTGAAAACCGAAACTATTTTCTGTGTCCGCTGTATAGATCAGATTTAAGCGACAACTCGGCCAGTTCCTGTTATCTACAGCATGCTACAGTTGTTGGACGGTTCTCATCACTAACTGCCCAGCAGTTGGAAGCAGGCTGTTTTTCAACAGCCGATTATTTCCTTCCGTCGAACAGTTAATTCCGAGTGTTGAGCTGTTAGTTGCGACACAGAAGTTTAAACTCTCGAAACTGCAGTCCGTACAGAACTTCAGTAATCATCTACTGCTTAGGCTACATTAGGTTCAGAACTTTATATAGGTGACATGCATTCTCACAAAGAAAAAGCTCAGAACATGTTGATCTATATGCTTTCAGTAATCTTACTTGATCCATTATAAATGGTTAATGAAATCCTGCTACTGTGGGACAATGGCTATGTTTATAAAAATCTTTTCTGCTACCAGTCATGATTTTATTTTATTTATACAGGGTGAGTCACCTGACGTTACCGCTGGATATATTTCGTAAACCACATCAAATACTGACGAACCGATTCCACAGACCGAACGTGAGGAGAGGGGCTAGTGTAATTGTTCAATACAAATCATACAAAATGCACGGAAGTATGTTTTTTAACACAAACCTACGTTTTTTTAAATGGAACCACGTTAGTTTTGTTAGCACATCTGAACATATAAACAAATACGTAATCAGTGCCGTTTGTTGCATTCTAAAATGTTAATTACATCCGGAGATGTTGTAACCTAAAGTTGACGCTTGAAACCCCCGACGTTCAGTTGCGTGTTGTAACAAACACGGGCCACAGTCGGCGAGCAGCATCTGCAGGGACATGTTTACGATGACGACCCTGTTTACGAGTGTGACTGTAGTGCACTGTTGTGGTTTGGTCTAGCTGTCGCAGTGTCCGCATGTAGCGCTTGCTGCTATTGTTATTCTGCATTCGTCTCCGCACGCAGACCAACTGTAGAACACCGTGTTCAAATGGTTCAAATGGCTCTGAGCACTACGGGACTTAACCTCTGAGGTCATCAGTCCCCTAGAACTTAGAACTACTTAAACCTAAATAACCTAAGGACATCACACACATCCATGATCGAGGCAGGGTTCGAACCTGCGACCGTCGCGGTCGCGCGGTTCCAGCCTTCAGCGCCCAGAACCGCTCGTCCACTCCGGCCGGCAGAACACCGTGTTACCAGACGTCTGTGATAGTGTAGTGTTGTAGGAACTGTGACCATGGTGTATTCGAACTCTGAAAAGGCGGAGATGATACCCATCTATGGCGAGTGTCGACGAAATGCAGCGGAAGCCTGCAGGGTGTACGCAGAACGGTACCCGGACAGAGAGCATCCAACGTGCCGCACATTGCAAAACATCTACCGCCAACTGTATGCAACAGGTATGGTCGTAGCACACAAACGGGTCCTTAACAGGCCCGTCGCAGGAGAAGCGGGTGCAGTTGGTGTGTTAGCTGCTGTTGCCATGAACCCACACATGAGTACACGGGACATTGCCAGAGCCGGTGGATGGTTGAAATGGCTCTGAGCGCTATGGGACTTAACATCTGTAGTCATCAGTCCCCTAGAACTCAGAACTACTTAAACCTAACTAACCTAAGGACATCACACACATTCATGCCCGAGGCAGGATTCGAACCTGCGACCGTAGCGGTCACGCGGTTCCAGACTGAAGCACCTAGAACTGCACGGCCACAAGGCCGGCGGAGCCGGTGGACTGAGTCAAAGTAGTGTCATGCGCATACTGCATCGTCACCGCTTTCACCCGTTTCATGTGTCGCTACATCTTCAATTACATGTTGATGACTTTAATCATCGAGTGCAATTCTGTCAATGGGCATTAACAGAGAGTGCGTTGCAGTTCTACCTGTTTACCGATGAAGCGGGTTTCACAAACCACGGGGCAGTGAACCTACGAAACATGCATTACTGTGTAAGTAGGCTGTTTAGGTTTTTTTTATTGGTAACGCCACCTCTGTATGAAAATCACTGGCTGTGCTGTGTGCAGTCTGTGGCTGCTTTGCATTGTTGTAATACTCGCCATTGTAGTGTTAGGCAGCTGGCTGTGAACAGCGCGTAGCGTTGCGCAGTTGGAGGTGAGCCGCCAGTAGTGGTGGATGTGGAGAGAGAAATGACGGAGTTTTGAAATTTGTCATGAACTGCTATATTTATATATGATGATATCAAGGTAAATACATTGTTTGTTCTCTATTAATATCTTTCATTTGCTAACTATCCCTATCAGTAGTTAGTGCCTTCCATAGTTTGAATCTTTTATTTAGCTGGCAGTAGTGGCGCTCGCTGTATTGCAGTAGCTTGAGCAGCGAAGATTTTTGTGAGGTAAGTGATTTGTGAAACGTATAGATTAATGTTAGTCAGGGCCATTCTTTCGTAGGGATTTTTTTGAAAGTCAGATTGCGTTGCGCTAAAAAATATTGTGTGTCAGGTTAAGCACAGTCTTGTATTATTGTTCAAAGGGGACGTTTCATATGTCGACCCTTAGCCGAGGATACCTCACTGGAATCTTCTGATTTTTTCTTGTAGTTTGTGTAATTAGTGTAGCTATTGTTTATTTCTAGCGCGTAATTGTAGAGAAAATCTCCTTTGTAGTTGCAGTCTTTCATTGTTGTACAGTAAAACAGTTGTGGCATGCATGTAGATTTGCACCAAGTATTTCGCAGCTGCAATTAACTAGATATTATTTTCAGTGTTATGTTAATGTGTTCTCTTATTTTTGCTCTTCAAATTGTGCTTTTCTGTGTTGTCGTGTGAAATACTGTGACAATAATGGCGTGTGAAAAACGTAATACTAGGCTCCAAAGTAAACTGAGAAATAACAGTGAAAATGTAAGCAGTGTGTTAGCGCCACCGAGTAATGAATTAACTGATGTTCAAAGTAGTAATTTGATAATTATGCATAGGGAAAACTAGCGGGCGGCAAACAATGGCGTGAACAGTGAAACAATTAGTGAAGAGGGAAGCATTATCGATCGATCGGTCGGCAACAGCTCGCCTCAGGAATCCGAAATGACAGGACACAATTTTGCAAATACTGTAGATTCAGGTTTTGCGTCCTCACCGTTTTCCCAAATGAGTCAAGACACGTTTTCCGCTTGTCAAAATGTGAATGTTGCCGGTGCAAATTCACTGCCGAAAAGCACTGAGGAACATGTTTCAGACACCAGTGCATTGTTATTACAGTTAATGCAACAAATGGGACAAAAGCTACAAAAGTTAGACACAACACTTGAACAAAATCAGAAACAAATGGGACAAAAGCTTCAAAAGTTAGACACAATGGAACAAAATCTTCAAAAGTTAGACACCACACTTGAACAAACACGTTAAGATTTAACTACTGAGTTACATAAAATCGAATCGAAATGTCAAAAAGTCTGTAATGACGTAAAAACACAAATTTGTGAGCATTTTCAACCTATTTTTTCGCGGCATGAAAATGCATTACAGAATCACGAAGCAGCCATAAAAGAACTGCAAACCATTGTTCATGAAAATCATGAGACCTTGTGGGCTAAAATTGACTCAGTTGCATCTACCGATTCGGTTACGCAACTTGCAAAAACTCAGGAAAACTTAAAGGACACAGTAGATTCGATTTCAACACAAATGGACACTCTGAAACTTGGTTCAGAAAAACACACTGAGGAAATGTGTTCACTATCGGAGAAAGTAGCCGAACTTTCGGATCAGGTCACTAACTTATCTACAAAGGTAGATGATGATCTGAATGACACAAGACCTGTAGCCTTCACTGACACAGAAGAGTATGAACAAATTAGAAAATTCAAACAGAATCAAAATCAAATCAATACACAGTACAAAAGATAAATCCGGGAAGTACAAGATCAGTTGACGCAGGTAATACAAGAATTACGTATTTCAGAGGACACTCGCGCTCCAATACGGGAAGAGGGACATAGAAATACGGAACAACCACAAAATAATAACACAGGACACTTCGGAAATTATGAAAGAAATTGGCAAGGCGCATTGGATTTTGAGATGGAACCGCCGAAACGAAGTAACAATGACCGACATGCGACTCGCCGACATGACGATTTTGACTATAAGCTGTTCATTACTACACGTAAATTCAAAACATTTAAGAATTCTGGCAACGACATTCATCCACAAGCATGGCTCCATCAATTCTCGCATTGTTTTCCTCCCAAGTGGTCGTTAGAACATAGATTAGAATTTATGTGTGGCTACTTGGAGAATGAACCAGCTGTAAGAATGCGATCGGTAATTCACGATTGCCACAGTGAAGGAGAGTTTTACCATGCCTTCCTCTCAGCATATTGGTCTCAACCCACACAAGACCGAGTAAAACATGGCATCATAATGATGAAACATTTCGAACAATCTGAATTTTCCAGTCTTGTGAAATATTTTGAAGACATGTTGCATAAGAATCAGTATCTTTCAAACCCATACAGCCCCTCAGAACTCATCCGCATTTGCTTAATCAAACTGCCTGAACATTTACGACATATTATTTTGGCAGGACGTTGCAAAGACGACATTGAAGCATTTCAGGGACTCTTACAAGAATTAGAAATTGACACTGACAATCGCGGGATGCGAAAACAGGAAAACAATCACTACAGGTCACATCCGTCACAATTCCGTGACGACAGAAGTAATAACTGGACACGACAAGGCTATTCTCACAACACAAATCGTGACCAAAACAGACACCACCCTTATGACAACCGCTGGCAGAATAATAGTTACAGAGAAAGATCGCATTTCCGTAGAAATGAATATGACAGAGATAACCATAGAAATAGACAATATGGTAACCAGAACTATTATTGTCAAGGGAGGCAGAATAATTTCAGACGCAACAGTTCAGCACGCAGTTACGATTCAGGGAGAAATTCTCCACCACGTGGCCGACAAGAAAGAAACTGTGTAAACTACCGACAAAACGACAGACCTGAATTCCATCAGAACTGGCGAGCTTCAAACAGGGCAGGGCCTTCCCGTCAAAGTGAATTTGTAGAAGTTAGGTCTCCTAATCCCAATAACGACGCGCGCCAACAAAGGAACAGACAATGACTCGCACCACAGGCAGCCGCGTGCGCCGGCTGGCTCAGAGAAAAATAACATAGACGCTAACCTTGAGAAAAATTTTAGCATTCCTTACCGACGTATAAAACATGACAATTGCTTTTCAGTTGAAAGTCTGCGTACTAGGAAGAGTAAAGGTTTACACCACATTTCACATGTAAAACCGTTTATTGAAAGATAATCTGCTTTTTAACTTTGTCATTGCCATAAAACTTTTCACTTTACATTACTAGTATGCTTGTCAGACTTAGAATCTGTTAACATGCAACAATGTTTGAAGTTAAGTATCCAGTCAAGAACCAAGAGAACTTATTTAAACAGAAATTACGAATGCATTGTTATTGTGAACAGACGACACAGTGTTATTGTGTGTGTACATTCTTGCTTGTTAGTTGCACGATTACGTAACGACCATAAGGCTCACATACTTAGAACATTTACCAGTACTGCTAATGAGATTTTAATGCAACATTTTGGTTTACTTGAAAATATATTCTGGATTTAAAGTACTTTCTGTGAGATACCAGATGACACAGTGGTTAGTTTATGTGACAGCTACACGATTTTTATCACAACGCTACTAATGAGTGACAATTTACAATGTTTCTTTTGCACTATATCTGTTTTATATCTGCACAGTTTTTCTGTTTTATTCTGGAAAGTAAAACAGGTTTTAGTAGTAACTTTTGTGGTATAGCTACAATGAGACTGCCTTTTCCGTAGCACAACAATACGTTACAGCACAGTACTTTCCTCATCACGGCAATAAGCGTAATAACTAAGACATTTATACGCAAAGAATTTCACTTTTGTGTATTATGAGGTAAGTACATTGACTTCTGCAGAACTTAGCTTTCGGAGGACGATAACTACGACACTTCCACACAGATTATGTTGCAACAAGACGCACATTTAGCGCTACAGTACACGTATTTGAGTGATTAATTTTGTACTTAAAACATTTATTTTTAAAGATTTTTGAATTACAAAAAAAGTTTTCCGTGATACATTTCATTCCATTGCTGTAATCTGTAACACCTGAGGGTATAATTACATTAATCCTCAGGGGGGTACACGCCTACTTTGTGTACCATGTGTTTGGCAAGCACAAGGAACCCTAGCTAATATGGTATTTGCTTATACAACTTTACACATCGGTACCATATTTCTCTAACACACAAATTACACAGCTATCTGATCATTTAACTGAGAGAGACAAACATTTATTTTACTATATCAGTGACAGATGTTTATGTAATTACACAGTTGGATAACTTCACACTTATGAAACTGTATTTTGTCTGTACTTTGTAAACTGTTCATATTTTTTCGGAATCATTGTGATACTATGAGAGCTTTGAATGATGTATTTGGTATGAGATCATGATTTTTAAAGTACGTTTGAGGCAGCCGACACTTTTGACATGAGCAGAGAATTTTTTTAGGCTTAGAAATTATTGGAGGAAGTTACGACGATTTTGAGATTTGACTGAAGTGTTATGATGTTATTATTACGACGACGGTGTGTATTATGTTGTTGAGGAATGTTTATTATGCTACGTATTTCTCATGATGAAATATTGAAGAAGTGTCGACGAATATGTATATGTATAATGAGGTAAGGAATAATGAGTAGTGTTTAGGGACTCTGATTTGTGGAAAAGGTTGTTGGAAACAAAGAATCGTACTTTAAGAGTTATGAAATGTGCGTAAATTCGTGACTGTATCACAATGCTGACGAATATTTTCTTTGGACACTTATATTTATAGGATTTTCTTTCTACAGATTTGCAACGCTAATTCTTGACCTGTGAAATATTTTTATGTGAGACTGTCACTGTAGCGGAAACTGATGTCGTAAATATTTCCGTAAGAAAGTTAAGTGACCGTGACGTAATGCGTTGCGAGCGGCCAGGTGTGCCAGTTGCCTGGAGGAAAAGCCATTATTGCGAGCCCTTTTCAGCGGCACAGGTAGAAAAAAAAGGGGACGCCATTAACCTCGCTTCTGACATTCCTTTGTAGAAAGCATCGCAAAAACGACACGGTCGAACTTGAAAACATATGATTACACTAGCTCTTAATTTACGATATTTACTGAAATGCCTAATGAAATGACAAGAAATAGTTTGTCTACACACCTGACTATGACTACTGTCGTTCTAGATGAGAGATTTTTTTACTACTTATGAAATGCCACATGACTATTGAACAATGTTCTTATGCTTTGCTTTGTACATAGTTGCTTATTACATTTGATATCTAGTTTCTAGCTGCACTGCTGCATTGGTTCAAATAAAATTTTATAGATGTACTAATATAAATATTTTCTGTCTACAGATCCAGTAAATAATAGTTTTGTGATATATTTCAAAAAAAAGAGGGAGCACAAAAAGATATTTCCCTTCACAGGAACTGCATACATAATTTTCTTTACAATATTCGGTAATTTATTTCATAGAGTAAGTTATCGTGATGCATCACCTTAGTGTTAAGATGTGACATAGGTATTAGACATGGCCATTTTTAGTGTAATATTTTTTCTGCTTGAGCTTTGTCATGTTTAGGTATATCATTTTCTGCTGCTGTTTGCCAGGCATAGTGCTGCTGAATTTTAATTTGTGTTACTCTGCTAAGCCAGATTTTTTTTTTTTTTTTTTGCGCATTGCCTCATATTAGTTGTAATGTTGAATTGCTTGGTAATTTAGATTTACTGTAGCTTGCATTGCAACTTTCCATTTTTTTGTCATTGCTGTTTGTGTTAATTGTTTTGTGCTGCTGCATTGCCTCGTCCCTTAGTTTAATATCTGAGCTCAGTAGATTTAAGTTAGCTTATGAGGGGGTAGACTATATAAGAACCTAACTATGGAGAATAGGGAAATAATGCTTTGAAAGTTATATGAAAACGATTTGGGCCTAAATGAGTATTGTACAATGAGCCATATTTATTTTGAAAGAAATATGGTTAGAATACAGAAAAGAGGTACAGATAGGACTTTTTGGGAATAATGATGAACGAAGGGAGATCTCCAAGAACAAAAAAGGTTTTGTTCGCAAAATACTGCAGTACCAAATGTTACACTGAAAACAAACCCTGTCCTTTTCTCCTGTGTTATTCTGGTATGTGTATATGTACCCTTGTGTATTTGTCTTTTTCCTGTCTTTATGTGTTTAGCTAATAAGATTTATGTTGTAAAATTTTTCAAATACTATGTTATTTTCTTTGTAAAGATGTTTAGACATTATTTATTCTGTTCTGATTTAATGCTCATGTGTGAAATTAATGTTTCGAAAACTATTCTCATTATTTTATATATTCACTTATGTCATAATTCCTGTAACACTGATGTATATGTTATTTCGATTCTTTTGTAAAGTTTGTTACTACAAATGTTATCTGAATTGTTATGTTCTTTAATGATGTATTTTGTACCTTTGTAATTGTATTCTTATGTTATAAAATTGTAATTGACACCAGTTCATCATATTATTAACTTGTAAGTTCCATTTCACTGCACACGTTTCTGTTGGTCATAGTATATGGACAATATGTGAGAAGTTGGGACTGTTAGTGTTTGCACGTGTGTTACTAATTCAGCAAGGGACTGGATAACAGCATTGCTGGTTCTAAGGACAGTTCCGAAAACTTTGTGAGTGCACAAGTGGTGGTTTATGGACTTGCTATATTATCCGCAAGACTCTGCAATGGTGATTGTGCACCTGCACAGTCGCAACAGATGGCTGCTGGCTATCTCTACAAGGACTACAGTGGGTCTGCATCTATGATGACCCACCAACGCCATTATTTCTACAAGGGCTACAGTGGGTCTGCATCTTTGATGACCCACCAATACCATTGTCTCTACATGGACTACAGTGGGTCTGCACCTCTGGTGGCCCACCAATACCATACTCTCTACCAGGACTACAGTGGGTCTGCTCTGTGATGACCTACCTACTAATATTCTTCCAAACTACGACTGACTCTGCTGTGGGTTTGCTCTGTTGTGGCCCATTATCTGTCAGCATGTCAAGAGTCAGCACTGTCTTTCCGTTGGAAGGACAACGCTACTTCTTCAAGACTGCATGGAAATCCACTACTTCCGTGTGCATTTTCTTTTACTGCTCAGACTTTGAGAAAAACACTGCTATTCTACTGTTATGTACGATTAGGACTGTCTTTATGGACTGTGAGAAAATTTGAGCTTTTGACCAACATTGTATCAATAAGTGTGTGCATTTGATTTCTTTGTTATTGTAATTATGAAAAATTTTTTTCAAATCTGTATTGGCCACTGCCCAATCCAATTCGTAAAATTTTTTGTGGGGAGTATGGGGGCTATGTAAGTAGGCTGTTCAGGTTTTTTTTATTGGTAACGCCACCTCTGTATGAAAATCACTGGCTGTGCTGTGTGCAGTCTGTGGCTGCTTTGCATTGTTGTAATACTCGCCATTGTAGTGTTAGGCAGCTGGCTGTGAACAGCGCGTAGTGTTGCGCAGTTGGAGGTGAGCCGCCAGCGGTGGTGGATGTGGAGAGAGAAATGACGGAGTTTTGAAATTTGTCATGAACTGCTATATTTATATATGATGATATCAAGGTAAATACATTGTTTGTTCTCTATTAATATCTTTCATTTGCTAACTATCCCTATCAGTAGTTAGTGCCTTCAGTAGTTTGAATCTTTTATTTAGCTGGCAGTAGTGGCGCTCGCTGTATTGCAGTAGCTTGAGCAGCGAAGATTTTTGTGAGGTAAGTGATTTGTGAAACGTATAGGTTAATGTTAGTCAGGGCCATTCTTTCGTAGGGATTTTTTGAAAGTCAGATTGCGTTGCGCTAAAAAATATTGTGTGTCAGGTTAAGCACAGACTTGTATTATTGTTCAAAGGGGACGTTTCAACTGGTCCGTGGACAATCCTCGCTGGCTCAGACAGGTAGAGCGACAGCGACCGTGGACTGTAAATGTATGGTGCAGAATCATTGGCGACCACCTCATTGGTCCTCACATCATTGCAGGGGCCCAAACAGCTGCAACATACATCGCGTTTCTACAGAATGATCTGCCAACTTTGCTCGAAAATGACCCACTGGAAACGCGTCGACGTATGTGGTATCAGCATGATGGTGCACCTGCACATTCCGCAATTAACACTAGGCTGACCCTTGACAGGATGTTCGACGGGCGTTTCATAGGACGTGGAGGACGCATAAATTGGCCAGCCCGTTCTCCTGATCTTACACCTCTGGACTTTTTTCTGTGGGGTACGTTAAAGGAGATTGTGTACCGTGATGTGCCTACAACCCCAGAGGATATGGAACAACGTATTGTGGCAGCCTGCGGCGACATTACACCAGATGTACTGCGGCGTGTACGACATTCATTACGCCAGAGATTGCAATTGTGTGCAGCAAATGATGGCCACTGTAGGGAAGCAGCCTACTCACGCTGTATAAAATTCACATTAGTCTTTCCATTGTGTGCCAGCCAGTCCGCTGTAACTAGCTCTGACGTCATAAATGTTGCACAATACTTTAAAAATCAAGTAAATAACCTAAAATGTTTCTAGCATGTCAGGAGTAATACTAAATTAATATGTGTTGAATATCAGTTCGATAACTTTAACCATTTTCGAAATTTGGACGTTTTTCTGTAAAAATCATTGGCGCAACAGAAAAGAGCTAGAGACTTAAAAATTTATATTTAGATTCCTTTTTCGTAATTATTTAATAGAAACAGTCTTCTGGATCTCACAAATTAAGATTTTAGTTGATATTCATGATTTTCTGGTTCTTGTCTTAATAATTAAGGAAGCAAGATAGATTAAATAGGCTAATAAATAAGGCTAGGATGTTTATATTTAAGTAGAATGGAGATCCGCTATAACCATGAAGATGTGAGAAATTTGAATTGCATAACTATAAAACTATAGCAATAGCGTATCTCCAAAGGGCAAGTTCAGAGCTCGTCTACGGTGTGTAGTGTAATTAAATTAATTCTCTCGCCCAAAATATTGCGACGTCAGACTTTTATTATGATTACTTACCTGTGTGCTGAATGCACATATAAATTGAGAGCTTCATCGGCCATCAGCAAAAGAAGCTATGATTTATTCAATAACTTAATGTGGTGCATTACTAGCCCAGCGGCTAGACGGGAGAGCCGATTTGATCAGGCGTTCCCTTAGCCGTCCGCACCGCGGCTTTATATATAAGAGAGCTGCGCGGGAGAGGAAGGCCCCAGTTCTCTCCAGACGCTGAATAGCACGCCATCTGTGTCGGGAGTTGCGTCGCGTCGGTATCATTGCTATAAACAGCCTCGGATGCCGTATTAAGTTCTCGGGATACGTGTAACCATGAAATCATTTTCGAGTGAAGTGTTAATTCTGGGATGACTTTAATGATATATCTTCAGTTTGCGCATGTCGTATTTTCACGTGCCATCGCGGGACAGACATTCTACCATTATTTAGCGTGGCGTTTGATGAACCTAATCATCAAATTATGGCGAGCATTCATTTAAACATTTAATTTGGACAATTATAGTTGCATCAGCGCATTAGACTCTGAACTGCTCTGTTAGTCAGATTGTGTGGATTCTTTTTTTTTCATCTGTGACTTTCAGAATATAACAAAGTTTTTTTTTTCACGATCGTTTTTGATTATGAATCCCAGACAATCTCCTAATTCCTCAGAGCTATAAGCTGCAGCTATAAGTGTGTTTCTCAGATGAAGTGGGCACTAAGAATTCTAATTACAGGCTTCACGTTTTGCTAATCACTTTCTGGTTGCCAATATTGTAGTTAGAGAGCCAGCGTTGAGAACGGCAAAACAACAGCATAAATAATAGGAACATTTAAATAACAATTAATTCCACCCGCCGCCCCACATATGGTTAGTCGGCCGGGAAGTGTTTCAACATTCAAACATTTATGCAACAGAAAATTTTCTAACCGCCGCCCCACAGCACCACATTGAACATCTATTGGCCTGACATGTCGGGACACACTCTATTCCACTCCGTAATTGAAAACGGAAACCACGTGTGTACGTGTACCTCACCCCTCATGGTAATGTACATGTGCGTCAGTGAAAAAGACCAATAAAAAGGTGTTAGCATGTGGACGTAATGTGCTGTTCCAGTCTCTTCTGTACCTAAGGTCCATCACCTTTCCCTTTGGATCCCTACGTAATTCGGTGCTCTCCGATACACACACTCGAACAGCGGAGGAGTGGTACTCAAGCGTCAACTTTAGGATACAATATCTCCGCATGTAATTAACATTTTACAATGCAACAAACGGCACTGATTACGTATTTGTTTATATGTTCAGATGTGCTAACAAAACTAACGGGTTTCCATTTAAAAAAACGTAGGTTTGTGTTAAAAAACATACTTCCGTCCATTTTTTTTATGGTTTGTATTAACCAATTACACTAGCCCCTTTCCTCACGTTTCTGTCTGTGGAATCGATTCGTCAGTATTTGATGTGGTTTACGAAATATATCCAGCGGTAATGTTAGGTGACTCACCCTGTATTTTACGCGATGCGTTTTGGGAAATGTTTCCCATTACAAGTGGCTTTTTCTCTGCGTACTCTGCCATTTTTTCGTAATGATTTTTGGTGCATAAGGTTCTGAGTTTTTCTGTTGCCTTTCTGCAGTATATAAAACGAGTAATTTTTAGTTGATTATCAATCATTTTGTTGACTTAGTGGCGAAATTACGACGAACTTTTGCTTACAGTTTTCTTGTAGACAATTTATACAGAGTCTTTTATCACACATCAATTTTCTGAGCACAGTATACATTGAAATAAGAAACTTACATAAATTAACAGTTACAACTGTGTTTCTAGGCGTAGTCAACTGTCATAATGGTGCTTATTTCTATTTATTACTATTTTCATTTAAGTATAGTGCCAAAATACCTGAAAGATGAAAATCGTGATTGCTAATGGAAAAGATATGTAAATTTTCTAGTGTTTTTGGGTATTATGGTTTGATATTACCATTTGAAAAAAATCTTTGCATCTATCCCTGATTGAAACTGTGTAAACAGAAAGATGCAGCTCTCAACAGTTTTTGTGGAAATCGAGTCTGAAAATTATAGGCGTTGTCATGCTGTATGCTTTGTAGGGCTGCTTGTGTTCACGGAATCAGCAGCTAAGCAAGTAAGCGCTTTGCTTCCTAAGCGTTAGATCTCCGTATCGAATCTCGCAGCTGTTTTACTTTTTTCTTTTCGTTTCCACGTAATTCAGGCGCAGATTTATTATGACCTAGATAAATGTCAAATTTTAATAGTTCATTTATGATTTTCCGAATCCTTAACATGGAGAAAAAGTTTTTTCCCTTAAAGAGATTGGAAATGAGAACTTTCAGTCAGATCAGTGAAGTGTTTATATTTATATTTTTATACCTACATTTGTGACAAGTACAATATGTAACCCGTTCAGCACTGCGCTGATGTGGATGATATTGATCGTACAAACATAGAAAACAATTGTTATTGCGGCATACAGCAGTTGTACTGAACGACGAATTTTTGCATGTCAATGGACTTTTCAGTGTGTCTATAGCAAAACAAACTTGCTTTGCAGTCAAAGACTGTTCTCGGTCGTCACACATTATCGAAGCATAGCTACGAATACTGGTTCAGGTAACTCACGAAAATAATTAATAACGGTAACGGGATTCTATCCAGAAATCTCTTGATTATGAAACAAATCACCTACTCGCTTGGCTACACAGCATACGGTATAAACACACATATAATTTTCAAATTCGATTTTCTCATATACGGTTGGGAGTTGCGTCTTCCTGTTTACACATGTTGAAGTCGTAGTCGTGTCCTACACACCCTGTCAATATGAATAAAATCGGTGAGGGGGAAGTTTATACGGTCTTCATGACAACAAATAATTTTACGACGTAATACGTGCGCTGCCTACAGCTGAATGATGTAGCTGACGTACAGTCCCACATAAGAGAGTTTCTTGACACTAGATTGGTGTGCTGGCGCTTCTCATTAGAATCATCACTTGCTTCCATTATGACTTTGTCACGTCTACGATATATTTTTTGTAGTTATACTGTATTTCACAACAAAGCTATTTCTACAGTTTTATGAGGCTTATTCTTTCAATCGCAACTCTTCAATTGGTTTAGTAGATTGTTTTGTCTGGCGCCATTGGCTTAGGTGCAGTATCGACTATCCCTCTTGCGGCCCCATGGCCAATATCTATGAGGAAGGGTTCGTATCTGTGAGTTGTGTTCTTAGAGGATCTTTGTTTGCCGAAATATATACAGGGTTCACTGGCCCACCAAGGAGACACGAAGTTTGGGGATCGGCGGTAGCGTCGCGACAAGAGATGGTTACGAGGTCCGAGCGGCCGTAGCTACGGGCTGCTCAAGGATGGCATGAGCATAGCGAAGATACCGGAGTACTTCACTGGGGTCATCGTCGACTACAAGCAGCAGGCCGGCATCCCGTCTGTTGGTTGGCAACATTGGGGTCGGACGACCGCTCGTGGCTTGGCTGCCCTCTTCTACCTGGCTTTCATCGGCACAACTTGTAACGTACGCGCGGGGCACACAATAATCATTAAAACCTGTACTATGGTGAGTGGGGTTCACTTTACGAGACAGGATTTTTGTATAGATATTGACCGTGTGTACCTGAATGGAGGCAACTCAGACTTACACCCACTCTGTAATAACAATGATACGTCAAGCAAGTTCGAAATGCAACTACACGTCAGCACGGACGAAAGAAAGCACAGCAGATGCTACCAATTTGTTAATAATACGGTCGCCAGCATAATTAGGCGTTAACTGAGTTTCTTTCCTGTACAAGTTAGTGTATATTCATGCAAACCAACACATAGTAACACTGCTTAAGATAGTAAATTCTAGAACCAGAAAATCTATTGAATTGATAGTTTCACGTTCTGTACTGATATGGAATAACCATAAATACATAACACTACACTATAATGTATACTACAAAACTTCGTACTGTCTATTGATCTGATTAAAATCGGGCATAGGTTACCCTAGAAATAGTAAGTTCGAGCCACAAACAAAATGTCAATTTTAATAAAGATAAAACACTGATAAATTTTGGCTTTTATATTGACTTTAACTTTTGCTGGTCAAATCAGTTTAAAACACTTCAGAATTCAAATGAATAAAAAAGGGGGGGGGACCCTGAAACTGTTATGATCACTGCATATAAAAAAAACTGGACTACTGAAATCATTATGTGCTCAAGATTTCCAATATATGAGTTACTACTCTTTTTATCTTATTTCCTACTCATTTAAATACCATTATATCTGTCTCGAAATAATTAAACTTCATTACTAAATCAATATCAAAGTTATCTTCCAACTTTGTCAGACCTTCGTTATTCATTCACTGGTTCATTAACAAAACAATTCTTTAAACACTATTCTTGCATAGTTAGGTCTGCAGGTAATTATTATTAACACAATCTTTAATTTTTCATCTCGGGACACTCGGATTGCACAACATTTGGTAAGGATCCTATCTAGGTTAGTTGTGAGGATAGTTGAATGATTGGAAAGTTCTGGTAAAATGTAAGTTGTTATTGAACAGTATGGAACCAAAAGTAACACTGGTCCATACGAATACAGTACTAAAAAGTTTCAACCTGTTTGTATCGATGCGGCGGTTGGCGGGCGGCGAGATGGCGAGACACAGAGCAGACATACAACCACAGCTATGGCTCTTGATGTATCGGCACTTTACTTCTTCTTAGCGTGGCAATACTTTTCCATTTAGTGCCTATGGAATTTTGCCATGCTGTGTGGGCGTTGGAACGGCATACCCGAGGCTCAGTGAAGCTACGTCTTCCAGGAGAGCCTCCTCGCTCCAGAAGGTGTTGCTCAGACCAATGCCAAACTCTAACTACTACTGCTGAGCCCGCTGTGCCGTGCAGTGCCCGTGTGCATTTTCCCGCGCTCGCCTGCCATCCACCTTTTACCGCTCCCTGACAGGCCGGGTATTCACCCGAGGTTTTGCGTTCTATATATCCTAACACATTGCCTACGTATGGACCAGACGCACAATTACAATTTTAAACATCTTACAACAGTTTCAACATCTGTTACATTTCAATTCTATTACACTATTGCTGGACATTTGACATAAACATTAATATTCACATTGAAAATTGTTTACAGTTTTCTTAACACAATGGCATGAAACAAAAAAGAAATGAAATCGGAACATCAATTACTCAAGTTTAACGAAAAATCAGGTGGAAAAAAAATATTATTTATATGTACAATAGTACAACGTCGTTGTTGTTACAAACTCAGTAGCGGCTGCGACGCACTGTGGATCCGTGGAACTGCCTGTTAATAAAGGAGAGTAACATTCTGTAATCCTCGCGGTGATTTGTTTCATTGTCTACCTGCCCTC
Organism: Schistocerca piceifrons; assembly: GCF_021461385.2. NCBI lineage: Eukaryota > Metazoa > Arthropoda > Insecta > Orthoptera > Acrididae > Schistocerca > Schistocerca piceifrons. The sequence goes on from NC_060143.1 coordinate 12,253,245, forward strand.
CTTATTATTTTCTGATTTGTACCCGACCCTCAGAGTTTTACTCGGTCGGCTCTTTGGTCGAAAATATAGGCAGTAGTTGTCGTTTGAAAATTTGTCCCGCTATTATATGGCCTTCCCTTTCTGGTTTGTACCTGATCATTAACGTTCTAATTAATCAGCTCTTGGTCGTAAATACACCACGAACAATTGTACTAAGGCAAGGTTGCCGTTAAACAAAGAGGGACCTTGGGATTAGATTTAGCTGTTAACTGGTTCAATTCTTTGAGTGTAATTGCATTTTTCAGTCATTAGTTATAATCTGAACAACCTGTTGTGCAAAGCTGTGCGTTGCGGTTTGAAAGACCGGGTCATTATTAGTGCATTTCAGCTGGTTATTGTGGTTCCGCCGAGTGAGTTGTCTTGTAATAAGTGTTAACAAGTAATGTTTTAAGACGTTACTTCAGAGCGGTCTTAATAACTAACAATCAGTTTAACATTGAAAATAGTAACAGGCAAGTGTCAGCAGGCCTTTAGTCAAAATAAGATTGTCAAAACGGACGGGTTGGGATCCAATCGCACCTTGGTTGTCGATTTAAAGTAAGAATCTACATCTACATCTATACTCCGCGAGCCACCTTACGGTGTGTGGCGGAGGGTACTTATTGTACCACTATCTGATCCCCCCTTCCCTGTTCCATTCACGAATTGTGCGTGGGAAGAACGACTGCTTGTAAGTCTCCGTATTTGCTCTAATTTCTCGGATCTTTTCGTTGTGATCATTACGCGAGATATATGTGGGCGGTAGTAATATGTTGACCATCTCTTCCCGGAATGTGCTCTCTCGTAATTTCGATAATAAACCTCTCCGTATTGCGTAACGCCTTTCTTGAAGTGTCTGCCACTGGAGCTTGTTCAGCATCTCCGTAACGCTCTCGCGCTGACTAAATGTCCCCATGACGAATCGCGCTGCTTTTCGCTGGATCATGTCTATCTCTTCTATTAATCCAACCTGGTAAGGGTCCCATACTGATGAGCAATACTCAAGAATCGGACGAACAAGCGTTTTGTAAGCTACTTCTTTCGTCGATGAGTCACATTTTCTTAGAAATCTTCCTATGAATCTCAACCTGGCGCCTGCTTTTCCCACTATTTGTTTTATGTGATCATTCCACTTCAGATCGCTCCGGATAGTAACTCCTAAATATTTTACGGTCGTTACCGCTTCCAATGATTTACCACCTATGGCATAATCGTACTGGAATGGATTTCTGCCCCTATGTATGCGCATTATATTACATTTATCTACGTTTAGGGAAAGCTGCCAGCTGTCGCACCATGCATTAATCCTCTGCAGGTCCTCCTGGAGTACGTACGAGTCTTCTGATGTTGCTACTTTCTTGTAGACAACCGTGTCATCTGCAAATAGCCTCACGGAGCTACCGATGTTGTCAACTAAGTCATTTATGTATATTGTAAACAATAAAGGTCCTATCACGCTTCCCTGCGGTACTCCCGAAATTACCTCTACATCTGCAGATTTTGAACCGTTAAGAATGACATGTTGTGTTCTTTCTTCTAGGAAATCCTGAATCCAATCACAAACCTGGTCCGATATTCCGTAAGCTCGTATTTTTTTCACTAAACGTAAGTGCGGAACCGTATCAAATGCCTTCCTGAAGTCCAGGAATACGGCATCAATCTGCTCGCCAGTGTCTACGGCACTGTGAATTTCTTGGGCAAATAGGGCGAGCTGAGTTTCACATGATCTCTGTTTGCGGAATCCATGTTGGTTATGATGAAGGAGATTTGTATTATCTAAGAACGTCATAATACGAGAACACAAAACATGTTCCATTATTCTACAACAGATTGACGTAAGCGAAATAGGCCTATAATTATTCGCATCTGATTTATGACCCTTCTTGAAAATGGGAACGACCTGCGCTTTCTTCCAGTCGCTAGGTACTTTACGTTCTTCCAGCGATCTACGATAAATTGCTGATAGAAAGGGGGCAAGTTCTTTAGCATAATCACTGTAGAATCTTAAGGGTATCTCGTCTGGTCCGGATGCTTTTCCGCTACTAAGTGATAGCAGTTGTTTTTCAATTCCGATATCGTTTATTTCAATATTTTCCATTTTGGCGTCCGTGCGACGGCTGAAGTCAGGGACCGTGTTACGATTTTCCGCAGTGAAACAGTTCCGGAACACTGAATTCAGTATTTCTGCCTTTCTTCGGTCGTCCTCTGTTTCGGTGCCATATGGTTGCTTTGAAGTAAGCCTTATCTTTGTCATATTGTTTCCTAATCTGTTTAACCTTTAAGCACATGTGCGCATCTTAACCCCGAACCTTTCGACATACAGCTTTCAAATTAAAAGTTACGTCATCTGTTCTGAGTAATTGAATCACTCTTGTCATCAATGGTGCTTATATAGTTTTCATGTGTTGCAGAAGGGCATTTAATAAGACAGGCTGTGTCCAGCGCGATAGTAAACACCGTTGTTTAATCCGATAACGGGCGGGGTGCAGGTCCGGTCGTCTTGAAAATTATTCTGCCAAGTTGTTCATTAAAAAAGAAGGGTTCTGGTTGTATATTGTTAAATAAACAGGTTGTGTGAAAAGAATATTGGTGGGTCCTCCCTTGCACGTTTTCCTTAATTCCAGTAAGTACCACGTCTCACACATGTTCGTAGACAACCACCTCTTCAAATCAGTGCATGTACACTGATGAGTGAAAACACTGTGGCCGCCTGCTTAACAGTGAGGATCGAAACGTAATACAGCATGACGTTGATTTAAGAAATCCGTGATTCGTTTCTGGAGGTATATGGCAATTTATCTTTATACAGAGGTCGTGGAGTTCCCGTAAATTACAGGCAGGTGGTTCACTGGCGCAGAACTGGCGTCTAATTGCGTCCCGATATATTCCATTATGTTAAAGTCGGGAAAAGTTGGTGGTCAAGACATCCATATGAGTTCGCTATCCTACACTTCATACCATTTTATCACGATTCTGTCGTTGAGAAACACCTGCCGTAAACTACCATCGTCGTTCGGGAAGCATCAACTTGAAGGGATGCATGTGGTTCCTATAATTTCCTCGTAGTCCTCAACTGTCACGGTGGCTTCGATTACCTCCACAAATTCCATGGAAGCCAAGGTGAATGTCTCACATATCATAATAATGCCTTCGATGACCTGAGTCCGTAACGCCGGGCATGTTTCGAACAATCGTGGACTTGGATGACGCCTTATCCGGACACGACCATTGACCTGGTGTAACATAAACGTGTTCCATCCGACCAGGAGACGCGTTTACATTGATCTACAGTCCACTCTAGATGATCCTCTCTTTACCAATCATTCGTTCCGCAAACCATACGTGTATTGAAGGGGAAGAAGCTCTAATAAGTGGTACAATGAGTAGTAAACTTCACCATGAATTTCACAGTGATTTGCTGGGTATGGACGTAAATGAGTATCATAGGGAGGGTCACTGGAAGGGGAGGCGTTCAACAAGTAACGCAACACGTTATTTTTATTGAAAGCAGGTTGGTTTTATTCAGGAATCCAATAAACGGTATTGTTCCTCACTCTTTTACCTAGAAAATCCAATTTTTCAACATAAAATGTGATGGCCTTTCGCCAACGTCCTGTGCCTGTATGCCCGCAAGGAACCACTCTACTGGTCCACGTCGGAGCTAGCGTGTTGGTACATCAGTAACCTCCCCAACATCCACCTACTGCTCCCTGCGGAGTATATCCTACATTTGGGCAAAACAGATGGATGTCGGTAGGTGTGAGGTCCGGACTGTAGGGTGGATGAGGAAGAACAATGACGTTTTGTGAGCTCTTTAGGATGCGCAGCCTCGTGTGAGGTCGTGCGTTTTTATGGGGAAGTTCGTTTGTATTTGTGTGGTGCCAAACATACTGAGGTCGTTTCTTTAATTTCATCACGGTGAGTGCGGCCGGCTGGCACGTGGGAGATGGCGCAGGTTCTCGCGACCTTGTCGCGATGGTGAGAGATGCCTCGCTCAACGACTCACAGGTGCTTTTGTTCACTGACACGTCTCCGTAAACAGTCTGCAAGCACCTATGAATACTTGCAATGATCTGGTTTCCCTCCAAATGAAACTCAATGTCACCTTTCTGCTTCGAAAGCACCTCCGTTAAAGATGTAAATTTGAAGACTACTAGTGCCACCACCTATCGGAACTTCATAAAACAGTTTTCTTTTCCATTCGTCTGTATATTATTCTAGTCATAAAATTGGATGAGTGAGTTGTTAAGCTGATTGTGCGATAATTGTCGTACTTGTCAGCCCATGCAATCTTCAGAATTGTGTGGATGATATTTTTCCGAAAGTCAGATGGTATGTCACCAGACTCAAAAATTCTACACACAAACATGAATAGCCGTTTTTTTACCACTGTCCTCAGTGACTTTAGATACTCTGATGGAATGTTATCTATTATTTCCGCCTTTTTTTATCTTAATTCTTCCAAAGTTCTCTTAAATTCTGATTCTAATATTGGATCCCATATGTCTTCTAAATCGACTGCTGTTTCTTCCTTTATCACATCAGAAAAATCTTCCCCCTTATAGAGGCCTTCAATGCACTCTTAACACCTAACCGCTCTCTCCTCTCAGTTAGCAATGGAATTCCAGTTGTGCTCTTACCATTACCACCACTGCTCTTAATTTCACCAAACGTTGTTTTAACATTCCTATATGTTGAGTCAGTACTTCCGACAATGATTTCTTTATCATTTTCTTCGCATTTTTCATGCAGCGCTTCCTATTTATTTCATTCCTCAGCGACTCGTATTTCTGTTCTCAATTTCCCTGAACTTATTTGTACTTCCTTCTTTCATAGATCAGCTGAAGTGTTTCTTCTGTTACCCATGGTTTCTTCGCGGTTTCTCACTTTGTATCTACGTTTTACTCCCCAACTTCTGTGATTGCTCTTTTTAGAGATGTCCATTCCTCTTCATTTTTAGTGCCAACTGAGGTGCTCCTTAATGCTGAATCTGTAGCGTAGGAGGACTTCAAGCCTGTCTCGTCATTCTTAATACTTCCGTATCCCACTTCTTTGGGTATTGATTCCTGCTGACTAATCTCTTAAACCTCAGCCTACTATTCATCACTACTATATTGTAATCTGGATCTATATCTGCAGTCCAATATGTTTTGGAAATCTCTATCAGATCAGATGTAATCTAGCTGAAATCATCCAGGATCAACCGGATTTTTGCAAGTATACCTCTTCCTCTTGTGATTCTTGAACAGAATATTTGCTATTGCTAGCTGGAATTTATGACAGAACTCAATTAGTCTTTCTCCTCTCTCATTCGTTGTCCCAAGGCCTCAGTAACCTTTTCTTCTATTTCTTCCTCTACAATTGCATTCCAGTCCCCTATGACTATTAAATTTACATGTCCATTTACGTACTGTACTACCCTTTCAATATCTTCATATACTTTGTCTATCTCTTCATCTTCAGCTTGTGACGTCGGCATGTTTACTTGAATCATCGTTGTCGGTGTTGATTTGCTGTTGATTCTGGTAAGAACAACCCTATCACTGAACTGTCCACAATAACACACTCTCTACCCTACCTTCCTATTCATAACGAATCCTACTTCTGTTGCACCGTTTTCTGCTGCTGTTGGTTGCTATTACCCTATATTCATCTGACCAGAAATCCTTGTCTTCTTTCCATTTCATTTCACTGATCCCTACTGCATGTAGATTGAGCCTTTGCATTTCCCTTTTCAGATTTTCTAGTTTCTCTATCACGTTCAAACTTCTGTCATTCCACACCCTGACTCGTAGAACGTTAGCCTTTCGTTGATTATTCATAATTTTTCTCATGGTCACCTCCCCCTTGGCAGTCCCCTCCCGGAGATCCGAATGGGGGACTATTCCGGAATCTTTTGCCATTGGAGACATCGTCATGACACTTTTTCAATTAGATTGCACATGTCCTGTGTATATCGTTATGTGTCTTTAATGCAGTGCTTTCCATCGCCTTCTGCATCCTCGTGCCATTGATCATTGATGGTTGTTCCGCCTTTAGGGGCAGTTTCCCACCCCAAGGACAAGGGTGTGCCCTGAACCTCTGTCCACTCCTCCGCCTTTTTTGACAAGGCCGTTGGCAGAATGAGGGTGGCTTCTTGTGCAGGAAGTCTTCGGCCGCCAATGCTGATTATTAATTAAAATTTCGATCTCCGGACGAGCGCGTTCTGATCACTAATCAAACACTCTACTCCTAGACCATGAGTGCACATCAAAACGAAGTTACTGAGTTATCAAACCTGAACTATGCAGCAACACAAGAAAGACATTTCGTTCGGTGAGTCTCGTTGCACACTGTTTCCATCTTCTGGCCAAAGAGTGAAACATGGTGGGGAGTCGGTGATGATTTGGGTGCCCATATTGTGGAATTCTATGGGGTCCATAGTTATTCTGTAAGGTTGCGTTACTGACAAGTATCATGTGACCATTTTGATACCTCAGGATAATTTTATGGTACAATGTTTGTTCCCCGTTGGCAATGCTGTGTTCCCCAGATGGCAGCGGCACTATCCAAACAGCTCGTATCATCCAGGTCTCGATTTTTCGTCAGGACGGCCAATTGTCACCTCTCCGCTTGCTACCACAGTCACGTTAATGTTATTGTCTCGACACACAACAAGCACAGTTCCTAATCATATCATAAATACAAAAAAAATCGAGTAGCGCCACTGAGGTTGGAGTGTACATAAGTATAGTGTATAAACATTAACATCTGCTTTGGAGGATTTTCACTAGACACGAAGATCGCAAAATCCTCAAGCTCTTAACAAGGAAATTAAATTTCAGCAATGAATACGGATATATCAACAGCATATTTCACTAAAGGCTCAGCTCGTACAAAAGCTAGCGTAGAAAATAAATACATGCCCTCTAAATGTAAATAAACACTAGGCAATCAGATAATAACCACAGATAATATTCACTTCTTGTCAGAAGCTCTTGGAAAATAAACACTGGACTAAACCAAACTCTGCGTACTGACGGAAACTGCTCGCGCTTTGAAGCTATATAAGAGAATAGAAATAACCTCAGTGGAAGATCCAGCTGCATGAATTTTAGGTGGCAATAGACATTGCTAGGAAAAAGCAGTATAATACTAATGTACTTTCTCCCACTCACCGCACGCAAATTGCTAGTCTTTGCTTGCTAATCTCGATTTGTAGTTGACATTAAAGACAGGGGCATGTGGAACTGGAACACTTTCTGGAAAATTATGATTTTCATTTCTTTTTTCGAACCACATGAATTACCTTCACTCGGGAAAGGCTAGAAGGGAATGATTTTTGTAAACTGTAGTAACACATTTCAATACGACAAAGAGCCATAGTAGCAAAATAGCTCTTTCTGTTACTCGATAATGACTAGTTTCGAGTTTTTGTACATAACCCAAACTCAAATCAGCGTGTGAAACAACACGTTATAATTACAGTTAGTTACATAAAGCACCAAACAGCTAATGTGTGTCACAAAATGCAATGTCTAACGCATCAAAATACGTAGCATCCAATTAGTGACACGTGGTGGCAGAGAAAAAGATCTTGTTTCGATTTAGGACACAAGGGCCTGACTTCTGGGGGGTAACGTGTTGGTTAATAAGTTTGAAGCCATTAAGAGCATAATGTTCATTAATGTTGTTAATGGTTTTTCCTGTGATTTTCGTTCTAAAATATGACGTCTTCACCGGGAAAAGATAAAAAGTTCATTTTATCATAAAGTTTTGATATGTGATTTGTGATTTTCATTTTAAAAAAGATGAAACTGGTTTTATTAAAAAATTTTGTTTTAAGCCTATTTGTCTTTGTATACGATTGTTGTAAACGATGGCTCATGTAATGCTTCTGTGCACCGGGTATAGCGCTAAGTGTGTTGTCTTATTTAGAAACTGACTTCATGTCTAGATTTAAGAAATTCTCTAGTTAAAAAGATGCATAATTTCTTAACGGTGTGACTTACACACTCATGTATTCACTGTTTCTACTGAAGATGATTACGGTATGCAATAAAGACTTCCGTAAACGTCCGATAGCGACGCCATCTGCAGGAAAATTTCCTCGCTGATTTGTGTAAGGCTGTCAGTTTCTATTTGTTTTCGGGTTTAATGCATTTTACTCCTTTGGATTGTCATGATTTTTAGCTATGTGGAGTAACATTTATTTTGATTAGATGGTACGGATTTTGTTACGTTACACATTGCAGTTTGACACACAATGGCTGTTTGGTACTTTATGTAACGTATTCTTTTCCAACCTATTGTTTCACGGGATGATTTGAGAATGGGTTATGACTAAAAACTCAAACCTAGTCATCACCTTCTCTACCTCCTGTACACGGTAGATATGCCCCCCCCACCCCTCCCAGTACACCTCCTGCATTACGCCGATGACACCGCATTCCTTGCCCCTGCTCCTACTTTCCAACGGTCCCAACGCCTTCTCCAGAATCACCTAGACCTTTTTGCCACATGGTGTAACCAGTGGCTCCTGAAAATCAATCCTTCCAAGATCCAGGCAATCATCATATGTCGTACCACTCGCTCCTTCCGGCTGCTTGATTTGTCCCTTACCATCTGCGCCTGTCCTGTCCGCCTCTCCCCCCACCTTACCTACCTTGGCCTAATCATTGACTGTCACCTCGCCTGGATCCCTCATCTCCGCTCTATCCAATCCAAAGCCCACAACAGCCTCCGATTCATCAAACTCCTCTCTGGCCAGACATGGGGTTGAATCCTTCTACCATCGTCCACACCTACAAATCCTTAATCCATGCAATCCTCTGTTATGCCAGTCCTGCCTACGTAGATATCCACCCCCCCCCCCCCCAATCCCGCAAATTCTACAAGTGTCTCTAGATCCACGAGCACCATGCACTCCACCTCGTGTTCTATATATGCCTTCCATCCCCCACACGAATCCTCTACGGCCTGATTCCTTTCCCCATCTGCTCCTTTTCCTAGAACATAACCATGTCCTCTACACCTCCCACCCCTTGATCCCTCTCATTCCCTGGTTGCTCCTCTCCTCTCCAACCCCCGCCCTCTGCCGCACCTTCACCATTGCGTCCCCCCTGACCTTCATTTCTACACCCTTCACCTCCTTTCCCAAGGTGGCTTCTGTCGATTCCCCGTCCCAGATGATGCCCTCTCCCCCTCCATTTATCCCTCCTATCAAATCTGATCCTCATCTCCCCACCCTTCTTCTGTCCTTTTCAAGGGCTTCCTCTTCCCCCCTTCCATGCTGTTACTGCCCCTCCTACCCTCTCTCTTCCTCCCTTCTCTCCCCCGAGTCCTTTTTGCTCTCCCCTCCACTGCCTTTCCCACTCCTCCTCGTGTCCGGCCAGCCCCCCTATTCTATGTTCCCTTCCTCCATCGTCTCCCACTTTTTTTCTTTTCCTCTCCTCTCCCCCTTTTTGCCCCTCATCATTCTGGGTCCTCCCTCCCCCCCCCCCCCATCTTCCACTGTGTCACTTGTATAGTGCTGTTTTAAGTGAGTGTTCAGAGCTGTGTGCCCCTGTCATTGTTGCAAACAGCAACCATTCTGTCGATGGTTGTGGTTATCTGATGCGAACAGAAACCAAACTGTCACCTTAAATAAAAATCTCTCGATGTACATGCCGCGTCAATTTAGGATAAAGCTCCAAGCTTTCGAACACTTCCTCCATGGTCGTCGTCAGGGCTAAAACTGACTGTCGTGAACTAGCGAGATTACCACTTTTATATGCAAAGGACTGCTTCTGATTGGCTGGAATACGTCATAGCAACAGCGATATGGCGCGTAGTGAAGTGGTGCCCTCTACTTCCGTAGATGTAGTTTCTATCGCGCGTTGCTTGCAGCGCCATCCCTTGAATCAGGAGGTAAAGTGCGGGAAGTTTTTCTCTGCGATTTTTCTTTATCCAGTGTACTCTTCCAAGTGTTGCTAAGTGCATAGCCGTTGTCTCTGTTAAAGTTATTGCCGGCCGGAGTGGCCGTGCGGTTCTGGGCGCTACAGTCTGGAATCGAGCGACCGCAACGGTCGCAGGTTCGAATCCTGCCTCGGGCATGGACGTGTGTGATGTCCTTAGGTTAGTTAGATTTAATTAGTTCTAAGTTCTAGGCGACTGATGACCTCAGAAGTTAAGTCGCATAGTGCCCAGAGCCATTTGAACCATTTTCTTTGTTAAAGTTATTATCGCTAAGTCTAATTTCGACTGCTTCCCGGACGACGACGACGACGACCATGGAGGTAGTGGTCGAAAGCTTGGAGTTTTATCATGAATTGGCGCGGCATGTACACCGAGAGATTTTTATTCAAGAAATACGCCGCGAAAGACTTCGTAGCCATAGACTGCCACCTTGTTTTTTAATTGTGCCTGTCTACTTTTTGTGTGTCTTCAGCAGCATTTGTACACAGTGTTTATATATTTTCAATTGCACAACTTTTCACCCTTTTCAGTTTTTTATAATATCACCGTTTTATAGCCTTTTTACTTGTTTGTTTATCTTCTCATTATGTTCTTTTAACTTTTCTGTATGCTGTAGAGCAGCGTTTTCCGTTTCTGCCAGCCCGCCCCCCTATGGGGGGGGGGGGGAGAATCGAATGCAATAAAGGGAAAAAACATTCATCACCAAGTAATAAAAAGAGCTATTTTGGAACTTTGGCTGTTTGCCATATTGAAATCGTAGCACAAGCATTCGATTCTTCGACATCCCAGCACGCTGGAGATACGTAAATTGACGCAGTTACTTGTGACATTTATTGAGTCTTCATTTGTCTTCACATCAGTGTGAATTAGCACAGGGTAACTGACACTTGAGATACGTACTCGACCTCATTGACGTAGCATGATTTCATCTGGTATACAAACAGTAATTCTCGTAGCTTCTTCGTCTGATTTCGTCAGCTCATTTTACATAATTAATTAGAGGAAAGAGACCGTTTAATGTAACTCAGTGTCCCGAACAATATCGGCGCAATATCGGTGCTGTATCGGCTGGTACCCATGGAGCGGATCAGCGCTGTGTGAGTTCTCGCCACGGTGCGCTGAAGGCACTGTAAGCGACTCAGTGAGGGAGCCGCCCCGAGGACCGCGTTGCGTAAATTTGCCGGTGCTGTGCGTGTACACTGCGTGCGACAAGGGGTCGGCAAACAGCGTAGCGCGCTGTCGCTCGTACCGTGCTGACCGCACAAGGCGAGCGAGACAGCGGCACCACCTGGTGCTACAAAGAACAGCTGGAAATCGATGCCCTTTATGCGGCTGAAGCCTTTGATCCATCTGGTGTCTGCCATTCAACCTTTTGTTCTCTTTCATATCATTGTAGGTTCCAAGCTGACAACGGATTTACAGCAGTTTTTTGTTCTCCTGCTAGCTTTGCAACGCCAGTCTTCTGTTCTTATGATTTTCGGTGTTAAAGCAAATAGTAGCCTAGGATTACTTACTTTCAGCTTTTTATTTTCCTTTATTGTCCCGCAATTTTCTTTCTTTCTCGCGTATCTTTGCTACTTCATATCCACCTCTGTAATACTGTGTTGCCTGAATTTCATTTTGCAAGAAATATTCAGAATATTCTATAGAATAACGGAATATATTTTCTGTGTATTACGTTTTCTAATAAATGCCATAAAACCATTGTAAGTCCGTCACCATCATGGCAGTAATTAATACACTCTGAGACAAAAAAAAGACGCACCACGAAGAAATTATGCAAATTGGCCAAAAACTGAAATGCATACAGGTATGGACGGAAAATGCAATATTGTAAACTTTGGCGGCCGATGGATGAATGTGTGGCGCAGAAACGACATTTCAACGCTCAACTGGCAAGGTTGGTAAACAGAGGACATGTCAGTACCAGAGCATAAAGTCTTAGCGAATTTCATTCCGTGTACTCAATTGGACAGTAACAATGTCTCGCAGACAGGCACGTGAACAATATAAGCAGACGCCAGCGTTGGAAAGAGGAGGTGTAGCTGGGCTCTAAGCAGCCGGCTGGAGTAATAACTGAATCACTCAACATTTGAACACGACGATGCCGCGCTTCGACGATATTTTCAGGAATGGGTGATCCAAGGTCGAAAGCGTTAAGAAGGAAGCGGTCGACTTAGAGAGGCGACAGAACTTGAGGACCGAGCAATCGTGAGAGAGCCACTCGGAACCTCGGATTCATCATTGCCATTGATGCTTCAGTGATCAGAAAGATCATTAATAGGCGGCTGGCAGAAAGGAGGCTGAATTCACGACGCCTCTTGCGCCAACTATCATTGACTGTATCTCTAAAGCTCGTTCCCAATGGTATCGGGCACATTCGAACTTTGATATCATTGACTGGAGCAGAACTGCCTTCGGTGATGAGTCCCACTTCGAACTGAGTCCCTAATAGCAACTAAAACTTGTGTGGAAATTCCCCAGACGGGGGTGGGTTACCATCCTGACAGCCGCCCGCCATGAGGCCTGACAACGAGGACTGATGGTCTGGGGTGGCATTTCACTTCATAGCAGCACCCCTTTGGCTGTCGTCCGCTGTACCCTTACAGCACAGCGGTACGTTGATGACATTCTACGCCCAGTTTTATTGCCCTTCAAGGCAAGCCTTCCTGGGTTTACCCTTCAGCAATATAATGCCCGCCCGCACACAGCGAGACTCTCTACTACTTGTCTTCTGCTTGCCAAATCCCTCCTTGGTAAGCAAGGTCGCCGGATCTCTCCCCAGATGAGATCTTCTGGAGCATAATGGTAAGGCCCTCCAGCCATCTCGGGGTTTTGACAATCTAAATCGCCAATCGGCCATACGTTTCTACGGTATCCTTTAGGAAGGCATCCAAACACTCTATCAGTCAATGCCAAGCCGTATTACTGCTTGCATATGGACAACAGATGGACCAAAGCTTTATTGACTTGCTCAATTTGCGAAGCTCTTTCTCCTGAATAAATAATCAAATTTTTCTGTGATTGTAATCATTTATTTCTGTAGATACACATAACGTCTACCGATTTCCGTCCCGTTTGGATATGTCCTTCATGGTCTTAGAGCCATTATTTTGCATCTTGATCGTGATTATTGGTGCTCTTTTTAATGTCATATCCTGAGTTTATTTTTCAATAAAGATCTTTTCATTCTCTTATTACAGAGGTATGCTGTCAGCTCCCTGTAGCTTATGTCGTTTTCAAAATTAATAATCACATTAGAATATTTGTAGATGTATAAATAAACGATTGAATTACAAAAGAGAGTGTTATCGTAATAGTTACTTGATGTAGACACACGATGTTCTTGTGGGGTGTAAGGTGGGTTAAGTGCCACGTACTGAAGGAATACGTTCTTGCCAAATTTCGCCACTCCAGATGCCCCCGGACGACTGTACACCTTTTTTTAAAGACACCGTGGTCCTGAAACTCCACTGAACGTGACTCCACCCTTCTGGAGTGTAGTGTGACTGCAAGTATACAGTATGCAATCGCTACGGCGGTTGAAACCCATTCGACGAAATTGGAACGTGATGCGAAATACAAAAGGGCGTTTGTGCATTTCCATTCATCCATTTTCGTGGTCTCCTGTAGCGTGTGCATGAAGCATAAGGGGGGGGGGAGGGGTTGCGAGATTGGAACGTCTGTGAATAACCGGTAAAGAGCCCCTTTTAGGCTCACCAGTTCAGCAACACCAGTGCGCCTTTGTTGGGTACTTTAAAAATTCTGTACAGATAACCCCATCTGCGGAGTCCTGCCCGCCGACCTTTCTGAGTTCGCATTCGGCATGCAGGTGCTAAGTGTGGAGCGGGTTGCCTGTCCTGCTGATATATAAGGATCGGTACGAGAACATTCTGGAAGTGTTCGACAGAGTGCCTGCCGCGCGGGGTACCCGAACGATCTGTATCGCCTTGCTACGGTTCGCGCGGCTGCTCCCCGTGGGAGGTTCGAGTCCTCCCTCGGGCATGGGTGTGTGTGTTATCCTTAACGTAAGTTAATTTAAGTAGAGTGTAAACCCAGGGTCCGATGACCTCAACAGTTTGGTTCTGTAGGAACTTATCACAATTTTCCAAATCTGCTTTCTTTTTTCTACCAATTTCGCTTGAAAAAATGCGGAATTTGTTGTGCGACATCATGGAATATTCCCGCTTCAGCCTCTATAGTTACATGAAGTTACGATAGGCAGCGGTGCGATACGTAGTCTTCAAAATGGCGTCTGAAACACAGCTGCGTGCCAAGCAGAGAGCTGTCACTGAATGTCTTTTGGCGGAAAACCAGAGCATCGCAGATACTCATAGGAGGCTGCAGAATGTCCAAGGAGACGTGTCAGTGAACAACAACACAGCGAGTCGTTCTACATCTACATCTACATCTACATTTATACTCTGCAAGCCACCCAACGGTGTGTGGCGGAGGCCACTTTACGTGCCACTGTCATTACCTCCCTTTCCTGTTCCAGTCGCGTATGGTTCGCGGGAAGAACTACTGCCGGAAAGCATCCGTGCACCCTCGAATCTCTCTAATTTTACATTCGTGATCTCCTCGGGAGGTATAAGTAGGGGGAAGCAATATATTCGATACCTCATCCAGACACGCACCCTCTCGAAACCTGGCGAGCAAGCTACACCGCGATGCAGAGCGCCTCTCTTGCAGAGTCTGCCACTTGAGTTTGCTAAACATCTCCGTAACGCTATCACGCTTACCAAATAACACTGTGGCGAAACGCGCCGCTCTTCTTTGGATCTTCACTATCTCCTCCGTCAACCCGATCTGGTACGGATCCCACACTGATGAGCAATACTCAAATATAGGTCGAACGAGTATTTTGTAAGCCATCCCCTTTGTTGATGGACTACATTTTCTAAGGACTCTCCCAATGAATCTCAACCTGGTACCCGCCTTACCAACAATTAATTTAATATGATCATTCCACATCAAATCGTTCGTACGCATACTCCCAGATATTTTACAGAAGGTACTGCTACCAGTGTTAGTTCCGCTATGATATAATCATATATCATATCCTTCTTTCTATGTATTCGCAATACATTACATTCGTCTATGTTAGGGGTCAGTTGCCACTCGCTGCACCAAGTACTTATCCGCTGCAGATCTTCCTGCATTTCGCTGGAATTTTCTAATGCTGCAACTTCTCTCATGATGTCATTGGGCGAGGCTCTGTCGTCATCGCGACAAGGTCGCGCTAACTTGTCAAGTCTCCAGTGTGCAGGGCGGCCGCACACTGCTGAGACTCCAGTTGTGTTGGAATGTGCTCAGACTCCCATTCGAGGTAGTCAACGGATGACGATCAAACACCTCGCTGCACAACTGAACGTCTCTGTTGGTAGTGGTCACATACTCGTCCACCATAATCAATGGTGTGTGCCCGCTGGGTTCCTTGACTCGTAACGAAAGACCAGAAGCAGCAACGAAGGACTATCTGTGCGCGTTACGAGGTTGATCGTGACAGTATTTCTTCGAACATGGTCAAGCGCGATGACACATGGGTTCATCACTTCGAACGAGAAACAAAACGGCACACCAAGGAGTGACGCCACACCATCTGTCCTCCGAAGGAAAAGTTTATAGCTGCACTCTCAACCTGTAAAGTGATGGCGACGGTGTTCTCGGACTCTGAAGGGATTATTCTCTCAGATGTCCTTGCTCAGGGTGTTGAGACGACCAGTGTCGACTGCAGAGAGTATATTTCTTGCGCTCGAGATCTGCCTCGCCGTCAGGTGGCGGGGGCAGCGCGTGCAGGCTTTACGAAAGCTGACACGGACCGTCTAGTGTCAGTCGGTGTTCGGTCGGGCAAGAGGGACCGATTCAATTCTGCTGACACATTGCTCAGGGACGGTCAAGAGACACTGTGGGAAACTTCATGTCTGATGATATGCACTACTGGCCATTAAAACTGCTACACCACGAAGATGACGTGCTACAGACTCGAAATTTAACCGACAGAAAGAAGACGCTGTGATATGCTAATGATTATCTTTTCATAGCATTCACACAAGTTTGGCGCAGGTGGCGACACCTACAACGTGCTGACATGAGGAAAGTTCCCAACAGATTTCTCATACACAAACAGCAGTTGACCGGCGTTGCCTGGTGAAACGTTGTTGTGATGCCTCGTGTAAGGAGGAGAAATGTGTACCACCACGTTTCAGACTTTGATAAAGGTCGGATTGTAGCCTATCGCGATTGCGGTTTATCGTATCGCGACATTGCTACTCGCGTTGTTCGAGATCCAATAACTGTTAGCAGAATAAGGCATCGGTGGGTTCAGGGGGATAATACGGAACTCCGTGCTGGATCCCAACGGCCTCGCATCACTAGCAGTCGAGATGGCAGGCATCTTATCCACATGGCTGTAACGGATCGTGCAGCCACGTCTGAATCCCCGAGTCAACAGATGGGGACGTTTGCAATATAACAATCTTCTGCACGAACAGTTAGACGACGTTTGCAGCAGCATGGACTATCAGCTCGGAGACCATGGCTGCGGTTACCCTTGACGCTGCATCACAGACAGGGGCGCCTGCGATGGTGTACTCAACGACGAACCTGGATGCACGAATGGCAAAACGTCATTTTTTCTGATGAATCCAGGTTCTGTTTACAGCATCATGATGCTCGCATCCGTGTTTGGCGATATCGCGGTGAACGCACATTGGAAGCGTGTATTCGTCATCGCCATACTGACGTATCACATGGCGTGATGGTATGGGGTGCCATTGGTTACACGTCTCGATCACCTCTTGCTCGCATTAATGCCACTTTGAAAAGTGGACGTTACATTTCAGATATGTGACGACCCGTGGCTCTACCCTTCATTCGATCCCTGCGAAACCCTACATTTCAGCAGGATAATGCACGATCGCATGTTGCAGGTCCTGTACGGGACTTTCTGGACACAGAAAATATTCGACTGCTGCCCTGGCCAGCACATTCTCCAGATCTCTCACCAACTGAAAGCGTCTGGTCAATGGTGGCCGACCAACTGGCTCGTCACAATACGCCACTCACTACTCTTGATGAACTGTGGTATCGTGGTGAAGATGCACGGGCAGCTGTACCTGTACACCCCATCCAAGCTCTGTTTGACTCAATGCCCAGGCGTATCAAGGCCGTTGTTACGGCCAGAGGTGGTTGTTCTGGGTACCGATTTCTCTGAATCTATGCACCCAAATTGTGTGAAAATACAATCACATGTCAGTTGTAGTATAGTATATTTGTCCAATGAATACCCGTTTATCATCTGCTTTCTTCTTGGTGTAGCTATTTTAATGGCCAGCAGTGTATGTTATCTGTTCTGCTAGTGGACCTGCGTTGCCTTGTTGCAGTGTGGTATTCGTAGTGAGAAGCATGTTTGCCTGCCGGCTTAGAGCTTGTGTCTCAGTTCGTGGCGCCGCGCCGTGAAGGAGTCGGCATTCTATTCCGCCGCGTTAACTCTGCTTTGTAACAGTGTTGTTCTGTACCAGTGTCAGCCTGCAGATAGATGCGGTACAGAGGAGGCTACTCCTCTGTTTCGATTTCACCGTGGTTTCATGATCGGTGGGGAACCAATTTGTTGGAATGATTTAAGCTACACTCCGTGGCTCGATTATTCATGGCGATTATCTGCCACTGCAGTGTTATAGATGTAGAGGCACCCATCCATTACATTTCGAGTCAGAATAGTGGACGTCGTCTGTCCAGTACGCCGCTCGAGCCCACCGCCTGCAGTGCAGTCACAAGATGTGGTGAGTGCTGTCGAAATTGTCCTTTCGACTGTTCGACGTTTTCTTTCTCTTTTGTTTGTGTTTTGAGTATGAAGTGTCAAAAACCACATTGTAGATGTTTTACGTAGGCGTACTACTTTTTGCCGTCAGAGTAAGTGTTAGAGTATTTAGGGCAGTAAGATTTATTTTTTTCGTGGCATTTAATTACTTTTGTATTGGTTTATTATGATACTGAGTATGACGATACGGAGCTGTAGGGAGTCAGATTATTCTTGTACTTAATCGTCTTGCTTCGGGACTGACTGGGAACGAAAGCAATACAATGGCAGAGTCAAGGACGCAAGGTGTGTCGGAACCAGAAGCGGTGCTGATTTTGATGGAAAAGGTAGCACAATTGATAGCGGACAATACGCAATTGAGAAGTGAATTAGCATCTAGATATGAGCGGGAAACCGCATCTGATCAGTCGATGTTGCCTAGGGTGTAGTAGATTGATCCAGCTGCCGCAAGTTGGATTATTCCGTTTTCTGGCAAGGCATCTGAGGATGTTCGTTTGTGGAGGACCTGGAGACTTCAGCTGGCATGAACAGTTGTTACATGTAGCCAAGATTAGATTAACGGGTGAAGCGAAAACGTATATAAGGTGTTCTGAGGCCTTATGGAAGGCAGGACAGTTTAAGCACTTAAAGGAAGGGCTTTTACAAAGGTACAAGAAACAGAATAGAGCTCGGTACTTTAGAGAGAGGTTAAGTACAATGTCAAAGAAATAGGGGGAGACGGTAGAGAAATTTGCGGACAGGATAAGAGAAATTAATGAGTATACTTACGAGATGGGTCAGAGCGATTAAGCAGGAGGCCGAGCAAAGGGCACTTGATGAATTTTTGAGAGGGTTAACAGCGTATATGTCACGGAAAGTGCGTGAAGGGACTCCGAAAGATTCGGCCATTCAGCTGACAATTCAATGTGAGGAAATGGTAA
Organism: Schistocerca piceifrons; assembly: GCF_021461385.2. Lineage (NCBI taxonomy): Eukaryota > Metazoa > Arthropoda > Insecta > Orthoptera > Acrididae > Schistocerca > Schistocerca piceifrons. The sequence goes on from NC_060143.1 coordinate 12,271,941, forward strand.
CAGAGGTACACGAGAGGCAAACAGTGTTTACAGCTGGTATAAAATGTTGTAAGTGTGGTCGTACGTACATGTGCAGAGGCAATGTACCCAGTCACCAAGGAATAGAGGAAGGGGTGGAAATTGGCAGCGTGGAGGATGGAGAAGTGGAGATAGGAGAGGTGTACAATCGTTAAACGGCAGAGGGGGCCCAAGACCCACTTAAGGGAGCTCCCGTTTAATTTCAATGCTACGAATACGTATGTAGAGGTGGAATGTTCAGTGGTAGGATCCATAGCAACTAAAATGTTTAAAATTTTGTTGGACACAGGAGCGCAAGTGTCAGTGGCTACTAAGAATGTAATGGGACGAAGGAAGTCAGACCCACCACGTTATAGGTTGCGTGGAGTGGGGCATAAGGAGGTCACGCCTTTGGGGTCTGTGACAGCTAACTTTCAAATAGACGGAGTCTGATGCATGGAGGTAGAACCACGGGTAAGCGAGGGCTACGACATGATCCTAGGAGTAGATGTCTTGCATCAACATCATGCCAAAATTGACCTTGGACAACGAACTGTGGAACTTGGTGGAATGTTATTTCCGCTAGAGGAAACTGTTGTCAATGCAGAGCTGTCGCGAGGGGTGTTCAGCGTAATAAACAGTTCAAATCCTGCCTCGGGAATGGATGTGTGTGATGTCCTTAGGTTATTTAAGGTTAAGTAGTTCTAACTCTAGGAGACTGATGACCTCAGATGTTAAGTCCCATAGTGCTCAGAGCCATTTGAGGAATGGTCGTGCAAGCGTTAGTAAACAACTGGATTTTGAAGTTTGGTGTACCAGAGACAATAATTACCGACCAAGGGACCAACTTATGTCTGATTTAATGAAGGAGCTGTGTAAATTGTTGAACGTAAAGAAGTTAAGGACGAGCGCGTTGCATCCACAGGCCAATGGAAGGACAGAACGGGTACACAGAACAATCGGGAAGATGTTGAGTTTTTATGTGGATTCTCATCACCATCAGTGGGACGAGTATTTGATTTAGTGAAGCTACAGAAAGGAAGGACCGGTGAATCTGTATGTCAATTCGCAAGGTCAATTCGGGATGTTTGGAAACGGGTACAAAAGGCGAATACGAAGGCTTTGGAAAGGCAGGAAGACGCAGTAAAGAGGAAAGGAAGTTTGCCGTAGTATAGAGTGGGGCAATAGGTAATGCTGTCCAGCCCCTATACGCAAAAAGGGAAATGAAGAAATTCCTCACGACGTATCAAGGGCCATACCAAGTTGTTGAAACCACATCTCCCGTTAACGTTAAGCTTCAGCTACCAACGAGAACACATCGGGCGGTTACAGCCATTTAAGGGTTGCCCGGATGTGATTCCAGGCGTGTCACAGGAAGGAAAGAGGACGAAAAACAGAGTGAAGAGTGGTGCTAAGCACAGAGAAAACCAGGAAGATAGAGTAGAGCATGAAGTACCGTACGCTTTGCGATCCAGAAAGTAGTTGAGTATTTGTAGTTTTTTGTTTCGTTTTCGTGCTATGTATCATTGGGTTTGCATATATTAATTAGGCATTGCAGTTTTGTATACGTGTTTCGAGTATTGTGAGCCTGCTAGGGGAGCAGTCTCCTCTGGTCACTGAAAAGCGAAGTGTAGTGTCTGACGTATGTGGAGTGTGGTTGGAGGAGAAATCAAACGCAGTTCTGGAGAAATAAATGCGCCGCATTAAATTTTGCGGCAAAGCCGTAGTAAATAAGTGTTGAACGATGTCAGTGTCGTACGATTTCTTGTTTAAATTTTTTGTTATCGACAGTTCTGGGTCTGGAAAGTCGTCTTTATTGCTCCAGTTCATATAATGTAAATTTAAGGATGAAACTAGTCACACAATCGGTATTGGGTTCGAATAAAAAATAGTGAATATTTTGAGGAAAATATGGGACACGTGCACGGTGCAGTTGTTTTTAGCCAGAGGGGAAAGGAATAGACTGTCTAAGGAACATCGTGGAGCCAAAATTGAGCTCGCAACGTGTCGGTTTGCATTGGATCTTCTCCCCCTACGAGAATTTGGTAGTAGTAGCAAGTAGTTTTGAGGGGGGAGTATTTGCAGAAGCGAAAAGTATAGAGCTCGAGGGGATCGGAATTTTAATCAATGGAACTAAGTGTAACATAATAGGACCAACCTTGCATCTGACAGCGTCAATTTCAGGAGCGACGAAATTTAATGTTACGCAGCCACAACTGTACTGACCAGAAACGACTTTAGAGTTTTTGCCAAGGCAGAATCTGACCTTGTTAAATCAAGCTCTGGAGCCAGGTCTGTTGCGATCGTTAACCAGTTCATTTTAGAGCAAGAGGGGCACATATCAGCCGAACAGCTTGTTCAATATGTCGCTCAGTTTAGGGAAGGGCAACGACAAATAATGACCATTTTGAGTACCGCGGTGCCAAGTGTCATCGCAGCCTTAACTTTGTTTGTTATGTGTTGATTTCTTACTGATCAGGCGGAGAGCAAATTCCCAGAGGGATCCGGGGTAGTCCAAGTCCCAGTAGATTGGATACTGAGGGCGTAGGTAAGGGGTTGAACGAGCGTTCACCGGAGTGGCCATTCATTATTGATTTTTTTATGTTTTTACCCTCATGTCATGTGCTTAGGAGCACTAGACCATGTCTAAGTTTTCTGATAGTAAGTATGGCATAAGTGCCAATCCAAACAAGTTTAAAAGTTAGTTAAAGGATGACCCTGGGACCGGGTCTTTCCGAAGAGGGGAATAATGTAGCGGCACCCATCCATTACATAGAACTAAAGTGTGATGTTCGCCCGTTCCGGGAACATTTCAGCGTCTTCTCTTGTGGCGGTTGGCTTTTTTTTATAATATGTGCAAACTGTTGTAAGTTTAGCATGATTAATTTTGTTTATTTTCATCACAAACTGTCCCACAGCTTGCCAGCGTGTGCTTTCATGTGACCCTGAGCTTTATCAACTAAAAAAGAAATAAAATTCAAATGACTTTCATGTCCACGTTCTAACAGTAAAGCTGCACATCTACTGAGGGACACTAAGACGTTTGTTATTAGTATACATAATACATGTTATTGCTTCAAAAGCATGTAAGACCCAATGAAAGTTTCCTGCTACGATTATATTAACAATACATATTTTTCCATATTGACACACGGCTTTACACACACAGAGAAGAACTAAAGCGCTCCAGATGTGTCCCCTACTGATTCTGTATAAGTGTAAAGACACTTCACCTGTCAAGATATTAGTAGTAAATTTTCAGAGTTCCTGAATTTACTGCCCTCCAGGAAGCGTGTGGCGCGCAAATTATTCTCGGAACTGAGACCTGGCTGAATCCTGAGATAGGAAGTTCTGAATTATTTAGTGAGGGTTGGAACGTGTATAGGAAAGACAGATTAGACACAGTAGGAGGTGGTGTCTTCATTGCAGTTGACAAAAATATTGTGTCTACTGAGGTCGAAGTAGAGTGTGATTGTGAAGTTATCTGGATACGTTTAACAGGGCTAGGGGAAATAAAGTTAATTGTGGGGTGTTATTACCGGCCACCAGGTTCCACCGTGACAGCTCTAGAATCATTCAAAGGGAGACTACACTCTGTATCGCAGAAGTACCCGGATAATGCTATATTAGTCGTAGGCGACTTCAACCTACCTACTATAGACTGGGATGTCTATAGATTCATTACAGGTGGCACAGACAAGCCGTCGTGTGAATTACTTTTGAACTCATTATCCGAAATCTGTCTTGAGCAGCTAAATCGACAGCCAACGCGTAATGGAAATATTTTATATCTGGTAGCCACGAACAGACCAGACCTCATCGACGGTGTCAGTGTTGAGACAGGGATTAGTGACGATGATGTTGTCATTACGACTATGGTTACGAAAGTTAAAAAGTCGGTCAAGAAGGCTAGGAGAGTATTCTTACTAGAAAGAGCAGATAAGCAGTTGTTAGCATCCCACTTAGTAAATGAATCGACTTCATTTACTTCCGGTACGATGGACGTGGAAGAATTATGGGCAAATTTTAAACACATTGTAAATCACGCATTGGAGAAGTATGTGCCGAAAAAGTGGGTTACGGACGGAAAAGATCCACCGTGGTTTAACAGCGCAATTCGGAGAATGTTCAGGAAGCAAAGACAGTTGCACTCGCGGTACAAGAAAGATGGGGAGAATGAGGACAGGCAAAAGTTAGTAGATATTCGTGCTGCTGTAAAAAGAGCAATGCGCGAAGCATACAACCGCTACCACCGTCGTACATTAGCAAAAGATCTTGCTGAAAACCCAAGGAACTTCTGGTCTTACGTAAAATCGGTAAGCGGGTCGAAGGCTTCCGTCTGGCCTGGCAACGGAAGACAGCAAAACGAAAGCTGAAATTTTAAATTTAGCATTTGAGAAATCTTTCACGCAGGAGGATCGTACAAACATACCGTTGAGTCTCGTACAGATTCTCGCATGGAGGACATAGTGATAGACATCCCTGGGGTTGTGAAGCAGCTGAATGGGTTGAAAATAAATAAATCGGCAGGTCCTGATGGGATTCCAATTCGGTTTTACAGAGAGTAATCTACTGCATTGGCTCCTTACTTAGCTTGCATTTATCGCGAATCTCTTGCCCAACATAAAGTCCCGAGCGACTGGAAGAAAGCGCAGATGACGCCTGTATATAAAAAAGGTAGAAGGACGGATCCTCAAAACTAGAGATCAATATCCTTAACATCGGTTTGTTGCAGGATTCTCGAACATATTCTGAGTTCGAATATAATGAATTTCCTTGAGACAGAGATGTTGCTGTCCATGCATCGGCACGGCTTTAAAAAGCATCGCTTCTGCGAAACGCAACTCACCCTTTTTTCACATGATATCTTGCGAACCATGGATGAACGGTATCAAACGGATGCCATATTCCTTGACTTCCGGAAAGCGTTTGACTCGGTGCCCCACTGCAGACTGCTAACTAAGGTACGAGCATATGGGATTGGTTCCCAAATATATGAGTGGCTCGAAGACTTCTTAAGTAATAGAACCCAGTATGTTGTCCTCGGTGGTGAGTGTTCATCGGAGGTGAGGGTATCATCTGGAGTGCCCCAGGGAAGTGTGGTAGGTCCGCTGTTGTTTTCTATCTACAAAAAAATGGTTCACATGGCTCTGAGCACTATGCGACTCAACTTCTTAGGTCATCAGTCACCTAGAACTTAGAACTAATTAAACCTAACTAACCTAAGAACATCACACACATCCATGCCCGAGGCAGGATTCGAACCTGCGACCGTAGCGTTCGCTCGCCTCCAGACTGTAGCGCCTAGAACCGCACGGCCACTCCGCCCGGCCCTTCTATCTACATAGATGATCTTTTGGATAGGGTGGATAGCAATGTGCGGCTGTTTGCTGGTGATGCTGTGGTGTACGGGAAGGTGTCGTCGTTGAGTGACTGTAGGAGGATACAAGATGACTTGGACAGGATTTGTGATTGGTGTAAAGAATGGCAGCTAACTCTAAATATCGATGAATGTAAATTAACGCAGATGAATAGGAAAAAGAATCCCGTAACGTTTGAATACTCCATTAGTAGTGTAGCGCTTGGGGGACACGGCAGGAGCCTCCACGAAGATTGCGTTCACCACTCGAACAACAAGCAATCGGGCGTCCCCTGGAAACGACCTAGTCGGCCAATCCTGCAAACACCGGAGCAAAAACCGGACACGGAAGAAGAAGAAGTGTAGCGCTTGACACAGTCACGTCGATTAAATATTTGGGCGTAACATTGCAGAGCGATATGAAGTGGGACAAGCATGTAATGGCAGTTGTGGGGAAGGCGGATAGTCGTCTTCGGTTCATTGGTAGAATTTTGGGAAGATGTGGTTCATCTGTAAAGGAGACCGCTTATAAAACACTGCGACCTGTTCTTGAGTACAGCTCGAGCGTTTGGGATCCCTATCAGGTCGGATTGAGGAAGGACATAGAAGCAATTCAGAGGTGGGCTGCTAGATTTGTTACTGGTAAGTTTGATCATCACGCGAGTGTTACGGAAATGCTTCAGGAACTCGGGTGGGAGTCTCTGGAGGAAAGGAGGCGTTCTTTTCGTGAATTGCTACTGAGGAAATTTAGAGAACCAGCATTTGAGGCTGACTGCAGTACAATTTTACTGCCACCAACTTATATTTCGCGGAAAGACCACAAAGATAAGATAAGAGAGATTAGGGCTCGTACAGAGGCATATAGGCAGTCATTTTTCCCTGTTCTGTTCTGTTGGGGAGTGGAACAGGGAGAGAAGATGCTAGTTGTGGTACGAGGTACCCTCCGCCACGCACCGTACGGTGGATTGCGATGTATGTAGATGTAGATGTAGATGCAGATGTAGATGTATATATCAAATCGATAGTCATATTTTTACCACATTTGGTGCAGCATGTTCCTATCAATCTGTTCAAAACCACTGTTGATGCCAGCTCGCAGGTATGGTAGGATTGTTGGTAGAGGAGGCGTAAACACTGTATCTTTCACGTAACACCACTGGAAAAATCTCATTGGGCTAGGTCAGGAGTGCGTGGAAGCCATGGCATGAATTCCTGATCACCAACTCCACCACAACTTATCCATCCGTTTATAAATTTTCTGCTTAAGAATTCATGAACGTCATGTTGCAGTTGGGGATGGTAGATGAAATACACACTATCGGTATCCAGTTTTAGCGTGAGCCAATTTTCCAGCATGTCCAGATACACGTATCCCGTAACAGTCTTTTTGCAGAACAAAAAGGGACCGTAAACTTTAAACAGTGAGACCGCACAGAACGCATTAACTTTGAATATGGCCGATGGCTTGGGGATTTTCTGTCCCCCAGATTCCCACCTTTGCCTGTTCCTATGCCATTCACAAAAAATTTTGCTTCGTCCCTGAGAACCTGATTCTCACAAAACCCATCCTCTTTCACAACCTGCTGCAAATACGCCGAAATTTCAAGGCGTCTGACTTTGTTAACGGGAATCAGGGCTTGTACTAATTGCAAGCGACAAGGCTTCAGATTCTACAGTTTCCTTAAGATCTTGCAAATGTTCGGTTGCGGTGTGTTCACCTCCCTGTTCGTCAACTTCTGTCGGCTACGTGTGGAACTCACCTGCATGCTGTTGTAAGTAGGCTGTTTAGGTTTAAATGTTGGTAACGTCACGTAGAGCTCTGTATGAAAATCACTGGCTGTGCTGTATGCAGTCTGTGGCTATGTTGGTAACGTCACGTAGCGCTCTGTATGAGAATCACTGGCTGTGCTGTGTGCAGCCTGTGGCTGGTTAGCATTGTTGGAATATTCGCTGTTGTAGTGTTGGGCAGATGGATGTGAACCGCGCGTAGCGTTGCGCAGTTGGAGGTGAGCCGCCAGCAGTAGTGGATGTGGGAAGAGAGATGGCAGACTTTTGAGAGCGGACGATCTGGACGTATGTCCGTCAGAAAAACGAAATTTGTAAGACTGGATGTCATGAAATGATATATATATTATGACTTTTGAACACTATTAAGGTAAATACATTGTTTGTTCTCTATCAAAATCTTTCATTTGCTAACTATGCCTATCAGTAGTTAGTGCCTTCAGTAGTTTGAATCTTTTATTTAGTTGGCACTAGTGGCGCTCGCTGTATTGCAGTAGTTCGAGTAACGAAGATATTTGTGAGGTAAGTGATTCATGAAAGGTATAGGTTAATGTTAGCCATGGCCATTCTTTTGTAGGGATTATTGAAAGTCAGATTGCGTTGCGCTAAAAGTATTGTGTGTCAGTTTAGTGATGATCAGAATAAGTAAAGAGAGAAATGTCTGAGTACGTTCAGTTTTGCTCAGCTGTTTGAAAATCAAATAATGTAAGAGGTTTATCAGCACAGTAATTCATTAATTTTTCAAAGGGGACGTTTCACTGTCAATCGTTTCTTCACTCACTGCGGGCCGACCCGCTGATTTCCCCCCAGCAGAAGCATTCTGAAGCTTTTAAGTGCGCATGGCATCGCCGAATGGAGTTGGCAGCTAGTACATCTTTGTTAAAGTGCGTTCTGAAGTGTTATTTCACTTTTACGGCTCATTGATTTGAATACATGTCTCGCAGACCATATGCTTTCTCAGTAGCTGTCGTCAACTTTCCTTAGTTCTAACTGCTACGCAGTCGTGGTAGAAATCTGAAGTTCGGATACAAAACTACAAAACTTCATGAGATTTTCTATACGAGTTCTGTGATAATATGTCAGCTACCGAGGGGAGTTCAATAAGCAACACATTTTTATTACACAGAAGGTTAGTTTTAGTTGGGATTCCAATACACCGTATTATTCCCCAGTTTTTGGGCTAGAAAACGCTATTTTTCAGTGTAGCCTCCGTTCAGTGCTGAGTGAGGCCTTATGCCTCTGACTGGGAGGGCCAGTGTGCCCGCATGGTACCACTCCATGAGTCGACGACGTCTTGCTTCATCAGTAACCCCACCACCATCCACGTAATGCTTGCCACGGAGTGTGTCGTTCATCGGCCCAAATAGATGGAAGTCGGAAGGTGCGAGATCCGGGCTGTAGGGTGGAAGAGGAAGAACAGTCAGTCCAGTGAAGTTTTGTGAACTCCTCTCGGGTGTGGAGAGTTATGTGAGGTGTTGCGTTATGATGGAGAAGTTTGCTAGCATTTTTGTGGCCACGAACACCCTGAAGCTGTTTCTTAACTTTCCTGAGGGGATAATATATAGTGCCGCAAAATAATGTAACAAGAAATCACAAGCCTACAAGCACTTTATCAAGTAATTATGAAAACACATGACAACTAACGTTACAAATCAGAAGCACTAGGACCATAACCTAGGGACCATAAGGCTAGCAACTCCACAGGTGCTGGACGAAAATCCCTCACCAATGAAAAGCCAGTAACCTCACGGTGCTGGTAGAGGTACGACAGCAGAAATATTCTGATGAGAGAACTTGACTCCCTTCTTGCTAAAGCGCGGAAAATCAGGATATAGAGAACTATTTGGAACTGTGTGCGACTGATCGACACATGCTGGAAATTGAATCTACTACGGAGGCCGAAGACCTGAATGAAATTGTCACTTCTTGGTTAACAAATAGGCATCAAGATTGTGATTGGCTTCCCGAACTTGGTAAATATACAGTGCACTATGTTAGCAATGTTGTAGTTCAGACGTAACAGTTCAAGAAATACTGTGATAACAGTGAACTTGGAATTAGTACAAGTTAAGGTCCCAGAAGAACTCTAGTGTCAAAGTCCCAGCCTCAGTAGAAACGGTGGAGACCAGTGAAAAATGAATGTAACAAGGACTCAAATTCTCACAAGTACCGTAGCGGATAACTGGATCGGAAATCGGCGTTGTGGCATTCGGCGCCTGTCCCACGAAACCCTGTGAATTCGCTCCGCAGGGTCTACGTGCTGGTCTAAATACAGCTTCTGGCACCTGGATACACCGGGTCCCGTTTGTGGTCACGTGCCCGGCATAAGGGAAAGGTACATATGGCCAGTGACTTCCGAAGGCGCTTATTGCCATCTGGCGACCTTGCGGAATGTAGCCGACGTCGTGTGTCGTCTACAGTAAGACGGTTGTCTGCGTAGCCTGGATGTATTATGGGCTTGTGGGCAGAGTAGGCGTAGGATCACGATGCAGCAATATGAAACTTCAAACGATATCAACACTCAATTTCTGTCACAACAACTCCTTGATTACAGGTAATTTCACTCAAGAAATATAGAGATACAACTACACAGGGCGGTGTAGTGTAGCGACGTTGAAAGTGGCCCTGTTGAAAACCAACAACTTTCCTATAATTTAAAATCATGGAAGCAAATATTGGTAAATTTTCTGGTCATCATCCCAAGGACTAGTTTAACCTAGAAAAACCTCAGTATTTCGCCATATGCAAAATATTTGATACATTTTCAGCAGGCCTAATTCTTGTTTGGCAAACTGCATCCTTTGTACTTGCCCTGGCGATGGGTTTGACTAGCAAAAGTAGTCTGACGTAAATTTCTCCACAAACCTACCAAGGGTTGGACCATTAGGAAAAAAAGTTTCACAGTACTGTGCTCTGCAAGACTTTACAACGAGCTACATAAAGTAACATAACATTATAATGTGCGTTGTCAGAGGCCTCCCAGCCGTGCACAGGAAGTTGGAGCATGACACCGCAACAGGAGGCAGTTGAAGGAAAAGACAGTGAGTGTCAATAAGCGAGGAGTTGCGAGCACATATGGTGCTGTTCTCCAGTCCAACCTGATTCGGGGACAACATTTAGATGACTTCATACGTTAAACAATAATCGAAAATCTGGAAGAGGGACGAAGTGTGGCCAGTATAGTTCAGAAGTTTAGTTTTACGATGTGGCAGACTAAAGCCAACTCCAGCAGTAGATAACCGCTACATTATGTACCAGGCAAGAAGGAACACACGTCAAAGAGCGGGTGCAATTGAAACCACATTTAACAAGACTACATGCAGTCTCACGCTCGATGGCAGCACATAAAGGGTGATATCACTGGGGAGTAAATTTAGTTTTTTACTTACTGTCGCAGTAAGTAAAGAACTAAATTTACATCCATATCGACAGATAATCAGTAGTCATGGCGATACATTAAAGCATGTTCCATCTTTTTGTCATAGAGCCAGCACGCAGCGTTATGCTAGAAATAATGATGTAACTTCCAGAAACCATCTGAAGATGAGCCTGAGAAGGATCGAAAACCAGTTCATGCAATAGAACATAATTATTCAAAAAAGTGAGTGGTTGCAATTTTACATGACTTATTTACATTTCTCAGTTTTTTTGCAAACGATCGTATTTCTTTTACTGGGATCCCCGTCAGTTTTCATTTCTTTCGTAACTTACCAAGTCCTTACTCACTATCGGATTAACTTCTAAGTAAACGGCAAGTGATGCTGGAATTCCAATAACTTTTTACATCTAGATCCCCACGGAACACAGTCCCGACAGTAGTGCATGGTAGATGGCGCCAATTGTTTGTGCAAATGCTAGCAACAGCTTGTCACACCCGAACTGCGAGTCGTGCTAGGAAAAAATTTCTGCCTGTGTACTTCTGTAACTCTCCTTCTTTACTGTTACAGTCTCCTCAACTAAGTTGTATCTGGAAGGTGACAAATATGTTTATCTAAAATCGAAACTTTCAAGAGCGGAGATGTCACACTTCATAAAATATTTTGGGCTCAGCACCCTCCTCTGAAGGTGTCCTTTACGGAGCGGCACGAAACGTTGTGTTTCTCAAAGAAATTGCTACGGCCACGGCGTAATATCCATAATATTTCACTTAAGTGCGACAAATCCAGCAAAGAAAATATAAATCGTTTCGTCATCGCAGTTCTGCTCGACGTGAGTGAAATTTCGACGGTACAACTTGTTTGTAACACACACAATCCGAGGCATAAGAGCAACTTCATGACTTTTCAAGTCAACATCGTTGCACACTGTTCTTTTGTAAAAGATTTTACGCTACAATTTATCTCTTCGTGTTTTCCACATCACTGCTATATTAAGAAGACTTCTTTCGGAGTTAGCACCGTTTCCGCTCATGGCGGTATTTTACCAGCTGCGTCTTTTGTTCTCTCTAGTAAAGCCCGCTGCGCTGTAGAATTTAGTATCGTCAGCTCTGTTTTTATTACGGCTATTATTAAGCGCGCAGTGGCCACCAGCGAGCAATTTTACAAACGTGCTGGCCGAAGTTTGCCTCAGAAGTCCCGGAGGAGCTGCTTCCATGGTGAGCGGCCTAACGCCGGGAAATGAAGTTTAATGCAGTGCCCGACTTTTGTGGACAGCCCCCGTCAGTAGGGGAGGTCGTCCTACTCCCAAAGCGACACAGGCGGCAGAGCGGCTGCTGTCTGCGAAGGCAACGCCTCACCAGATTTACGATTGCGTCGTGATGATCTCTGGCAAGCTTTCAGTTAGTTTCTCCCTACCTTTGAACTTTGATTTAACACACCGTCTTTCTCCTGCCGGCGAGTAATGAAACGATGATACATTTATACGACTCAGTTTGTGGCTACCTTTAGACATCCTTCCACATCATTTTACTTCTCCAGTATTACTTCAGCTGCAGTAATCAATGTAATTTAGGTACAGTTGCTGTTCTTAAACGAAACGCTATTTATCTTCAGTTGTAACTTATGATGAAAATGATTATGTTTATTAAGATAATCCTTATGCAGCACTTTTTAAAATGTTTGATTAACATACCTTAGACTAGTCCCCTGTGGGGTGGTGGGTTGATCAACATATTAATATAATCATTATCGATAGGAGGAAATTGGATTTGTTGTAAACATTTGAAACATCCCCTTAGAAAATTTTTATAAATGACGGTGCTGGAAAACCTCTACGTTATTTGATTTTCAAATAGCTGAGCAAAACTGAACGTACTCAGACATTTCTCTCTTTACTTATTCTGATCATCACTAAACTGACACACAATATTTTTTTAGCGCAATGCAATCTGACTTTTAATAATCCCTACAAAACAATGGCCCTGACTAACAATAACCTATACCTTTCATGAATCACTTACCTCACAAAAACCTTCGTTACTCAAACTACTGCATTACAGCGTGCGCCAATACTGCCAGCTGAATAAAGGATTCTAACTACTGAAGGCACTAACTACTGATAGGCATAGAGGCATAGTTAGAAAAATGAAAGATTTTGATAGAGAACAAACAATGTATTTACCTTAATAATGTTCAAAAGTCATCATATATATATATATATATATATATATATATATATATATATATATATATATCAGTTCATGATATCCAATATTACAAATTTACTCTTTCTGATGGACACACGTCCAGATCGTCCGCTCTCAAAACTCCGCCATCTCTCTCCCCACATCCACCACTGCTGGCGGCTCACCTCCAACTGCGCAACGCTACGCGCTGTTCACATCCAGCTGCCCAACACTACAATAGCAAATATTCCAACAATGCAAACCAGCCACAGACTGCACACAGCACAGCCAGTGATGTTCATACAGAGCGCTACGTGGCGTTACCAACATAAAAACCTAAACAGCCTGCTTACACATTGTTCACCGTCTTTTACTAGAGCCTGGCAACTATTTCTGTGGTCAGCCAGAAAGCGATAGAGAACATACTGACCATAGTTCCCTGTCTGCATTTTCACATTCTTGTCCAGCCTACTGAAAGAAATGTTTCTATTCTCTATTTGCTTAGCAGGATCTGGACTATGATTATAAATGAAGATTTGGAGTTCTAATTGATACACACATTTGGTAAAGTTTCACACACACAACACTGTAATATTCATTATGTTCATACTGACAGTTTAATCTCTCTATCCTAAACAGCTCTATGAGCAGTTCAGAGGAAACCTATACGGTAAGTTCCTACTAAATTGCCTTTTGACCTGACTACTGATAATCAAAATAAATGCTCGTCACAGAGGAGGAAAATAATTGTCTCCACTTGGCACGCGGATTTTTTAACATTATGGGCGGCACACTAACAGCTACTTTTGCGAAATCTAAATGATCCACGACGGTGCACAGTCCTCGTGAGTTCAGTTCCTATTATTCGCGTTTTGTAGCAGCCTGTCTCTGACGTCATCCGAGGCAGCGCGCACTCCGGCGTTAGGCTGACGCCGATCTTACGGTGGCTGTGTGCGAAGTGGACCCTAGTCTTGCCTCTCGGGCTGTATTTATGTATGTGGCGCAGCGGACAGCCAAGGGAACACCTGCTGTCATCCGCCCTAACACACAGCAGTAGCCGTCTCTAAACGGCCGCTTTCTGGGACACATAATATTTAATAACAGTGTCATGAATCAATTTAGAATCTTCGTAATTTTTGCATGCATGTAGCTAAGTTGATTAAAATCACAGAAAAAGTCTTAGTTCGCTTGCATTAAAACTTTGCCTTTTATAATTTTTAGAACGCAACTCACAGTAGAACATGACCTCTGAACTGTAACTTTAAGAGACCTTGTATTGGTTATTATTAATATCAAAGTCCTAAAACTTGTTATAGCTGTATTATTTAATAGGTTTCGTCACGTGCTGCAATCAACACTTTCTAGCATTAATATAACAGATACTTAATCTACTGCAAATAAGGACGTTTTTGTTCCAAATTTAGTTGTCAGTAAATTACCCTAAAATTATTATAGGCAGCTTAATGGGGTCACGTAGTAATTATTTTTATGTTGAACTGAAGCGTCATACAAAATTTCACATTTCTAAGTTTTATATTTAGCGCCTTTAATTATTCTTAAAAATGTGGATTCTGACCAAAATATTGCTTTAATTACATTGACAGTTGTACCAGTTAATTTTGGTAAACATCTGCACATTATCACCGATTTCTGACTTCCTAGTTTTATTATTTAGCACCGCTTATTTTTCTCTTAAATCGATGTATTTAGGTAAAAATATTGACCTAATCAATCTGAGACTCGACAGTTTAAACATTATTACACTAAAGCATTAGTTGACAAAGTTTGTAAAAGCAACTTTAACTTTTAATTTCATTCTTAATTGTGGTGAAATACTTGTGTGCTACGCACAGCCACGTTATGGTGACGTGGCGCTAATAGCAGTGAACCGGGGTAAGTCCCGGCACACTCCACACACTCCCGCCTCTGTATGTCTCAAACGATACAGCGCTTGTTTCACCCCCCCCCCCCCCCTCCCCGAAATACTTGGCACTGGCCTATCGTAAAACACAACACTATTCTTCGGCTTATATATAACAAAAGCCGGCCGGAGGGTCCGTGCGGTTTTAGGTGCTACAGTCTGGAACCGCGCGACCGCTACGGTCACAGGTTCGAATCCTGCCTCGGGCGTGGATGTGTGTGATGTCCTTAGGTTCGTTAGGTTTAATTAGTTCTAAGTTCTAGGGGACTGATGACCTCAGAAGTTAAGTCGCATAGTGCTCAGAGCCTTTTGAACCATTTATAACAAAAATGCACATTAGTTTGATTATATTTGTTATTGTTACCGTACAGATATAGAGTTTACGGTAGTCTATGTTTAGCTTGGTACTTCTGAAGAACATTCGATCGCACAGTCAACAGTGTTATCGACATTTCCAATTCTAATGTTATACACATGATCGTAAACTTGACAATATCTTGAATCAATACATTATATACTAGTTTTCTTAATTTACTTTTGTGGAAAATCGTAATGAGATCGCTAGCGAAAAAGAAAGTCTGTTTGTATAAGACAGTTTGAACTATTAGTATGGGTACTGGTACAGTACAAAGCGTTGACATTGACTGAATAGTCTGATTGGTTTTCAAATGCAGTGGCAAAGCTAATTGTCGATAGTTTGAAGACACAAACAATAAATATTAACAATTTAACAGCATACGGAGCTGATAGTGCTAATGCGAATTCTGGCAGCAAACAATCTGTTCATCAGTTGTTGGTTTCCAAGAATCCCAACCTTGAGAAAGCCAGTCGTTCAAACCGCAAAGTCATAATAGTGCAGGTGGCGACTATTGGGAGGTGTGGCAGGTGAATGGTGTGTCGGGAGGGACTGCCCCAGTTCGCCACTTGCCGGTTCCTCATGGAGGAGGAGGTGTTTGTAACCTATGCACGCAGGTGGGCGCTGTAAAAGGAGAGTGACTTTTAACCATTTATTTCTGCGAATACATCTCTCCTTTAGCGGTGCTACGGCGGTCCTCTGCCTCTGTTTGTCCACGTGCGCCACGAACGCACGGCAGCTGCTCAGAAAGTGACTGCTGCGTCTCCGCCCTCCGCACTTGAAGATGGGCCCGCATCTCGTGGTCGTGCGGTAGCGTTCTCGCTTCCCACGCTCGGGTTCCCGGGTTCGATTCCCGGCGGGGTCAGGGATTTTCTCTGCCTCGTGATGGCTGGGTGTTGTGTGACGTCCTTAGGTTAGTTAGGTTTAAGTAGTTCTAAGTTCTAGGGGACTGATGACCATAGATGTTAAGTCCCATAGTGCTCAGAGCCATTTGAACCAACTTGAAGATGGTGGCGCGTGCGTATGTGGCCCACACACTCCGGCCTAGGAGGTCCTCGATACCCTGCCCTGTGTCCCATGTCTGCTCTCTGAACCGCGCGATAACGGTTGTCGTGTGGTCGAGAAGTGCGCCGACCCTGGCTCGCCGTGCAGGTAGGCCCCCTGGCTCCGCTGAAGGGTCCTGGCCCAAGTCGACACGGAAGACCCCCAGGCCTTCCCATCTGCGTTGAAAGCTGTCAGCAGCGCCGAACTCGTGACTGGTGGTTATGGAGAGGAAGACATCTCTCCGGCGGCTGTTGGCGGTGTAGAGTACCAGCAGGAAATCTACAACACACTTATACCCAGCCTTAATTCCGTTTCAGGAAATCGAGTACCCGCGTCCCGTACACCATCTATCCTTCTGACCAACTGCCTTCTGAATTCAAATGCTGGAGTATTTATAGTATGAAATATCGACTGGTGTTGACCCAACATCACTTGTAATGGCCGCATAGGCTTTCCTAATACGAATGTATCAGCGGTTCATACCGCGCCCTATTTGCTTACACATTTGTTGTACTAACAGAGTGGTCCGTAACAACATTCAGTACGCCTTCTTGCATTAGCGACGTGGCTTCTTACTTCACGTAACAAGGTGACGTGATACTTCTCAGTTGTATTGCTCTACTAAGCTTCTTCTGATGCCAGCTACCCAGTTCATGCAAAGCGCTGATGTCGTGCTTTTCGCCTGGCCTGCTAACGTGATGAAACGTTGTTGTTTCGTGTCGCGCTTTTTGACACTCCCGCAAAGAGCACAAAGTGAACGAGGTCTCGCAATTATGAAATTCTGCGGCCAGCTGCCTGATACAGGGTTGGTGCGTAAAAAATGCCATGAAACATACCATGTTAAAGTTGGATAACGGGAAGCGGTGTCCCTGGGCCAGCAAATTCTAAAATTACAGATAAAAAGAAAATAACTGATTTTGCAAAATGTTTTTAATCAGTCTTTTTGTTTTGAAGGCCTGCGAACTCACATTCGCAAATACGAGGGGCGTTCAGAAAGTAAGCTCCGATCGATCGCGAAATGGAAACGACTATGAAAATCCGATAAAGCTTTGCACAGATGTGTTGGGTAGTGTCTCTAGTATAACCCCAGTTAGCATCACGTCGCTCTTCTCATTTCTGAGCTCGCAGTGAGTGCGTAATGATGTCTAGAAGATAGTGTCTGCCGCCAAGTACGAGGGCCTGGTGAGAAATTTCGCCTGAAGCTATGCAGCTAGCATTACATGACTGTCGTGCTGTTTCTTCTTCACGACAATTCTCAGCCGCATTCTGCAGGGGCAATGAAGATGCTCCTGCATCGTTTTCAAATGGAAATGTGAGATTACCCACAATACAGTCAGCAATTGTCTCCCCCTGAGTTTCATCTCTGGTCACATGAACCGCTGTCTTTGAAGACAACATTTTGATACAGACAACGAGGTGTAGGCCAGCGTGGAGAATTGGCGGAAAGCACTGGCGGCTGCCTTCTATGATGAGGCTATTGAAAAGTTGGTACAACGCTATGACAAAAGTCTAAGTCAGAACGGCGACTACGTAGAGACGTAGCTGAAAGGTGTAGCTAATTGTTACAAGCAAAACATTTCTGATGTTCACTGTGGTTTCAATTTGGCAATCGATCGGAGCTTACTTTCTGATCACGCCTCGTATTACTTCAGCATGATAAATTCATTCATTACCTAATGTTGGTAGGTTCTTCTAAATGCCTTTGTCTTCAACTGCTTTAAGAAAAATACGTGTTTCCTCGTATAGAATTCACAAGGAATAAAGAGAAGTAAAGTTCCTGTAGGTCGCTGGAATGTGATGTTTTATTGAATAAAGCGAAAGTACATATTCAGGGTGGTCAGAAACAGTCTGACAAGCTTGTAATGATGTTGCAGGGTAGGTTGCGCTGAGAAATACTCGTTACGTTGAAACTTTCCCTTTTTAACAATTTATACATGACTGTGCTTAAACTGACATAAAATATTTTTAGCGCAACGCAATCTGACTATCAAAGATCCCTGCAAAAGAATGGCCCTGACTAACATTAACCTATACCTTTCACAAATCACTTACCTCACAAAAATCTTCGCTACTCAAGCTACTGCAATACAGCGAGCGCCACTACTGCCAGCTAAATAAAAGATTCAAACTACTGAAGGCACTAACTACTGATAGGGATAGTTAGCAAATGAAAGACATTAATAGAGAACAAACAATGTATTTACCTTAATATCATCACAAGTCATAATATATATATCAGTTCATGACAAATTACAAACCTCCGCCATCTCTCTCCCCACATCCACCACTGCTGGCGGCTCACCTCCAACTGCGCAACGCTATGCGCTGTTCACAGCCAGCTGCCTAACACTACAATGGCGAGTATTACAACAATGCAAAGCAGCCACAGACTGCACACAGCACAGCCAGTGATTTTCATACAGAGGTGGCGTTACCAATAAGAAATCCTAAACAGCTTTCTTACATAGCCCCCATGCTCCCCACAAAAAATTTTACAAATTGGATTGGGCAGTGGCCAATACAGATTTGAAAATTTTTTTTCATAATTACAATAACGAAGAAATCAAATGCACACACTTATTGATACAATGTTGGTCAAAAGCTAAAATTGTCTCACAGTCCATAAAGACAGTCCTAATCGTACATAACAGGAGAATAGCAGTGTTTTTCTCAAAGTCTGAGCAGTAAAAGAAAATGCACACGGAAGTAGTGGATTTCCATGCAGTCTTGAAGAAGTAGTGTTGTCCTTCCAATGGAAAGACAGTGCTGACTCTCGACATGCAGACAGGTAATGGGCCACAACAGAGCAAACCCACAGCAGAGTCAGTCGAAATTTTGAAGAGTATTGGTAGGTAGGTCATCACAGAGCAGACCCACTGTAGTCCTGGTAGAGATTACGGTATTGGTGGGTCACCAGAGGTGCAGACCCACTGCAGTCCTTGTAGAAATAATGGCATGGTGGGTCATCATAGATGCAGACCCACTGTAGTCCTTGTAGAGATAATGGTACTGGTGGGTCATCAAAGATGCAGACCCACTGTAGTCCTTGGAGATATAGCCAGCAGCCATCTGTTGTGACTGTGCAGGTGCACAATCACCGTTGAAGAGTCTTGCGGATAATATAGCAAGTCCATAAACCACCACTTGTGCACTCACAAAGTTTTTGAAATTGTCCTTAGAACCAGCAATGCTGTTATCCAGTCCCTTGCTGAATCATTAACACACGTGCAAACACTATCAGTCCCTACTTCTCACATATTGTCCATATACTATGACCAACAGAAACGTGTGCAGTGAAATGTAACTTAATTTGAAGAACTGGTGTCTGTACAATTATAAATTTACAACATGAAAATACAATTACAAAGGTACAAAATACACCATTAAAGAACATAACAATACAGATAACATTTGTAGTAACACAGGCTTTACAAAAGAATAGAAATAAACATATACATCAGTGGAATTATGACATGAGTACATACATAAAGGATCACAATAACTTTTGAAACATCAACTTCACACATGAGCATTGAACAGAACAGAATTAATCATGTCTAACATCTTTACAAAGTAAATAACATATTATTAATGCCAATTATATTCGAGGATAACAGTATTCCTCATCATAGTGAATGTAGCTTAATATTAAAAGAAGAAAAAATTCTATGAAACTACACAGAGACAGGAAGAAAACAAATACACAAGGGTACACAAACACATAGTGGGATAACACCAATAGGAAAGGACAGGGTTCGTTTTCAGTGTAACATGTGGTACTGCAGTCCAACCCAAAACTTCATATATCTTTCCTCTTATTTCATCCTTTGTTTCCACCAAAAAAAATTCTATCTAAGCATGCTTTCTGTATTTATATGTTCACACATTTCTTACCTAAACATTTATTTCCAAGAAAATCCTACCTAAATCTGTTTTCTGTACTTTTTTTTCGTATAACTTCTCTATGCATTTCTTCCAATTCATCGAAACTCATTCTCTTAGAGGCTACCCCCTCTTAAGCTAACTTAAATCTACTGAGCTCAGATGCTAAACTGAGGAACGAGGCAATACAGCAGCACAAAATAAGTAACACAAACAACAATGACCAAAAAAATGGAAAATTGCAAAGCAAGCTACAGTAAATCTAAATTACCAAGCAATGCAACATTACAACTAATATGAGCCAATGTGAAGCAACAAGAAAAATAAATGAGTAGTAGAATTGGCTTAGCAGAGTAACACAAAGTCAAATTCAGTAACACTACGCCTGGCAAACAGCAGTAACTTATACCTAAACATGACATAGCTCAAGCAGAAAAAATATTACAGTAAAAACAACAATGCAGATACGGGAAATGTATATTCACATCTTAATGTCTATGTAATTAAAGTGGTGCACCACAACAACTTATTGTAAAAGAAATATTACCATGTACTTGAAAAGAAAATTATGTGTTACTGTTACTAGTTCCTTCTTATTGTTCTTTCCTTTCCAAGTGCTCCTTTTTTGAAGAATGTGGATCACAAAATTATTATTTAATAGATCTGTTGACAGAAAGTGTTCACATTAGCAAATGCATCGAAGTTTATTTTATAAAACTAATGCTGCAACACAGCTGGAAACTAGATATCAAATGAAATAAGCAATTACGCAAACCAAAGCATAAAAATATCATTCAATAGTCATGTGGCATTTCGTAAGTCAGTAGCTCTCAACTCTCGTAGAAAGACACTTGTCATTATCATGTTTGCAGATGTAAGAATATTTCCCATCATTTCATTAGGCATTTCAGTAAATATCATAAATTAAGAGCACAGTGTAATCGTATGTTTTCAAGTTTGACCGTGTCGTTTTTGCGATGCTTTCTACAAAGGAATGTCAGAAGCGAGGTTAATGGCCTCCCTTTTTTTTTTTCTACCTGTGCCGCTGAAAGGCTACTGGCTTTCTTTTTTTTTTTTTTTTTCGGGCGGCTGTCGCCCAGGTGGGTGCCCGCGACGCATTACGTGCAGGTGGTCACTTAACTTTCTTACGGAAATATTTACGACAGCAGTTTCCGCTACAGTGACAGTCTCACATAAGAATATTTCACAGGTCAAGAATTAGCGTTCCAAATCTATAGAAACAAAACCCTATAAATATAACAGTGTCCAAAAAATTTTTCGGCGGCATTGTAATACATTCACACATGTACACACATTTCATAATTCTAAAGTACGATTCTTGGTTTCCAACATCCTGTTTCACAAGTCAAGAGTCCCTACCCACTATTCATTACTCCTTACCTTATTACACATATACGTATCCATCGACACTCGTCAATATTTCGTCATTATAAATATGAAGCATAATCAAATAACTCATATAGCCTCAGCCTATTAATCATAAACATACCTCAGCAGCATAATACAAATCGTCGTCGTAAAAATAACATCATAACACCTCAGTCAAATCTCAAAATCGTCGTAGCTTTCTGCAATAATTTCAAACCCTAAAAAAATATTCTCTGCTCATTTCAATAATGTCATCTACCTCAAACGTACTTTAAAATCATGCTCCCTTACCAAATATATCATTCAAAGCTCTCATAGTATCACAATGGTTCCGAAAAAATATGAGCATTTCACAAAGTACAGACAAAATACAATATCATAAGTGTGAAGCTATCCAACTGTGTAATTGTGTAAACATCTGTCACTGATGTAATAAAAAAAAGTTTAGATAGCTGTGTAATTTGTGTGTTAGAGAAATATGGTACCGATGTGTAAAGTTGTATAAGCAAATACCATATTAGCTAGGGCTCCTTGTGCTTGCCAAACACATGGTACACAAAGTAGGCATGTGCCCCCCTGAGGATTAATGTAATTATACCCTCAGGTGTTACAGATTACACCAATGGAATGAAATATATCACGGAAACTTTCTTTGTAATTCAAAAATCTTTAAAAATAAATGTTTTAAGTATAAAATTGATCACTCAAATACGTGTACTGTAGCGCTAAACTGTGCGTCTTGTAACATAATCTCTGTGGAAGTGTCGTAGTTATCGTCCTCCGAAAGCTAAGTTCTGCAGAAGTCAATGTACTTACCTCATGATAAACAAAAGTGAAATGCTTTGCGTATAGATATCGTAGTTATTACGCTTATTGTTGTGATGAAGAAAGTACTGTACAGTAACGTATTGTTGTGCCACGAAAAAGGCTGTCTCATTGTTGCTATACCACAAAAGTTACTACTAAAACATGTTTTTCTTTTTCTTTCCAGAAGAATTCAGAAAACTGTGCAGATATAAAACAGATACACCGCAAAAGCAACATTGTAAATTGAAACTTCCTGGCAGATTAAAACTGTGTGCCCGACCGAGACTCGAACTCGGGACCTTTGCCTTTCGCGGGCAAGTGCTCTACCAACTGAGCTACCGAAGCACGACTCACGCCCGGTACTCACAGCTTTACTTCTGCCAGTACTTCTGCTGTGAGTACCGGGCGTGAGTCGTGCTTCGGTAGCTCAGTTGGTAGAGCACTTGCCCGCAAAAGGCAAAGGTCCCGAGTTCGAGTCTCGGTCGGGCACACAGTTTTAATCTGCCAGGAAGTTTCATATCAGCGCACACTCCGCTGCAGAGTGAAAATCTCATTCTGGAAACATTGTAAATTGTCACTCATTAGTAGCGTCGTGATAAAACCGTGTAGTTGTCACATAAACTAACCACTGTGTCACCTGGTATCTCTCAGAAAGCACCTTGAATCCATAATGTATTTGCAAGTACCCCAAAATGTTGCATTAAAATCTCATTAGCAGTGCAGGTATATGTTCTAAGTATGTGAGCCTTATAGTCGTTACGTAATCGTGCAACTAACAAGCAAGAATGTACACACACAATAACACTGTGACGTCTGTTCACTATAACAATGCATTCGTAATTTCTATTTAAAAATGTTCCCTAGGTTCTAGACTGGATATTTAACTTCAAACATTGTTGCATGTTAACAGTTTCTAAAGCATACTAGTAACGTGAAGTGAAACGTTTTATGGCGAAGACAAGGTTAGAAAGCAGATTATCTTTCAATAATCGGTTTTACATGTGAAATGTGGTACAATCTTTTACTCTTCAAAGTACTCAGAATTTCAGCTTGAACGCAATTATCATGCAGTATACGTCGGTAAAGAATACTGGAATTTTTCTCAGGGTTAGCGTCAATGTTATTTTTCTGTGAGCCAGCCGGCGCACGTAGGTGCCTGCGGCGCGAGTCATTGTCTGTCTCTTTGTTGCCGCGCGTTGTTATTGGGATTAGGAGACCTAACTTCTACAAATTCGCCTTGCCGAGAGGGCCCAGCTCTGTTAGAATCCCGCCAGTTCTGATGAAATTCACGTCTGTCGTTTTGTCGGTAGTTTACATAGTTTCTTGTTTGTCGGTCATGTGGTGGAGAATTTCTCCCTGAATCGTAACTCTGCGCCGAACTGTTGCGTCTGAAGTTATTCTGCCTCCCTTGATAATACTTGTTTTGGTTCCCATATTGTCTGTTTCTCTGATTGTCTCTGTGATAGTCATTACTACGGAAATGCGATCTTTCTCTGTAACTATTATTACTCTGCCAACGGTTGTCGTACGGGTGGTGTCTATTTTGGTCACGATTTGCGTTGTAAGAATAGACCAGTCGTGTCCGGTTATTGTTTCTGTCGTCACGGAATTGTGACAGATGTGACCTGTAATTGTTGTGTCCTTGTTTTCGCGTTCCGCGATTGTCAGTGTCACTTTCCAGTTCTTGTAACAGTCCCTGAAAAGCTTCAATGTCGTCTTTGCAACGTCCTGCCAAAAAAATATGTCGTAAATGTTCAGGTAATTTGATTAAGCAAATGCGGATGAGTTCTGAGGGGCTGTATGGGTTTGTCAGGTACTGATTCTTGTGCAACATGCCTTCAAAATATTTCACAAGACTGGAGAATTCAGATTGTTCGAAATGTTTCATCATTATGATGCCATGTTTTACGCGGTCTTGTGTGGCTTGAGACCAATATGCTGAGAGGAAGGCATGATAAAATTCTCCTTCACTGTGACAATCGTGAATGACCGATCGCATTCTTACAGCTGGTTCATTCTCTAAGTAGCCACACATAAATTCTAATCTGTGTTCTAACGACCAGTTGGGAGGAAAACAATGAGAGAATTGATGGAGCCATGCTTGTGGATGAATGTCGTTGCCTGAATTCTTAAATGTTTTGAATTTACGTGTGGTAATGAACAGCTTATAGTCAAAATCATCATGTCGGCGAGTCGCATATCGGTCATTGTTAGGTCGTGTCGGCCGTTCCATCTCGAAATTCGGTGCACATTGCCAGTTTCTTTCATAACATCCGAAATGCCCTGTGTTATTATTTTGCGTCTTTTCCGTATTTCTAAGTCCCTCTTCCCGTGTTGGGGCGCGAGTGTCCTCTGAAATACGTAATTCTTGTATTACCTGTGTCAGCTGATCTTGTTCTTCCCGGATTTCTCTTTGGTGTTGCGTATTAATTTGATTCTGATTTTGTTTGAATTGCCTAATTTGTTCATACTCTTCTGTGTCAGTGAAGGCTACAGGTGTTGTGTCATTCAGATCATCATCTACCTTTGTAGATAAGTTAGTGAACTGATCTGAAAGTTCGGCTACTTTATCCGATAGTGTACTTATTTCCTCAGTGTGTTTTTCTGAACTAAGTTTCAGAGTATCTACTGTGTCCTTTAAGTTTTCCTGAGTTTTTGCAAGTTGCGTAACCGAATAGGTAGATGCAACTGAGTCAAATTTAGCTTGCAAGGTCTCATGATTTTCATGAACAATAGTTTGCAGTTCTTTTATGGCTGCTTCGTGATTCTGTAATGCATTTTCATGCCGCGAAAAAATAGGTTGAAAATGCTCACAAATTTGAGTTTTTACGTCATTACAGACTTTTTGACATTTCGATTCAATGTTATGTAACTCAGTAGTTAAATCTTATCGTGTTTGTTCAAGAGTTTGTTCCAATGAGTCTAACGTTTTAAGATTTTTTTCCACTGTGTCTAACTTTTGCTGTGTTTGTCTCTGATTTTGTTCCATTGTGTCTAACTTTAGAAGATTTTGTCCCATTTGTTGCATTAACTGTAATAACAATGCACTGGTGTCTGAAACATGTTCCTCAGTGCTTTTCGGCAGTGAATTTGCACCGGCAACATTCACATTTTGACAAGCGGAAAATGTGTCTTGACTCATTTGAGAAAACGGTGAGGACGCAAAACCTGAATCTACAGTATTTGCAAAATTGTGTCCTGTCATTTCGGATTCCTGAGGCGAGCTGTTGCCGACCGATCAATCGATAATCCTTCCCTCTTCGCTAATTGTTTCACTGTCCATGCCATTGTTTGCCGCCCGCTCCATTTCCCTATGCACAATTACCAAATTACTACTTTGAACATCAGTTAATTCATTACTCGGTGGCGCTAACACACTGCTTTCATTTTCACTGTCATTTCTCAGTTTACTTTGGAGCCTAGTATTACGTTTTTCACACGCCATTATTGTCACAGTATTTCACACGACAACACAGAAAAACACAATTTGAAGATCAAAAATAAGAGAACACATTAACATAGCACTGAAAATAATATCTAGTTAATTGCAAGCGCAGCTGCGAAATACTTGGTGCAAATCTACATGCATGCCACAACTGTTTTACTGTACAACAATGAAAGACTGCAACTACAAAGGAAATTCTCTCTATAAATACGCGCTAGCAATAAACAAAATCTACACTAATTACACAAACTACAAGAAAAAAATCAGAAGATTCCAGTGAGGTATCCTCGGCTAAGGGTCGACATATGAAACTTCCCCTTTGAACAATTTATACATGACTGTGCTTAAACTGACATAAAATATTTTTAGCGCAACGCAATCTGACTATCAAAGATCCCTGCAAAAGAATGGCCCTGACTAACATTAACCTATACCTTTCACAAATCACTTACCTCACAAAAATCTTCGCTACTCAAGCTACTGCAATACAGCGAGCGCCACTACTGCCAGCTAAATAAAAGATTCAAACTACTGAAGGCACTAACTACTGATAGGGATAGTTAGCAAATGAAAGACATTAATAGAGAACAAACAATGTATTTACCTTAATATCATCACAAGTCATAATATATATATCAGTTCATGACAAATTACAAACCTCCGCCATCTCTCTCCCCGCATCCACCACTGCTGGCGGCTCACCTCCAACTGCGCAACGCTATGCGCTGTTCACAGCCAGCTGCCTAACACTACAATGGCGAGTATTACAACAATGCAAAGCAGCCACAGACTGCACACAGCACAGCAAGTGATTTTCATACAGAGGTGGCGTTACCAATAAGAAATCCTAAACAGCTTTCTTACAACGTTGCTCCATTTCTGAGTTAAATAGCATTGTTTATTTACGACACCGTCAGTATGGGGTCGGCGTGTAATGTATCGTAACTGCAGAAAACTTCACAAGTCAGGTCGCTAAAACAGCGTTTTATTGGAGGATAGGTTTCGACAGAGCTATACTGTTATCAGGTGTTATAAGGTGAATTGTTTGCAGCATGTTTTTTAGCGCTCTTCGGTAGCGAAATTTTCTTCAGTTACCATTAATTAGCATTGAAGTTAGCAAATCAGGTCATTGCGTGCGCATATTCAAGCGACTCGCTAGAGATTTTGTCACCATATGTGTTCTCCCCCCCCCCCCCCCCCCCCCATTAACCATGGACCTTGCCGTTGGTGGGGAGGCTTGCGTGCCTCAGCGATACAGATGGCCGTACCATAGGTGCAACCACAAAGGAGGGGTATCTGTTGAGAGGCCAGACAAACATGTGGTTCCTGAAGAGGGGCAGCAGCCTTTTCAGTAGTTGCAGGGGCAACAGTCTGGATGATTGACTGATCTGGCCTTGTAACATTAACCAAAACGGCCTTTCTGTGCTGGTACTGCGAACGGCTGAAAGCAAGGGGAAACTACAGCCGTAATTTTTCCCGAGGACATACAGCTTTACTGTATGATTAACTGATGATGGCGTCCTCTTGGATAAGATATTCCGCAGGTAAAATAGTCCCCCATTCGGATCTCCGGGCGGGGACTACTCAAGAGAACGTCATTATCAGGAGAAAGAAAACTAGCATTCTACGGATCGGAGCGTGGAATGTCAGATCCCTTAATCGGCAGGTAGGTTAGAAAATTTAAAAAGGGAAATGGACAGGTTAAAGTTAGATATAGTGGGAATTAGTAAAGTTTGGTGGCAGGAAGGACAAGACTTTTGGTCAGGTGATTACAAGGTTATAAATACAAAATCAAATAGGCGTAATGCAGGAGTAGGTTTAATAATGAATAAAAAAATAGGAGTGCGAGTTAGCTACTACAAACAGCATAGTGAACGCATTATTGTGGCCAAGATAGACACAAAGCCCATGCCTACTACAGTAGTACAAGTTTATATGCCAACTAGCTCTGCAGATGATGAAGAAATAGATGAAATGTATGATGAGATAAAAGAAATTATTCAGGTAGTGAAGGGAGACGAAAATTTAATAGTCATGGGTGACTGGAATTAGTCAGTAGGAAAAGGGAGAGAAGGAAACATAGTAGGTGAATATGGATTGGGGGGAAGGAATGAGAGAGGAAGCCGCCTTGCAGAATTTTGCACAGAGCATAACTTAATCATAGCTGACACTTGGTTCAAGAATCATAAAAGAAGGTTGTATGCCTGGAAGAATCCGGGAGATACTAAAAGGTATCAGATAGATTATATAATGGTAAGACAGAGATTTAGGAACCAGGTTTCAAATTGTAAGACATTTCCTGGGGCAGATGTGGATTCTGACCACAGTCTATTGGTTATGAACTCCAGATTGAAACTGAAGAAACTGCAAAAAGGCGGGGATTTGAGGAGATGGGACCTGGATAAACTGAAAGAACCAGAGGTTGTAGAGAGTTTCAGGGAGAGCATAAGGGAACAACTGACAGGAATGGGGGAAAGAAATACAGTAGGAGAAGAATGGGTAGCTCTGAGGGATGAAGTAGTGAAGGCAGCAGACGATCAAGTAGGTAAAAACACGAGGGCTAATAGAAATCCTTGGGTAACAGAAGAAATATTGAATTTAATTGATGAAAGGAGAAAATATAAAAATGCAGTAAATGAAACAGGCAAAAAGGAATACAAACGTATCAAAAATGAGATTGACAGGAAGTGCAAAATGGCCAAGCAGGGATGGCTATAGGACAAATTTAAGGATGTAGAGGCTTGTCTCACTAGGGGTAAGATAGATACTGCCTACAGGAAAATTAAAGAGACCTTTGGAGAGAAGAGAACCACTTGTATGAATATCAAGAGCTCAGATGGCAACCCAGTTCTAAGCAAAGAAGGGAAGGCAGAAAGGTGGAAGGAGTATATAGAGGGTCTATACAAGGGCGATGTACTTGAGGACAATATTATGGAAATGGAAGAGGATGTAGATGAAGACGAAATGGGAGATAAGATACTGCGTGAAGAGTTTGACAGAGCACTGAAAGACCTGAGTCGAAACAAGGCCCCGGGAGTAGACAACATTCCATTAGAACTACTGATGGCCTCGGGAGAGCCAGTCATGACAAAACTCTACCATCTAGTGAGCACGATGTATGAGACAGGCGAAATACCCACAGACTTCAAGAAGAATATAATAATTCCAATCCCAAAGAAAGCAGGTGTTGACAGATGTGAAAATTACCGAACTATCAGTTTAATAAGTCACAGCTGCAAAATATTAACGCGAATTCTTTACAGACAAATGGAAAAACTGGTATAAGCCAACCTCAGGGAAGATCAGTTTGGATTCCGTAGAAATGTTTGAACGCGTGAGGCAATATTGACCTTACGACTTATCTTAGAAGAAAGATTAAGGAAAGGCAAACCTACGTTTCTAGCTTTTGACAATGTTAACTGGAATACTCTCTTTAAAATTCTGAAGTTGGCAGGGGTGAAATACAGGGAGCGAAAGGCTATTTACAATTTGTACAGGAACCAGATTGCAGTTATATGAGTCGAGGGGCATGAAAGGGAAGGAGTGGTTGGGAAAGGAGTGAGACAGGGTTGCAGCCTTTCCCCGATGTTTTCAATCTGTATATTGAGCAAGCAGTAAAGGAAACAAAAGAAAAATTCGGAGTAGGTATTAAAATTCATGGAGAAGAAGTAAAAACATTGAGGTTCGCCGATGACATTGTAATTCTGACAGAGACAGCAAAGGACTTGGAAGAGCAGTTGAATGGAATGTACAGTGTCTTGAAAGGACGATATAAGATGAACATCAACAAAAGCAAAACGAGGATAATGGAATGTAGTCAAATTAAGTCGGGTGATGCTGAGGGAATTAGATTAGGAAATGAGACACTTAAAGTAGTAAAGGAGTTTTGCTAATTAGGGAGTAAAATAACCGATGATGGTCGAAGTAGAGAGGATATAGAATGTAGACTGGCAATGGCAAGGAAAGCGTTTCTCAAGAAGAGAAATTTGTTAACATCGAGTATAGATTTAAGTGTCAGGAAGTCGTTTCTGAAAGTATTTGTATGGAGTGTAGCCATGTATGGAAGTGAAACATGGACGATAACCAGTTTGGACAAGAAGAGAATAGAAGCTTTCGAAATGTGGTGCTACAGAAGAATGCTGAAGATAAGGTGGGTAGATCACGTAACTAATGAGGAGGTATTGAATAGGATTGGGGGGAATAGAAGTTTGTGGCACAACTTGAGTAGAAGAAGGGATCGGTTGGTAGGACATGTTTTGAGGCATCGAGGGATCACAAATTTAGCATTGGAGGGCACCGTGGAGGGTAAAAATCTTAGAGGGAGACCAAGAGATGAATACACTAAGCAGATTCAGAAGGATGTAGGTAGCAGTAGGTACTGGGAGATGAAGAAGCTTGCACAGGATAGAGTAGCATGGAGAGCTGCATCAAACCAGTCTCAGGACTGAAGACCACAACAACAACATGTGTTCTTCGTTTGGTTTTCTAAAACCGAACAAAACAGCGATACAAAAATTAAATTGGACGTGGGACGGTAAGGACTGAACTAGAGCCAAAATCTGAGCAGTCTCGTGACTATCATCTACTCTACGAGAAGAACTGACACCAACTGTACCTGGCGGGCCACTTGAGTTTGCACGCGAAATTGCCTTATTGGCTAACTTCAGTGCTAACTGACTCGGAAACGGCGCAACGTATCAACTTTTTTCCTTAAGTACTGTACCTCTCCTAAGACATCTTACACAGTATGTCTGGGTATGAAAGAATGTAGGATGGTTAATACGGAAATAAGTATGTCCGTCTGCAAGTAATCCGTACATGTAATTACGGGCGGTGAGAAGTGCAGTCACGTATGCTTGCTTGATTACTGTGACATATGAAAATCTGCACTTCAGAAGTTTTGGGACAAATGTTGGCAACAGTGTCAGTCTGCGTATCTCTGTTATTTATTACTTCCTGCGATGTCGTGACTGTCGATATGGCGAATTGGGACTGTTCCAAATTTTATCAGCACAACGACCCCAAACATACTGCCTATATCTTACTGTTGTGCCTCCTGAACAACTGTCCAAAAGTTCTCAGACCCACTACACGAAGTCCGGACATGAGCCCCATAGAGAATTTATGGAATGCGTTAGAAAGAAATATTCGAAAAATCCCCATACAGTACAAACAAGACATCAGGAGACGACTGCAAGAAGAATAGGAAAATCTAAGTACTTCGTACTTACAGAAGCTTGTACAAAGTATCCCAAAACGCCTGACACTTATAACGTCGCGGTAGAAATAAGAAGTACTAATTCCTCATTATTTCCTAGTTTTTGGTTTATTTCTGAACTTTGTCCCAAAACTTTTGCGAAGACTAATCTATATTATTTCGCATAAATATGAAATTATATGTTCCCGTATTTTGTGACTCGTTAAATGAAGTAAAATGTTCAATTTATTGCTCTGTGAATATCATTTTGACTGTTGGAATAACAAACATAATACGTTTAATTGTTTACTGTTATTTCTAAAATGTAGATACAAAACTATTCTGTTTGTCCCAAAATATATGAAAGGCACTGTATTTCTCAGCACAACCTACCGTGCAAAACCCTTAAGCTTTTCAGGCTGTTTCTGAGCTCCCAGTGTAGAAGCTACAAACTGTATTCCGTAATAAGAATAACATCAATAATGAAAGCACCGATAAAAATTTGCTGAATGATCGTTGGGGTTTCATAAACGAAAAAGAATTATTTTTAATAAACAAGAGGGAAAGACACAAGCTAATGAGTGGAGTGCCATTATATTAAAGAAGGGAGCCAGTATTTTATCGACGAATAGTTGAAAGGTGTACCAAATTTCACGCATGTAACAAACCGCCAGTTATTTGAGAAACAGAGCTTTTGACCCAGCAAAAACAGCATCGCAGATGTGAGAGTGAACATAACATGAAATTCAATAAATTAATACACTACAGATTTCACACATAAATATGTTTGAAAATGAAGCGAAATAAAAATCCATTCCTCGTTCAGTGCTGGTACTTTAATGCGTATTTCGATTATTTAACGTACTATGGAAAAGAACAGGCAAACACTGTATGTGAAACTCGCGCTGAACAGGATCGTCAGTTAAATGCCCAAGTATTACTTTTGACACAACAACATCAAATGCGGGAAGGTTTAGAGTTATGTGTTTTAATTGATTTTCTTGGAAAATTACTTTACAGACATTAGACATATAAAATCATGCTCAGTAGTATTTTTAGGGAAACAATAACACAGGGCAAAGAAAAATTTTTAGAGTTTTATGAGCTGAATCCAAATGTAGCCTTAGTTTTTTCGTATCACCCATAATCTTCGAGCAATATACTTTCTATTATATAGCATAAGAATTTTATGCTATACGGTAAACAGAGAAATTAATGAAACGCTTTCTTACAACATGGGCAAGGTTTGTATTTACAGTAAGCTATTTAAAACAATGATACGTGTTAATAGAGGTCTCACTTGTCAGCTGGAGATGGTTTGTATTTCTTTTATCTTTTTTATAGGAAGCTTCCTGTGTAGCTTTTTTCTACGATGAGTCACTTCCTGAACTTCTCTGTGAAGCGACCAACAGCAGTTCCCCATCATGTCGGTGTTTCAGCGGCCTTGGTAGCGTTTTTCTATCACTAGTTTTGGATGAATCAATAAACAAGCTCCTGTCTTCCTTTTTGTACTCAATAGCAAACTCATTCATCAGACCAGGAATGTATGAGCAATACACTAAATCACCTTCTCGTTGAAAAAACTTGCAAAATTGTTGCTCTCTCTTTCTATACGTGTATATGCTGGTTCCAACTGCCAATAAGTTCTTTTAATCTAGAGCCAAGCAATTCACCTTTTTCTTTCGTTAAGCCCAGATTCCTAACCAAATTGTTAAGCTTGGTCTGAGTGATCAATTTGGGCTCTAGACTTTCTGTATTCCAATGGAATTCATCAGCTGGTTCATCTAAATCAGGTTGTATCTCAGAAAATACTGCTGTTGGAATAGAATTTAAATTATCTGGTGGTGCAGGAACCGGCAAATCTACACCATGCCCTACTGATCGGATGGCTGATGGAAGGTTAGGGTGGTTTATTACATTCTTGTTTTTCGAATTATGACCAGTAATATGAACACTGAAAAAGTAGCAATCATCTGAATGATTTCTTGGCTCCCTCCATATCATAGAAACAGCAAATCTAAAGGCTTTTTTTCTCCTTTTTAGACCATTTTCTCAGATCTTCAACACACAAATAACATACCTCATGTGGCGACCAAGATTTATCTTGATCACTTAGATTAGATCCAAAGTATTATAGATAAACAGATAAACCTTTTTCACAAAGTCTGTGATGTTTGTTTGGTGTTTTTAAATCACAAATTCACCGCAAATATAACAAAACCTGTCAGCAGAGTTTCTACAACCACGATCAGACATTGTACTGAGCACATGTACAGGAAATGGGAAAGTGAGGTTAGGTTGAAAGTAAACAAAACACCACCTGTTAACACAAAAATAGAATCGACATTTTTTTGTCAGCAAATGTTTTCAGCAGTGCTGCCAAAGTCATCTACATTCATTACACCTCCTTTTTAAATTATTTTAACTATATAAAAGCTGTTAAATTCCTTAAGAATCGCTTAGTTTAATAAATTTAACTGTAAAATGTGAAGAAATGGTGAGTGATACAGTTTTTTAAGTACCATATTTGGATTTCCCACCATAAAACACATAAGAATAAGGTATTTTCAGCATAAAACTTTTTCCATCGTTGGCCTGTGTAAGCTTTAGAAATTCAAATCAGGCTACACAAATCGTTAAAAATACGAAAATGCTTGGCATGTAACCAACGTTAATAAATTGGAAATTAAATTGCTGAATGCTAGTTCTTTGGCGTCAGCTATATTACGTATAGATCTACTACGCAACAGTGATATTTGAATATTTGTACCGGACCGAGAATTGAAGGCAGATTTATCGCTTATCGCCAGCGGTCGCCTTAACGATGTAGACTATCAATACACGCTCCCCAGATCGAGTCAAACTTACATACGTCAGATTTTCTACTTCCTTATACCGTAGTCCACTTAATTCGCCACCTAATCCTCGCAACATTATTGGATTCCCGCAACAGGGAGAATGAGAGAACGAGGAATCGAGACCAATGTTGTCATCATCTTGCGCCCATCGAAGCTTGTAATATTTTCTTATATCACTATTGTGTAGTAGATCCAAACCTAATGCAGCTGATGTCAATGAACTGAAATTCGGCGAATTACTTTCCATTTATTTCGTACAGCTGCGGATCGTCAATACTCTCTGTTCTTCCAGGAATGCATGTAAAAATTAATGAATTCCAAACTTGAATTTTGCCCAAGTTCATATTTTTCAAGCAACTGGTTTTATTCGAGATGTTTTGTCCATATAGATGTAGCTGCGATCTGTTGTCGATGCGCCATTTTGCAGGATATCTTTTCATGTTCCATGGGCTAATCATCATGCATGGAGGCAGAGTTATGCTGTTTCTCGCTTCATAATGCAAATGTCCTGGTATGAATTTGAACTATCACCGGAAGAAATCCTCAGTTTTTGATGTTTGTACTTTCCTTATCACTGTGCTTGTCGAAACGTGACTGTGTCTCTTCTGAAACCTTAGACTTGTATTTGGATTTCAGTATTTTAAAAACATTTGAACGCACAGTTCGTCAACTTTAACATCTCACGTGCCTTTACAGGAAAGGAAAAATCGTTTATGGTGCCTCTCAACAGTTCTGTCGTCTTGGACGTCTTTGATACCAATTAATCTTTTAAATAAAAGTGAAAATTGTGAACTGTTTGAATCGTCTGTCAGAACCATCAGCTGAATATATTAAGTGCTTTCAAATCGATATTTTACACATCCCAGAAATTGTCAGTAAAAAATTTGAACGCTTTGTTTCGAGCAAAAGGAAAATAAGTTTATCGGATTTTATTCGAGTGTGAAGTCCCTTAATATGGACGGCTCAAAGCGGCATGAAAGAGAAGACAGCTTAACACCTGGTTATTAAACAAAGTTGTGAATGATCTACTTGAGAGAGAAGTGAAACCCAGAGAACTACGATAAATAATTCCATATAAAGTAGAAGCAGTAGCGGCATGTGCATATAGCTGTCGCCTGAAGTATACGGCTACAAGCAGGTACTTTATCAAAGAACAAGGAATTTTAATCAGAATGTAATTTTTCAGTCATATTTGCATTACAAACGTTATACTAGCTTTATGTACAGCATTACTAAAGTTAAAACAACAATATTACAACTAAATTGAAAGCAATGAAGTTATTTTCATGTAAAAAATAAATAAAAAAACTAATGCAATTTTCTGTTTTCAAATGTAGGGTCCCTTTTCCTACTGTGCCCGAATAGAATAGAACTCATTTTCTGTGTAGTAGAATCAAAGTGGGGTTAAAAATGAGAAAAAAATCGAACTTGAAAAATAAAAGCCTCCCTAATGCACCCTAATGAGCAACTGAATTAGGCACACCTAGGTGGTAGCATGTAAGACGCCTTTTCAGATGCCCTTTCTACAGCTCACAGATATTCGTCGGAGGTGATTCCACATGGATCATTTCCCAACAAGGTTGAGATCGAGTGACCTGGGGACAATGTAAGGTTGCAGTTGAACCACAGTACCTTTGGAGTTCCTCTGAAATCACTGTGACACAGTTGAAAGCAATGGTATACTGCGAGGGAGTTCAATAACGAATGCAGCACATTTGTTTTTCTCGGTCAATTTCAGTGTAAAACGTGGAATTTGTTGTGAGACGTCGTGGAATATTCCCACTTCAGTCCCTATAGTTTCATGAAGTTCCGATCGGTGGCGACTCTATGCGTAATCTTCAAAGTGGCTTATATAACGAAGGTATTATGATGTATCATGCAGCGTAACTTGCTGTGACAGTGCGAGAGAGAGACAAAGATATTGTTTATTACTCTGTGGCGGTCAGCGCTCACATAATTATTCTTAGGATATAGAGTTTTTTTGTTCTTGTTAAGAGTAATTTTAGGAGGAGAGAGCCATTCTTGTGATGTAAAAAATCGACGCCATTGCGAGTTTTGATTTAAATTGTAAAATATAAGTGCATATGGAAGGAAATCAGTTAATAGAACAATAAAATATTGTTCATTTCAAGAAGGTACGTCTTATTATACACGCAGGGATATACTGCTATTGTGATTTACTAATAAACACCAGCTGAGAACAGTTCCGACGGGAGCGTTCAGTTCTAGTGAAATAGTTCGATGTTTTCTTCGGAAAAGAAGTCACTTCATGGATCATTCAAATCCACAATAGTAACTGGACATTTCTCAGAACTGAAAGCAATCTGATTGCTATGCAACAGAGCACCGAAGAATATTTCTCCGTACTTTGGTTACCACTTTCAGCTCAACACGGTATCTGCCGCATCTGGAGCAGTTTTCTACAACAGCGGAAGAGTGTAATCGCTATCAGTTTCACACACCGCCCTGTGTACGCTGTATGTGTTTACCCACAACAGTGAACATACAGTTCCTCACACAAATAGAAAGACAATACTAGGTGGTGTGGGGAAACATTTCAGTATAAAGGCCCTGTAGAGCTAAACAGTAATTAGCCTAGTAAGAAAGGAGTCTTTATAGTATATTCCAAGCAGAGAGGTGCCATTCAGTCTTTTTTGGCGCAAATCCGGAGCATCGCATATATATACATAGGCATTTGCAGAATCTCTACGGAAACGTAGCAAGGAACAAAAGCATGATAAGTCGTAGGGAGAGGCGTCTGTAATCATAGCGACAATTTCGCGGAAACCTGTTCGATCCTCCATGTGCCGGCCGTCGCACACAGTTGTGACTCCTGCAATGTCGGAATGTGTGGACACTCTCATTCGAGCTGATCAATGCACTACAAGCAAACACCTCGCTGCACAAGTAGATGTCTGTGTTGTTAATGCTGACACACTCCTCTCCCAGCTGGGGTACTCAAAGGTGTGTGTCCGCTGGGTTCCTCGACGTGTAACAGAAGATCAAAAGAGCAACTAAAGACCATCTGTGCTAAATTACTTCCTCCTTACGAGGCTGATAGTGAAACCTTTTTGTTGAATTTCGTCACAGGCGGTGAAACAGGGGTTCAGAACTTGTAACCGGAAACAAAACGGGAATCCATCGAGGGTGCCACATAATCTTTTCTCCGAAGAAAAAGTTCAATGCCGCACCGTCAGCTAATACAATCATGGCGATGGTCTTTTCGGTGTCTGAAAGGTTGTTCTGTTCGATATTCTCCGTAACGACGGAACGATAAACTCTGAAGTGTATTGTTGCCCTCGTGAAATTGAAGAAACGACTTCAGTGTAATAATGCAAACCAAGTTCTCAATGACAACGCAAAGCCATACACAAGTGTGCGCACCCGAGAGGAGTTCAGAAAACTTCATTGGATTTTCCTTCCTCATACATCCTGCAGCCTGGATCTCACATCTTCCAACTTCCACCTGCCTGGCCTCATGACGGATGCCCTCCGCGGCAAGCAGTACGGGGATGATATAGTTATTGGCGCAGCAGGACGATGGCTCCGGTGTCGATCAGTAGACACACAAACCCCCTCAGTGAGGTACCGTAAGGCCAGCGCATTGACAGAGATTGTGCTGAAAAAATAGTGCTTTGTATCCAAAAGACTAGGGAATAATATGGTGTCTTGGAATCCTAAGTAAAAATTTGCTTTCAGGAAAAGAATAATGAACCACGTACTGAAAGCCGTTCGTACATATCTTGATAAAGGTAGAGGCCATTTATGGAGCGCTGTAGGCTACCAAGCGAACATAAAGAAATACTTTGTACCTCACGGCCACTCTGCATGTGACAGACCTCGTCAGACATGACTGCAGCTTTGTTTTACGTCATATATACACACTGCAGGGAGAATCCTTCACGACCCGCCTGTAACTTCTGTTGGCAATCGGGCTACATGATACGTCTTCATGGCGTAGTTGTGCGTCATCATTAAATTGTATCAGTTCGTTTGATGCCGTAAGGGATAGCGATAGCAAAGTTATGACCCATAATTACGTAGAAGAGAAACCACTGAGGTAAAAAAATTAATCAATAATATGTGTTCACCAATGAACGAAATTTGAATGTAAATTGTATATCAGGTTTTGAGGCCTATTAAGTGATGATAATAACAGCAATACATTTTCTGGATTCTTGGAAGGCGTTGTATACTAGCATTAATAGGTTACAAATTATCGCCAAGATGGTGGTATCCGTTAAAGCAAAACTTATGTAATAAAAGTCTATCAGCACACCCACAGGTGTACCTGCAAGTTGAAATTTGTGGGAAAAAGTAGCCACAGAATGGTAACCCAGGATCCCAGAGTGGTCTTTTCACAATCTGATGTAAAGATCAGATGCAGAGCCAAATGGGGTGGTGGTGGTGAAAGTGAAAGGTGGGAGGGGAGGGAGGGGGGCGAGGTGGGAAGATGAGATTCAGGCGGAGAAAAGAGAGACAGGACGGGGGAGGGGGCAGGTGGTGTGAGCGTCATGTACCAACCAACCCAACAAAATGGCTTCAAATGGCTCTGAGCACTATGGGACTTAACATCTATGGTCATCAGTCCCCTAGAACTTAGAACTACTTAAACCTAACTAACCTAAGGACATCATACAACACCCAGTCATCACGAGGCAGAGTAAATCCCTGACCCCGCCGGGAATCGAACCCGGGAACCCGGGTCTGGGGAAGCGAGAACGCTACCGCACGACCACGAGCTGCGGACCCAACCCAAATAACATTTTAATACATATGTTTATGTTTATTCATACATCAGTTACCAAATATCATATCCAATTTCGGAAAATAATTTAGCAGTAAACTCTAAATGTCACGAAAATGACAAGGGAGTCTTGAAAATATGAACTGTGATTAGAACCAATACACGTGAATGGACATTTGATTTGACTGGTAACATTCCAACGAGGTAATGGCGCTTATTGTACCTGCTGTCAAAAACGAACCCGACACTATTCGTTCGTCCACAGGTAGAAGCAGCAAACTATAGACAGTTGAGAAGGTAAGCATAAAGGGAAAGACGCTCCGCTAAGAACAATGTTACAGAATCACATAGCCGCGTGGGATTAGCCGAGCGGTCTAGGGCGCTGCAGTCATAGACTGTGTGGCTGGTCCCGGCGGAGGTTCGAGTCCTCCCTCGGGCGTGGGTGCGTCTGTTTGTCCTTAGGATAATTTAGGTTAAGTAGTGTGTAAGCTTAAGGACTGATGACCTTAGCAGTTAAGTCCCATAAGATTTCACACACATTTCATTTCATTTCAGAATCACATATTAGTGATCAACTGCCTTACAGCCATTTAACTTCGTTTGTATGTCTGACAAAAAAATAAAAGTGTGAGCAACCAATTAGTGTAAATTAGGTGTTAAAGGTTACGCATTTTAGTTTACATTCGCGCCTGCTTCAATTTTTATTAATGACGTGCCTTGATGCTTCCCAAAGATATTCGGCTCTGTGGTCGCAAAGAGTCTAACATACAGTAATGCTTACCTCCGAGTGTCTTTTTATCCACGCGGAGTATGTTGTAATGAGGTCTGAGTGAACCTCTTTGTCTCGCCGCAGGTGTTGGGCTTT
Source organism: Schistocerca piceifrons (assembly GCF_021461385.2). Taxonomy (NCBI): domain Eukaryota; kingdom Metazoa; phylum Arthropoda; class Insecta; order Orthoptera; family Acrididae; genus Schistocerca; species Schistocerca piceifrons. The sequence continues at coordinate 12,311,155 of NC_060143.1, forward strand.
GAACTAAGCCAGTGAGAAAACACACACAGTAGGTAGTGCCAGAGTAATTTTGGTCGAGGGCTGAAGCCCAGTTGAGTTGCGAGTCTGTTAAAGCAGATCATCATAGTCTGGTTACGGCTGTGCCGTAAAGATCTCCCCTGCCATGCTTACCTTATTCAAAGTTATCCTGCAGTAGTAAACGCATAAGACAACTACAAAAATCGTTTTCCCTCAGAGAATCAAGCGACGTTCAGATGAATATGTAACTAAATTTTGAGTTACATTTATACAGTCATCGCTTGTATAATTTTTGTATTATTTAATGAAATACAAAGTTGCTCCAGATGTTTGGCATTTCTAGTTCTTGACGAAATCCATTATGCGGGTACGTGTGGTCTGAACCCATGAGTATGACATTTCACACCTTTAGCGGTGGAGCATATAAATGCTTTCAGTACCCATCGTAATTTTTTTTTTTTTTTTGGCGAAGTGGGTTTGTGAAAGCCAAGTTAGCGTGTCCCATGATCGTTAAGTAATATTTCACTCTTTGTGTAGCCGATTAGCGTACCTGGGCGTCGCTGGAGATGAATTCTTGTATAACATGGATGCTGTTCCTAAGTAGGTGTACGTTCTGTTTCAAAACAAATTTGAACGTCAAAAGATTTAGGTTTTCTTTGTAAATCCTTGAGTGCTTGATGATGAATTCTGCCGATGAAAAGTCCCTGACTCGCTGAGTTATAAGGGCTCTGGACTTACAACACTGAATCCACCTGATTGGCTCGTGATGTAGGCGATAACATTCGCCTTGCTGATTGGCTCCACAAATGGGTGACATCTTTGTGTGCCACTGGCTCACGTGACGAGGCTTGTCGAAAAAATATGTTCAAATGTGTGTGAATTCATAAGGGATCGTATTGCTGTGGTTATCGGTCCCTAGACGTACACACTACTTAAACTAACTTTAACTAATGCTAAGAATAACACAAACACCCATGCCCGAGGGAGGACTCGAACCTCCGGCGGGAGGGGCCGCGCTATCCGTGACATTGCGCCTTAAACCACGCGGCCCCTTCGCACGGCTACGCGTGACGAAATAGTGCGGTCACCGCTGGCGGCATCTGGGAACAACCGCCGAAGTCCTCATGCTATTAGCCTTTCCCCGGTGTAGGCATGCTGACACGGCGCTACGTCAGCAGATTGGACTACACAGCAGGAGTAGTGATGTGGGATAAACACAAGTACTCTAGTGAATACTCCCTTTTATATTCTTCCGCATAAAAGAACTCATCTAATCGCACCGCAACTGTACCATGTTCAACTTATGTAGTCCTACTGCAACAAACATCCATGATAGGCATAATCCCATCCTGTTTTATTAATTGAAGCCTGAGAATAAGTATTACAAATTCGTATTTCGATCTTCCTACATCAGTGTCCCATTTTCCCTACTTTTGATCCCATAACATGTGCCTGCCTACTGGAGCTTAACATTAACCTTCCAAACATCATTATTCAAAGGTGACATCCTTGAACTATCAGCCCTACAATAAACTCTATGGGAGAGCTCTCGAATAAAGGTATAACCTTTTCATTAAAACCGTATGTGTACATTGCATTATATGCACTCTCCTCTTCCGACAAAGTGCATCAAAATGGGATTATGTACACTGCATTATGGAACAATAAAAGAGACAAAAAAATTCTGAGATGAAGTTATTTCCTTATTTCATATATCTACCCTTCCGCAGCAACGTTCGCTTAATACTCGTTGAGCAGACACCGGTTCATCTATTCGCGGGTACACCATTGTCATCCTGTCGCGCACTGAAGTTGCCTTGGCGCTGGTTCAGGATAGCGCCTTTTTGCCATGCACGGTGTACTTCATCCACAGTGGCACGCGAACAGTTTAAAAACCTAACATTTCGTTATCGCTTCCACCTTTGGTCCGAAAGCCAATGATCATTCCCTTTCAGACATCAGATAAATCACTCCACTTCCGTATTACAACAATGACTGCACTTTTTTCTGCGTCCTGATGACACTGTTTATTTCTCCACTGCTAGTGCTGACACATTCCATTTTTGAGTAGTTATTGCATAAATGTGGAGGTATCAAGAGTGGTGTCTCACAGGGTTCAGTCTTGGGTCCCTTATAGTTCTTAATATATATTAAGGACTTGCCATTCTGTATTGATGAAGATGCAAAGCTAGTTCTTTATGTTGATGATACAAGTATAGTAATCACGCTCGACAAGCAAGAATCGGCTGAGGGAATTGTAAATAATGTCTTTCAGAAAATCATTAAGTATTTCTCTGCAAACGGACTCTCACTAAATTATGAGAAAACACAGTTTATGCAATTCTGTACAGTAAATGGCATAACACCATTGATAAATATAGACTATGAACAGAAGTCTGTTGCTAAGGCAGAATACTCAAAACTTCTGGGTGTGTGCATTTATGAGAAATTGAATTGGAAGAAAAACATGGATGTTCTGTTGAAACGGAGGTTCAGCTACTTATCCTATTAGGGTTATTGCAAACTTTTGTGATAAATATATCAGTAAATTAGCCTACTATCCCTATTTTCATTCACTGCTTTCATATGGCATCATATTTTGGGGCAATTCGTCATCATGAATGTATTCATTACACAAAAGCGTGTAATCAGCATAATAGCTGGAGGCCACCCAAAATCGCCTTCCAGACATTTAAGGAACTCGGGGTATTCCCAGTACCTTCGCAATACATAAATTCACTTTTGAAATTTGTCTTTGATAACCCATCCAAATTAAAAAATAACAACGAGGTGCAAAGCTTCAACACTAGATGAAAGGGTGATCCTCACTATTCTGGATTAAATCTCACTTTAGCGCAGAAAGGGGTGAATTATGCTGCGTCTTTGGTCATTTGCCAAATAGTAATGAAACTCTGAGAGCTAGCCAACCAAAATTTAAAAGCAAACTAAAAGAATTTCTGAATGACAACTTCTTCAACTCAATAGATGAATTCTTAGACATGGAGTAGTAACGGTAAAAAAAATAAAATTAAAAGAAAATAACAAGAAAAAATAAAAAACAAAAAGAAGAAATTAATTAATTATTTTGTGTAATGATAACTTATGTTACAGTGACACGTTCCACATCATCACGAAATGTCGCATTTATGGCCTGTGGAACAAGGATTAATGAATGCATTTATGTGTGTTGACGTTGAACGTAGCTGGTGATTCTATTATATGACTGGACCGTGTAGATCTTAACGAATATGAGGAAAGTGTACTGTTATTTCATAACAGTACGTCTACTGTTGTTGAACTCGTCACCTCTTCGAGAAAAACCAATATTTTAATTTAATCTTACGCTATGAAGAAATGGAACGTGTATGTAGAAACAGAATGCCAGTAATAAGGCAACTGTTCTAGGTATTATACTGTTGTAATCAGCGGTTGCGTCTTCCGCAGTCAGATGACACGTTGATAAGCTGAGCCAGGACTGGGCAGAGTAGCCAGGCAGGTCTCGGCTCCAGAGCGTTGCCACGGCCCCCCCGGCCCCCAGCTGCAGTCCTGCAGCGTCTCCAGATAACGGCGGCTGACGGCTCTCCGTGTCCTACTGTGCGGGCCGCAGAATAGCAGAATAGCCAGCCGGGGCATCGCACACAAGTAGCGCTCTCCGGCCGCCCGTCAGCTCCGCTCAGATGCTGCTGCTGATAAACTGCGTCTGCGTCCAGCCCCTCCCAGCCTCTCTCCCCCGTCCGTTTCTCCGGGTGGGCTGGAACGTTTCGCTGCTGCTTCTGTGTCTCGCCGCAGTCGCTGCAGTCTCTTGGTAGCTGCAGCAGTAAAGAGCTGCACTGGTGCTGCACAACCTTGTTCGGTTCTTATCTGTTCGTCTTGCGGACCGTACCAGTAATGAAGTAGAAAGATCTAGACAGAGAAGTCAGTGTAAGAAAAAAGGACTGAAGCGAGGACTGCATCCTACTGGTGATAGCACTTAGGAGTTGAGAGGTGCGCAATCACATGTACCTAACATCTTTATTAACAACTTAAAAAGTCTTTACTGATGATTGAAAATAAAGAGTTGGAGCCCCACTTATTGTCTAAAATTCATTAGCAGGCTTTAAAATAGCCCAATATATCGCCTTTAAAAGAGGAAAATACAGGACGGCACCTGTTCTACATTTAACTATCAATGCCACAGATAAAAGAAATACCCTGAAGACCTCAGCTCTATTATATCAATAACATTTGCTTGTAATAATCACATAACATGTATTCATGTGAGTTCGTTAGGGACCTACACAGAGTTGTTAGTACACAGCGTAATCTTTGTTACTCCAGCCACTAGGACCATTACAATTTTAAAACTCCAGATGGGCCCTTCAAAACAATCAGCCCCAAACAATAATCACCCAGAAGTGTCAGGAAAAATTGTTTAGTCTAAATGGGGCCACCAAAAATGCGCGAAGAATAAGGATGGCTACCATTTACCACAGATTCCCTTGTCGAAAACCACAACAGTTGCTATTCAATCGGCTGCTTGAGCTACAATGACGACTGTGACTACTAGGCAACTACGAAAAAAAAACTTGAAGAAATAAAAAAAACTGCCATTGTATTTGAGCTTGAAAATAACACCCTCATGAACATGTATGATTGTCCACATCGCAGTACAGCTTACTATAACCACCTTTAAACAACTTTTTAGGACGTTGTCACACGACAGGTTCCTAGTGAACCAAAATTCTTGAAAGGGTACAGTACTGCCCGACATTGAAAATAGGTACAACATTCTTCGTTATTCTTGTCAGAACAACATATTTTTTGTAATAATAACTCAATTTCACTTAATACACCGAAGCTGGATACCAGTGTAGGAAAGAAGGACAATTTATTTATTTAATTGATCACATGTGCACTCCCACAAAATAAATCCCTATATCCAGTTTCGTGAGGTCTGCGAAATGAATGAATGTATGGTCGTCTGCTAACAGCAGATAGTGAATGTGCAATATATGGTCATCTTTGAGACGGTCCTTTGGCCACCTTTGGTGGGACCAAAGAGATGAAATTTACCGGAGCTTTGAGCGCCTGAAATGTGGCTGACCAATACGGTGCGCTCCCACCTCGATGGTGGTTCGACCTGACCTGAAGAACGGCCATGTTTCGGCACTCTGGCGCTGAATCTTGTGTTGGTGAGACCTGTCTTAGGTGTGCTCCATAAGGACAAAAGAGTGGAGACATGGTTGGTATGCATGTGAAGTACTTAAAAGTAGTTTGGAATAATAATTTCTCTATTTCAGGAACTTTTGTGGGGAGAATTAAATGTCAGGCAGGTAATATTAATGGGATCGTAGTAATCTTCGGAAGTGATCAACGGTCACAATGAAACCACGTGTAGCAATAAGTTGAAATACTTCCGAGTGCTAAAGTTAAGCTGAATTACTGGCGGGTGTACTATAAGTTGGAAATATTTAAGAAATGGCGTTTGCAGGACTTGAAATTAGAGACGAGTACTTCCACGTGGTGAGTACTGTGTGAGTCTCAATCTGTGTATGAGACAAAGGATAAAGAGAAGTGCTCGTCCAAGGTATGAGTTGAGGACTCGCGTGTGTGACGAATATCTTCTTAATATTACTTTGCGTGTTATGTTTCCGTGTGACGCTTGATTCAAACTATAATACTCTGAGAGAGAAGCAAGGTGAGTCAGCCGTCTATCCAGCAACGCCACTTGGCTTGCATTGCACAGGAAGACGTGCATATATCCTCCAGAGTTCATAGTAGGAAAGAAAAATTACGAAGTGGGGCAGTGTCGTGTGAAACTGGGATAAATACTAATTGAAGTGGGAAAGCTGAAAGTAATGTGGTTATAACGTTGTGACTATTCTTTGTGATATATGTTGCCAGTGTGATGTATTTCATGTAATTTAAGTATGTGTGGTTTGCATGGGAGAGTAGCAAGACAGGTTCAGAGACAGTGGGTTATGCATGTTCCTTTTCGTGCCGCTCGATCTGGAGTAAATTTTCGTGATGATGAGTGTGAGAGTCAAAGTGTGAGATATAGAGAAAGATCCACCATCCTATCCAGAAAGTGCACTGCAGCGTTAGATAATTACGAGACCATAAGATAGAGAATCACCAATGTAAAGCCATCCCACTGGGCGGAGTTTCTCATGTGTAATTGTTGTAGAAAATGTAATTGTGTGTTTAGGTTATCTTTGAATCATGATAGAATTTATCGGAAAAAAAAGATAGAGAAAAGAAAAAGATTGGTGACCTTGTTCTTCGAATAGTGTGTAGTCATGACATCCAGAATTTATTATGCGTGCGCCATTCAGTGCGATGGTCACGTGTCGATCAAAGCCGATGGGTAAGAAAGAAAATGTGGTATTGCCAGAGCGTAGTGAACAATCAGAGTTCGGTAAATTAGCAATAGTCAGGCATGCGTTATCCGTTTCCGTTGCGTAATATTCAAACAGGAGAATTATTTGTAGCCTAACTGTACCAATCTCTTCATCTAAGAGTAGCTCAAAATGGTTCAAATGCCTCTGAGCACCATGGGACTTAACATCTGAGGTCATCAGTCCCCTAGAACTTAGAACTACGTAAACCTAACTAACCTAAGGACATCACACACATCCATGCCCGAGGCAGGATTCGAACCTGCGACCGTAGCGGTAGCGCGGTTCCAGACTAATACGCATAGAACCGCTCGGCCACTGCGGCTGGCAGAGTGGCACATGCAACCTACATTCTCTGTTATTTTCTGGGTGTAATCCAATCTCTGTCTTTCTCTACAGTTTTTGCCCTCTACAGCTCCCTCTAGTACCATGGAAGTCATTCGCTCATGTCTAAACACATGTCCTATCATCATGTCCCTTCTTCTTATCAGTGTTTTACACATATTCCTTTCCTCTCCTATTCCGCGCAGAACCTCCTCATTCCTTACCTTATCAGTCCACCTACTTTTCAACATTCGTCTGTAGCACCACATCTCAAATGCTTCGATTCTCTTCTGCTCCGGTTATCCCACATTCCATGTTTCACCACCTAAGTTGCTGTACGCCAGAAGTGCATTCTCAGACATTTCTTCCTCAAATTAAGGCCTGTGTTTGATACCAGTAGATTTCTCTTGGTCAGAAATGCCCTTTTTGCCATTGCTAGTCTTCTTTTGAGATCCTCCTTGCTCCGTCTGCCATTAATTATTTTACTATCTACGTAGCAGAATTTTTTAATTCTGCGGTTATCAGCTTACAAACAGATGAGAATTTCGGCCGTTAACAACACCCAATCCCAATCCTGGGGCGTTCATTCTACATGTCTTCTTGCTCATCTGTAATGCAGTCCATTGTGGTGTGGAATAGGATGTGGTGCTAGCTGTGGCCGTCTGGAATGGATATTCCCATCACTAAATTGTTTCCTAACAGTATGATGCATTTCCTGTAGCCTCTTCGAGCGCCAAATTCAGTTATGGACCACTTGGCCCACGGTTGCTGTGACTCAAAAGTCGTAGATACTAAGCATATTTTGAACCTGTCGAACGTAGACAGCCTGTGTGGTGTAAGCCCTCAACACTATCTGTCAATCGGAAGAGATTCCGTGGCAGCACAGTCTAGAACCGCGCGACCGCTACGGTCGCAGGTTCGAATCCTGCCTCGGGCATGGATGTGCGTGATGTCCTTAGGTTAGTTAGGTTTAAGTAGTTCTAAGTTTTAGGGGACTGATGACCACAGAAGTTAAGTCCCATAGTGCTCAGAGCCATTTGAACCATGGCAGCACTAAATTACTTTGACTCCAGTGAGTCAAGTTCGCTGGTTGACAAACTTTCTACGCGTAACGTGACGATGTTGACCGAATCATTGATCGCGATTTTCCGCCATGACATGATGGATGTTCACTCTACTGTTCCACGCAAGTCTCTAGTGCGAAACAAGTGGTGGTTTATTTTCGACTGAAATGCCGCTTCCACTGGAGCGCGGAGTTCTGCCCGCACGTAATTAAAGAAAGCAGGTAGCGCTCATGATAACTGTGCATATGTTTACAAACAATGTCATGGGTGCAATAGCAAGACACGTGAACGACATATCGTGGTGGAGCAAAACGTTTGTGGATGTGTGTATAAAAATGCTAGGGGAACAGGTTAGGTTTCTTAGTGTTTAAAGTTTGAAACACGCATACAACGTGTTAAATGAAATTCACAGATCACTTGGAACATAAAGTGTATTAATAGTGAATAAATATTAGACATAGTTAATAAACTGTTCTCGAGAAGCGAAATCAAAGTCGTGAACTTTGAATTAGTCTATCAGCATTGAAAGATTTCTAGAAGTGACCAACATAGAGGAGATACTGAAACAAATATAGAGAATGGAAGAAAAATGTTTTCAACAAGACTTATTATGCCGCTATTTGTAGGGATTTCATTAGATAACATGCTTCTGAAAATGTGCACCTGGCGTGCAGAATGTTGAGAGAAAGAATCTTGTAGCACGGAAAAAGTGATGAAATAAAAATTGAAAGCATTTGGAATATGTTTTTTTTTAAGGATTTCAAATTTTAATGTAAAGGTAAAGTACTAAACAAAGTTATATTAGTAGGAAAGTAAGGAAAGGTGTCGAGAATTTTCATCAGTAAAAGATGACACTGTGTTGCAATTTTGTTTTTGCACTGGAAGGAGAAGTTGTAGGGACCGACAAAAACTAGAAACGGTAGAATGGCTTACAGAGGCTGTTAGGTGTAGTAGTTACGCCATTAAACTTGAAAGATAACAAGAGACGGAGACATCAAACAATTCATACAAATAATTGCGAACCCGGAATGAGTAATGCAGTAGCTGGGAAAGATGGAGGTGGGAGATATTGAAATAAAATTTCCGTTCCGTTTTATAAACAATGTTTGTCGTGGAATACATATCCAATTATATACAAGTTGTTACTATGATGATGCTATAAATTTCCACACGTGATAGAGAAGGGCAAGTGTCTTATTGATGATGGACCCCGGTCCAGAAACAGTTTAGTCGAAAGTTACGAAAACATACCTCATGTGAGATGACAACGATAGCGGAATACCATCAATTGCGATTCACTGATTGTACGGTCTGCGACGTAATGAACTTAATTACCATGGTGAACACTGCATTGTGGGTAAGTGGTTGTGCATCATAAGGTGAGGGAACGGGAACTTCCACCACTTATGCACTGCAGATGGCGAGCTGTGCATATGTAACTCCAACATGACGGAGTTATAAGTATTACTTAATGTAGAGGTCTTACTTTTCTTGGAATTTTCAGTAGGAATATGTTTCTCACGCGTGTGCGTGCTTTACTTATGTATTTATTTTTGAATACATGAAAGTTTTTGTAAATCTCTTTTAACTCAAGATCCGTCTGACACAAAAGTAATCGCAAAGAAAATCAGCGACATAAAATCAGCTTGTGACTTCAACATAAAACATGAAAATGGTTTTGTTTCTCTTATGGTAAGACCGTAGCCATGCATATTTTTCATATGTCTTCTTCCTCGGTCTGCCTTAGAGAAGGGACATGTATTCTGTGACAGTGTTTACCGGCTAAGTTCTTAGAGTTAAATAAGAAACAGATGCAAGAACCTCGGGTTGCTGTTCTTATTATAAGGTCTCCTGGGGTAGATATTTGCACTTATTCACACTATTTCAGATCGCTTTGGCTGAAATAACGAAGTTGTCGGATCATTGTGAAGAGACGTAATGGCGGAATGTGCATTGCGTTCAGTCATTAATTTGTTACTGCTCGTACGAAATTGCGGCCCTGAGATTAGATGCCAATTATTTTTTGGTGTCTTGGGGTAATTACGTGCAAGAATTTATAGTAAATGATCCAGTAATTCGTCTCTGATCTATAATTATGTCGAGCTTCGATCCCGTCACATACAGGGCCCACTAAGTAATAATGACGGATGATGGTTTTTAAAAACTATTTCAGGTATTTAAATAACTATAAATTTTAATGAGTATACTACGTGGCCACACCACGCAGTTTCGCGGTGTGTCCTTAAGGCAAGATTCCTAGCACCCAGATGATTTGTTGCTCTCTGTCTCTCTCTCTCTCTCTCTCTCCCTCTCTCTCTCTCTCTCTCTGGTGATAGTTGCCATTCTTTCTTGTTGAAGAATTTCATTCATGTCAATTACCATTAAAATAAGCTGATCGCCACACCTGAGAATCTTACGTTCAAACCAAGTTATAACTAACTTATAAGAGAATAATATGTAAAGCTCCTGCTAACTTTGTATGTATTCTTGGTGAATAATTTGATCACACGTTCTCTGAAAGGTTGATAGGAAGAAATGGTTCTGTAATTAGCGCACTTTATCTGATACCAGTTCATTTCAATTGAGGGCACGGGGAAAGACACACTTGTCGAGTCCGAATACAATTCCCTGACAAGAAATATCACTGTGTGTGACACTGCTCGAACAACAGTGCGGTTGTCGAATGGTAACGGCTTACTTTTATGACTTTCATTTGTTCTGGTGTGATTGTAGCACCTTGAGCAAGCTGTGGGAAGACATGAAGTTATTAGAAGAATGCCTATTTGCATTTTTACCGCCGCGAGTAAATCAAATGAAAATCTTAAATTTTGTTATTTCGGCATATAATTTTAATGTATTTTCTTTCCAATCGAGGGTTACCGTTAGCTAATAGATACATCTGACTATCTAAATCAATAATGAAGAACTGTGTCATTGTTACCCTGAGTAATGAAGACGAAACAATCCACTATTATCGTCAACCAACGGGCTACGGATTAGCCGAAACCTACGCTATTGTGATTGCACTGAGGCATTGGGAAGCCTTTAATGATGGCTGTGGTGAATTAATGTTGGAATCATACCCAAAGGTGTGACACTGCTGCTTTGCTGCCTACGAGATGTAATTACTCGCGGTTGAATACTGGGTGGCATCCAGCTGTAATCTGTGGCATATGTTGAAATAACTGTCTGGGATATTGAGCAGTTACTCAGTGGCCTGTGAGTATTTGTCTTCCCTACTTGTATGAAACGAAGGGAAGAAATTCCTACTTCGCTTTTAGATATACAGGGTGACAATTATTAAACTACGATGGTTGCCCAGAAAGTAATGAACCACATTTTTTTCTTCAACAATTCGTTATTGAACATAACGAGAATTACACACACGAAAAGATGGTGTTTTATCTACACACCCTATTTTTCCACGTAATCCGCATGCTTTGTTCTATGGCCTGCCTTCAGCGCGGAACAATGGCGTGTGTGACCTGTCGGTACCAGCCTTGTCCTGGTGGCGCAGCCAGTGCTTCACTGTGAGAATCACCTCCTCATCGTCCTCAAAATGTCTTCCACGAATGACTCTGTCCTCCCGAATGACATCAGCTCGCTGCAATATGTCAGGTTTGGCAGCTGTGGATGGACTCCCCGACCGCTTCAATTCGTGGAGCTTCGCCGAATCGAATTCTGATGACTTCACCCCACGTGCCCAGCGACTAACTGTACTTCTGTCGACTTTGCACACGCATTTGTGAATATTCTCCACAGTTTGTTTCTCTGCAGTGAGAAATTCAATGACGGAACGTAGCTTGCAAATAAAAAATAAATAAATCACCTACAGACGCCATTTTGCAACTGTCCTGCACATACGCTATCTGTTGGAAGTGACGGAAACTTGGTGCTCTTACTCAGGAGACTTCAAATAATGCTTAGGTAACGTTTCAAATTCGTAGCATTGTTTTTGGCTGAGAAAAAAAAAGTGCAGTGCATTACTTTCTGCACAATCCCCATATATGGAATAAAACGTAAATTAGTTACAAACTACGGGGTGCACACATTTTATTCAACATGTAAACGTCACTACAGATATTCGGATTTAGGTTATGACATGTTCGACATGCCTACCATCATTGGCGATGGTGTGGCGCAGACGAAGTGTCGTAATATAGATGCTGTCGATGACCTCCTGAATGGCCATTTTCAGCTCAGCAATGGTTTTGGCACTATTGGTGTACACCTTGTCTTTAATAGAGTCCCACAAAAAGGATTTGTACGTGTTCAAATACGGAGAACAAGGCGGCCAACCGAGGGCCATGCCAGTGGCCTCGGGGTACCCCAGACCCAGAATGCGGTCCCCAAAGTGCTCCGCCGGGACATAAAACACTCTTTTGCTTATGTGGGGTCGAGCTCGGCCTTGTATGAGCTACATCTTGTGGAACCCAAGGTCACTTTGGATAATGAGGATGAAACCATCTTCCATAACCTTCACGTACCGTCACCGTGCCATCAAGGAATATAGCACCGATTATTCTGTGACTGGACATTATACACCACAGTCACTTGTTGAGGGTGAAGAGACTTCTCGATCGTGAAATACGGCTTATAAGTCCCCCAAATGGGCCAATTTTGCTTATTGACGAACCCATTCAAATAAAAGTGGGTTTCGTCACTAATCTGAGCCATGTTCACATCATATTAATTCCCACCATGGCACGCGGCCAACTGTGCAGTTTGAACGTCCTATCGCAAAGCGTTCACCCTGTATAAAACGCACACACATAGAAAACAAAACCATCTGCCATATATTTGCAACCATAGCACGTCGGTGGGTTCTGGTATTCTTGGGATGAGCTGTCATTATAGGTAAGATATGTGAGGCAATGATTAGCTTGGATTTGGGACCAGGATGTTTCTACATGGTACTTGTGGTGGTGAATTAGGGCGCCCCGAGTCACTTTCCAGTCAACTGATAAATCTATTCGGAATATATACTTGCAAACTGAATGGAACGGACGTATGAGTTACTGACTTGTTGCATCAGTATGGGAAATAAGTTCTATTCAACTTAATTGTATGTGACGTTGGGGACTACCCGGTAGAATACATACATACATAATACCTACCCCATTGATTGTAGCAGTGAGGACTGGCATGCAGCGTCGAGGTTGGGATTGCCTGAGACACAGTGGAGCTACTGGAGCAAAGAGGCGCTGAGGCCAAAGGTTATAGAGAGGAGTCTTGGTAGCAGTGCAGTATGATAGTAGCTAACCGTGTACTTCGTGACTATGGAATCCTTGTGTGCTACAAACTGGCGATCCTGTGGCTAGTGTAAGATCTTGGGGTTAAGGAATTCTCAGTCGGCAAAACAGCGTCAGGTAAGTTCAAAGAAGCCACTTGACGTGCATAGTGGATCGCCCACTCCGATGCGAAAACCATTCGTATCAGTGGAATAGACCTCAGCCGTTAGCAGACGTCAAAATCAGCTGTTACACACATTGGTCATCGAGTGTGCTTGCGGTTTGACGTGTTGTGCCGCAAAGTAAAACATCGAATGTGTGTGTGCGTTAGTACAATGTTTTCTTTCAGTAGATTAATCACAACCTGTATTACTTTATCTTAGAATGTTTATTAACTATCAAATACTATATTTTCCCTTCTGCTTTAAGAATCAAACACACAAAAATATTTATCTATTTCTTTATGTCACTCTGGTTAGTAAAGCTGAACACTGGTTACTCCATATATAATGTTGTGCCATCGCAATGGATGTGGCAACAGACATAAAAATTTTCCCTCTCCTTGAGTAGAATTTTTGTAACACAGTTGTGAATGTTTCTTGTGCCTTGTCTTCTCCTTTGTCTTACTGACATACTTTAAGTAATTCGATTTGGTTTTTCATTTTGAGAAACGAATGCTCTATTTTATTTGTAGTTTTTACGTTCTTTATAATATTAGGTGACAATTCATAATTAATTAACCTTACGTTTAATGAACATAAACACCATGTGATCAGAAGTATCCGGACACCTGGCCGAAAATGACTTACAAGTTCGTGGCACCCCCCATCGGTAATGCTGGTATTCAATATGATGTTGGCCGGTCCTTAGCTTTGATGAAAGTTTCCTCTCTCGGAGGCGTACGTTCAATCAGATGCTGGAAGGTTTCTTTCGGAATATCAGCGCTTTCTTCACGGAGTGCTGCAATGAGGAGAGGTATCGAGGTCGGTCTGTGAGGCCTGGCACAAAGTCGGCTTTTCAAAAAATGCGAAAGGTGTTAAATATGATTCGGGTCAGGACTCTGTGCAGGCCAGTCCACTACAGGGATGTTATTGTCGTGTAACCAATCCGCCACAAGCCATGCTTTATGAACAGGTGCTCGATCGTGGTGAAAGATGCAATCGCCGTCCCCGAATTGCTCTTCAACATTGGGAAACAAGAAGGCGCTTAGATCATCAACGTAGGCCTTTGCTATGATGGTGCTACGCAAAACAACAAGAGGTGCAAGCTCCCTCCATGAAAAACACGACTACACCATAACACCACCGCCTCCGAATTTTACTATTAGCTCTACACACGCTGGCATATGACGTTCACCGGGCAATCGCCATACCCACACCCTGACATCGGACCGCCACATTGTGTACCGTGATTCGTCACTCCACAAAACGTTTTCCACTGTTCAATCGTCCAATGTTTACGCTCCTTACCCCAAGCGAGGCGTCGTTTGGCATTTACCGGCGGGATGTGTGGCTTACGACCAGCCGCTCGACCGTGAAATCCAAGTTTTCTCACCTCCCGCCTAACTGTCATAGTACTTGCTGTGGATCCTGATGCAGTTTGGAATTCCTGTGTGATGTTCTGGATAGATGTCTGCCTATTACACATTACTACCCTCTTCAGTTGCCAGCGGTCTCTGTCAGTTAACAGACGAGGTCAGCCTATACGCTTTCGTGCTGTACGTGTCCCTTCACATTTCCACTCCACTATCACGTCTGAAACAGTGGACCTACGGATGTTTAGAAGTGTGGAAATCTCGCGTACAGACGTATGACACAAGTGACATCCAATCACTTGACCATGTTCGAAGTCCGTGAGTTCCGCGGAGCGCCCCATTCTGCTCTCTCACTATGTCTGATGACTACTGAGGTCGCTGATATGGAGTACCTCGCAGTAGGTGGCAGCGCAATGCACCTAATATGAAAAACGTGTGTTTTTGGGGGTGTCCGGATACTTTTTATCACATAGTGTATGTTTCTCCTTAATTGCTCCAATATATTACGTTGAAGTTAACAAAAAAGTTATTTTTGATATTTTGTTGTTGTCTAGCCTAAGGCATACCATAACAGATTTTCGTGTGCACAATATGTAGACGTACCACGTGTGCAAACATAAATGCAGTTTCAGATGTAGGGCTGAGAGAAGTAAAGAATTGCGCCCGATACGTTTTTATTCCATTATTATTTCGATAAATTAGGAAGAGGGAGCCATTTCTGGTTGTTTGCTGGTGTGCAGTTATATATTTTTATGAAGATCTTTACTGTTGGATGAAAATCTTTTGGGATTTGTTTACTGCTTTCTTTTTGGCGATTTTTGGAAAAATTCTAGTTGAGAAATGTAAAGAGTACTACCATCGATAGTGATATGACACTTTCGCATAGCAAGTTTTCTGTATCTGTCGATGCTGTGCCCGTCGCCTTCTGGTCGGGTTGTTGTCTTGCTGTTAGTTCAACGATGCTCACGAATTACCGGTGACTAGTTAGACTGCGAGTAGAAGGTTTTGGTTTGGGCTTCATGCAGAACAGTAGCGTGCAGTTAAGTAGCATCAAAATTCTATGAACAATTTCCAAATACACTCTAAGAAAAAAAGAAAGAAAAAAGATGCAATACTGACTTAGGAAAAGTTGATCACAAGTTAATAGTCATATAAGTAGGGCCTATAGACGAAGAGTGCAAAACTGTAAAGGCGGCCGATGGATAAATGTGTGACGCTGCAGAGCAATTTCACCGCGCATCTGCCAAAAATAGTATCCTGGGGATATGCCGATGCCAAGGCATAATGTATTAGCAAATTTCATTCCGTGTACTAAGTTGCGCAGTAACTATGCGTCGCAGACAGGTGCTTGAACAATAGAAGCGGATGTCAGTATCTGAGAGAGCATTGAGCCCTTTATGACACGCAGTGAGGCCTTTCCGTGTTGATTCTGAATGGCGGTGTGTCTGAAATGCTTTCCTCGGCCAATTATAAGAAAACTGCGCGATCTGAACTCTGGGCGCCACGGTTCAGACATCCATCGCAGAGACGTCAAAAAATGCATGAAATGTAGGTAACTAGTAGTTGCTACCAAGTTTTCGAATGAAGCACTTGTGAAACAGTTGGAATACACGAAATCCAGGGATATATGGCACTGTATGACAATATCGTTTATTGTGAGATGCAAAAAAATGGCTCTGAGCACTATGGGACTCAACTGCTGAGGTCATTAGTCCCCTAGAACTTAGAACTAGTTAAACCTAACTAACCTAAGGACATCACAAACATCCATGCCCGAGACAGGATTCGAACCTGCGACCGTAGCGGTCTTGCGGTTCCAGACTGCAGCGCTTTTAACCGCACGGCCACTTCGGCCGGCGTTATTGTGAGATGCAAATGGGGCCTGAAAATGGCATAGCGAAATGCCGAAACTGGCTGTCGTCAAAACGAAATAAAATAACATCTTAGTTACACGGCAGTTGGAGAATTTCATTAATATTGACAATTACTCCACCAGCTGATGTCCCTTGTGCATGATGTATCAACAGAGACAAATTGATTTAGTTTTTAGATGCTTTGATTCTGTTGCGCAGATGCAAGAGTGCTGCCTCACTACGTGACTCAAATCCTTGTATTCATCTTCCCGAACCCTGTACATCATTTTGGAACATGACTCTGTCTACAACAAAGAAGATTTTTAAGGGAATTGGCTCTAGTGACAAAAGTCAACAAACTTACATATGGAAGTGGTGAAAGTAGACGCTAGACTGAGATCCAATGACAAAATCCCAGCAAAATGCAACACATCCATAAGGAGAGGTCACCAGCAGTCTCGCCTAATTGATTATTCAGCATTTTCGTCACAGTTGGACTCTTCCGGAATCTGGTTTAACAATGAGATGTAGAAGATTGAAGGATACGTTGTGCCATTCGCCATGGCTTCAGACAATGTGATTACAGCACTCGAATGCTCAGCCACCCGCCGGTCGGAATCTGATTAACGTCAGTTGTTCTTCAACTAACGACGTAATTTATCAGATGTTGCATGATAACTGAAGATGGTATCCCACTTCATGATTAAAACGTTTTAAATTACAGAATTCTGATGCCATGAGTATCGACACCTGCACACCACCTCTAACTGCGCTACCTCACAAAAGCGAGTAGCACCCAAAAGAAAGGAGGAGGGAACTAATGGAGACTTCACAGGTCGAGAGCCTATGTGATGTCACTTCAGTGATTACAATATAAAGTCAAATTTACAAATAACGTCGTTGTACAAGTGACCTGAATGCATACACTGATTCGGTTGGGAAGAGAGTGGTAATGCCGTTGTACCATCTTCTGAGGCAACACGGACGGAGATCACGTCTAGGCTGGTCCCATACATTTTCTATAAGGCGCAGAAGTGAAGATTTTTCAGGACATGATAGTATCTCAAAATCACACACAGTTCATACAGATTAGTGTCATATTTGGACAAACACTGGACTGTTAAAAATGGTACCCGATAGTGTTCCATGAGGGTAACACACGAAGGCACAGGATTCAGTGAAATACCGTTATGCCATGAGAGTTCCCGCAGTCCCTACCAGCCCCAGTCCGAAGTCATACTCGAAGGCTCCCCACCACTCCCCAAAATACTGTAAGAATGGGACCTGCCTCCAGGTCGCCGCCATATTTTCTGACGATGTTCATCCAGGACAGTACAGAACTGCGATTCATTGCTGAAAACAATGCGACGTCGTTTATCAGCAGTCCATGGTTTCCCGTCGGGGCACCACTCCAGATGCAACCGCTTGTGGTGAGGTTGTAAGGGCAGCCTACAAACTGGAAGGTGATTACTGAAACCTACTGCTGTTTGTGTCTGACTAATGGTGTGGGTTCAAAGGATGTTGGAGAGAGTCTATTGCTCGTTCTGGGATGGCAGACGCATGTGTCAAGGAGCTACCATGGGCTTGGTGCACGATATGGTGATGCTCACTTATGGTGACCAGATGTGGTCAACCAGACACATTACGGCGAGTGAGGTTGGCCTCAGGTTCCCATGCAGTCCACCAGTGGCCACCGTGACATCCAGATTACCCACAAATCCAGATACTGCATGATTCGATTAGCTGGTCAAATGCACATGCTGCTAACGCTCTCTCACACGTGTACGTAGCATCTCCGTGTTTTTCACAGAGATCACTCAGCGTACACTGCTGGCCATTAAAATAGCTACACCAAGAAGAAATGCAGATGATACACGGGTATTCATTGGACAAATATATTATACTAGAACTCACATGTGATTATATTTTCACGCAATTTGGGTGCGTAGTTCCTGAGAAATCAGTACCCAGAATAACCACCTCTGGCCGTGATAACGGCCTTGATACGCCTGGGCATTGAGTCAAACAGAGCTTGGATGGCGTGTACAGGGACAGCTGCCCATGCGGCTTCAACACAATACCACAGTTCATCAAGAGTAGTGACTGGCGTATTGTGACGAGCCAGTTCCTCGGCCACCATTGACCAGACATTTTCAATTGGTGAGAGATCTGGAGAATGTGCTGGCCAAGGCAGCAGTCGAACATTTTCTGTATCCAGAAAGGCCCATACGGGACCTGCAACATGCGGTCGTGCATTATCCTGCTGAAATGCAGGGTTTCGCAGGGATCGAATGAAGGGTAGAGCCACGGGTGGTAACACATCTGAATTGTCGCGTCCACTGTTCAAAGTGCGGCCAATGCGAACAAGAGGTGACCGAGATGCGTAATCAATGGCACCCCACACCATGCCGCCGGGTGATACGATGACGAATACACGCTTCCGATGTGCGTTCACCGCGATGTCGCCAAACACGGGTGCAACTGTCATGATGCTTATAAAGAACCTGGATTCATCCGAAAAAATGACGTTTTTCCATCCGTGCACCCAGGTTCCTCGTTGAGTACACCATCGGAGCGCTCCTTTATGTGATGCAGCGTCAAGGGTAACCGCAGCCATGGTCTCCGAGCTGATAGTCAGTGCTGCTGCAAACGTCGTCGAACTGTTGGTGCAGATGGTTGTTGCCTTGTAAACGTCCCCATCTGTTGAGTCAGGGATCGAGACGTGGCAGCACGATTCGCTACAGCCATGCGGATAAGATGCCTGTCATCTCGACTGCTAGTGATACGAGGCCGTTGGGATCCAGCAAGGCGTTCCGTATTATCCTCCTGAACCCACCGATTCCATATTCTGCTAACAGTCATTGGATCTCGACCAACGCGAGCAGCAATGTCGCGATACGATAAACCGCAATCGCGATAGGCTACAATCCGACCTTTATCAAAGTCGGAAACGTGATGGTACGCATTTCTCCTCCTTACACGAGGCATCACAACAAGGTATCACCAGGCAACGCCGGTCAGCTGCTGTTTGTGTATGAGAAATCGGTTGGAAATTTTCCTCATGTCAGCACGTTGAAGGTGTCGCCACCGGCGCCAACCTTTTGTGAATGCTCTGAAAAGCTAATCATTTGCATATCACAGCATCCTCTTCCTGTCGGTTAAATTTCGCGTTCTGTAGCTCGTCATCTACGTGGTGTAGCAGTTTTAATGGCCAGTAGTGTATTATGCTGCTGACGCCCTTTATACAGTGTACCACATCCCCAAGTTACGCAGAAATCCTATTGGGTGCTGGAAGTGTGCGAAAGCGCATGGAACACGCTGCTGCACCTAGACATGTGACGAATCTGCGTTGTGTGTCAACTGCGGTGAAGCACCTGCTGCAAACTGTCACTGCTCCAGTTACTTCAAGAACTGGAGCCGCGACAACAAGACGAAAAGGATGAGCTGCTGCCACAAGGCCACAAAAGGAGGGGTTGCGGTGCCTTGCAACACCGAGCAAGAGGAGCCGGCAGTCGTCGTCTCTCCTCCTCCCGCCCCTCCCCCCACCCTCCCCCCCCCCACACACATACATTGTTGCTGGCCTAAGAATGGGAAGGGTGAGGCTCAGCCACGAAGATGAGAAGGGCGACATCCACGCAATGTTGTGGAAAGTCATCCTTGACACAATCGCTGCTCTCAGACCCGCCATGGAGGGGAAGAGGGCAGCCCTGAAGGCAGAACAGGACGTCATGCACGGCACCTAGGTGAAGCTGTGGCTGGTGCGCCCGCCCCCACCAAGAAGGGATAGACGCTGAAACGACCTAGGCCGATGCGAAAATGCAGGCAGCTTCTCCTGAAGTAAGGTTGAAGATTACGACTTTCGAATGCCTACTCCTCTGGGGCAGGAACGGTGTGCAGGCGGTGGCCACCAAGGTCGCTATCTGCATCTACATTTATACTACGCAAGTCACCCAACAGTGTGTGACAAAGGGCACTTTACGTGCCACTGTCATTACCTCCCTTTCTGTTCCAGTCGCGTATGGTTCGCGGGAAGAACGACTGCCGGAAAGCCTCCGTGCGTGCTCGAATCTCTCTAATTTTACATTCGTGATCTCCTCGGGAGGTATAAGTAGGGGGAAGCAATATATTCGATACCTCATCCAGAAACGCACCCTCTCGAAACTTGGACAGCAAGCTACACCGCGATGCAGAGCGCCTCTCTTGCAGAGTCTGCCACTTGAGTTTGCTAAACATCTCCGTAACGCTATCACGCTTACCAAATAACCCTGTGACGAAACGCGCCGCTCTTCTTTGGATCTTCTCTATCTCCTCCGTCAACCCGATCTGGTACGGATCCCACACTGATGAGCGATACTCAAGTATAGGTCGAAAGAGTGTTTTGTAAGCCACGTCCTTTGTTGATGGACTACATTTTCTAAGGACTCTCCCAATGAATCTCAAACTGGTACCCGCCTTACCAACAATTAATTTTATATGATCATTCCACTTCAAATCGTTCCGCACGCATACTCCCAGATATTTTACAGAAGTAACTGCTACCAGTGTTTGTTCCGCTATTATACATTCATACAATAAAGGATCCTTCTTTCTATGTATTTGCAATACATTACATTTGTCTATGTTAAAGGTCAGTTGCCACTTCTTGCACCAAGTGCCTATCCCCTGCAGATCTTCCTGCATTTCGCTGCGATTTTCTAATGCTGCAACTTCTCTGTATACTACAGCATCATCCGCGAGAAGTCGCATAGAACTTCCGATACTGTCTACTAGGTCATTTATATATATTGTGAAAAGCTATCTTCGTGATGGTTCCTACCCCCCCCCCCCCTTCCACAATCGTCTCTCATCTTTCACCCCTTCGGATATTCCTTATGTCCTACACAAACACTATCCTTTCTGCTGGTGTGAAGCCTTGAACTGGGACTTCATGAATCCTGCAGAAGACTTCACCCCATGGGAGTAGAGTTACATGGCCAAGGAAATAGTCAGGTGGATACAGAAGCACACACCACCTACCCAACCATTCGTGAGCATTTTGCACCAAAGTTGCCAGAGAAGAAGAGAGGGGTGGCTAGGGCCGACTGCTATACCATCTGGCCACAGCTCATCCCCCCTCCTGCCCCCCCCCACCACCCACTGCATCATCACTGACGCCAGCATGACTGACACCCAGTCTCACCATCAAGCCAATCCATCACTAGAAGTCCACTACATCAACGAACCATCAGTGGCGCGAGGAATGGCAATCTAGTGCCGAAACTGCGCACACCTCGGACCGAGGGATGGGACCATCAGTAAAACCCTTGCTACGCAGAGCTCATGCTTTGAAAGAGTGGAAAGAAACCTGACACCAGCACTTAGAACACTGTCGAGCTACTACAATCGGAATCAACTCAGACCAAACCCTTCGAAGACACAAGTGTGTGCCTTTCATTTAAGGAACAGGGAAGCTACTCGTGAGCTACATATTGCATGGTCAGGCATCCAACTCCAGCATCATCACGCACCTAAATACTTGGGAGTCACTCTCGATAGAACTCTGACATTCAAAACTCACTGCAAGAACACAAAAATGAAAATCTCCGCTCGAAACAACCTAATTCGCAAACCAGCGGGGACACAGTGGGGATGACATCCACAAACTATTCGCTGTTCTGCAATGGCACTGTGCTTTTCTAGTGCTGAATATGCTTCTCCAGTCTGGTACAGGTCGTCTCATGCCAGATAAGTAGACATTGCTCTCAAAGAAACCTGCAGGTTGATCACAGGTTGCTTACGACCTACCCCAACTGATAAGCTCTACTGCCTGGCTGGATTAGCGCCACCATGGATACGCAGAACAATGGCTGCCAACAAGGAGAGACTGAAAGTGGAACAGGACAGTGCCCATCCACTGCACGGACGTAATCCACCACAGCAACGGCTGAGATCGCGAAAGAGCTTCCTGAGGACATCCGAGAAAATCACCATTTCACCAGAGAAGGCAAGGCTGGAGTTATGGAAGAAGTCGACGCCTGAAGAACTACCACCTGGACACAACGAGAGCTGGCTGGTGTGGAAATCTTTAGATTACGATCAGGAGTTGGACGATCCAGAGACAACCTGAAGAGAAGGGGCTTCATAACAGAAGATACGTCCTGTGATTGTGGACAAGAACAAAGCACAAGCCACATGCTCCAGTGCCTTTTGTGCCCTACCTCCTGCACGAAGATTGATCTCCTGCAAGTCACTCCAAGCGCCTTGGAGGTTGCAAAGTACTGGGCACATGTAATATAAATACAATTTGTGTATATATATATGTACATATTTATTTATGTGTATGGCTACTGTAAATTTGTATGTTTCTGATTCGAGAATAAATCAGTAAAGCGTCATGTGCCAAGCAACACAAACCACGCTAATGTAACCTGGTGGCCGCTCTACCTGTCACATAAGATTGCAACACTAATCATTTACATGTGAGTATGTGCACGAAATTAAATTGGCATCCGAACATGACTTCTTGGTGCTTTGTCTGTGTGTAGCAGTGTACAAGGTTTGAGAGAAGCGAGTAGGATGACGCTGGTATCCTGCTTATCAGCCATCGCGTACAGACGCAGAGTGTTACCCGCTAGTTGCCGGACCTGTTCAGACGCCGGGCGGCCGACGCGCCCCTCTGCGCTCACCGAGTCGCCTCCGCCCTTCCACTCGGCTCATCTCAGCTGGCCGAGAGCTCTCGCTGCCGCCGGCTGCGGGCAAATTTAATTTACGCGACTAATTAGCACCGCGCAGGGACATTAATTTCATCTTACGTGGAATGCATAAATTATATAATTACTTCTGGCATTCGCTGCCAGAAAGTAAACAAATGCTTCCGACCACTCGTGGCCTCCGCGTGTTTCTTTCTTTCGCTTTCCCTTCTTACATTCGTTTCCTTGCCGTAATTAACAGCGGCAAAAAGTACGTTGCTTCGGTCTCAGAGCTGCACGAGTATTCTGACAAATGTTTCCGTCCGAACTCCTTCCTTTTCCGTAATTTTATTGCACTTTTTGAAAAGTTAAACGTTTATTTCAAATGCAGCCCCAATTAAAACGCAGTGCTACAAGAAAAGCATCAGTTGTTTATGTTCGGAAGAATGGAACAAAGTGCAGTACTGAGATTAAAAATGTCCTACTGTACAACCCGAACCAATGTATTGCTGGTCATTTTGGGGATATTGGAGCTTGATATGAGAAAAAAAAAACAATCCTGTATTACTTAAATAGACCCCACCAAACTGATACCAATACGCAAAGAGATGTGCACTACTGTTTTTTACATCTGTTGGATAATGTATGACACACTTTCAACATAGACAACTGTTCATTTCATTAAGACATTTACGAGGCCAAGATTGCAATGTAGAAAATAGCGGTTACTAGGTTCAACCGCTTGAATGGCCATCTTAAGATAGGGATACAAACATGCGGTGCCTAAACCAAGATAATAGCAAGATAGCTTGTAATTATAGAGTTAACTTCCAAATGGCTCTCACCGAGCGAGGTGGCGCAGTGGTTAGCACACTGGACTCGCATTCGGGAGGACGACGATTCAATCCCGTCTCCGGCCATCCTGATTTAGGTTTTCCGTGATTTCCCTAAATCGCTTCAGGCAAATGCCAGGATGGTTCCTTTGAAAGGGCACGGCCGATTTCCTTCCCCATCCTTCCCTTACCCGAGCTTGCTCTCCGTCTCTAATGACCTCGTTGTCGACGGGACGTTAAACACTAATCTCCTCCTCCTCCTCCTCCAAATGGCTCTGAGCACTATGGGACTTAACACCTGAGGTCATGAGTCCCCTAGAACTTAGAACTACTTAAACCTAACTAGCCGAAGGACATCACACACATCCATGTCCGAGGCAGGATTCGAACCTGCGACCGTAGCGGTCGCGTGGTTCCAGACTGAAGCGCCTAGAACCGCTCGGCTACACCGGTTGGCAGTTAACTTACAGTTGTATTTCCTTAAGAATGTTAACACTATAATGACAAGCTGTCTTACCTACTATCTTGATTCAGCACCGCATGCTTGTATCGTCAAATGAAGAAGACCGTTTGAGCGGGTCGTCCTCTTTAAAAATTTCAAAAACACGATTTTTATTTTTGCTGTAAATGTTCTCTGGGATGTCTTCGTGATATCCCAAGTTCTTCAGAAACTCCGTTAGCGAGTTACAAGGCGATTTGCGAAAAAATGACTCCGAAAATCATTCACACCGGCGCAAAAGTAGTCGACATGGCGAGTAGTCTGGCAGCATTTAATTTCAGCGACAGAGCCACAGGTGTTATGGGAAATACGAATGTGCTCGAACTTCAGATCGGACCAGTCTGCTATAGCATCTGCACAAAAACGAACGAGAAGCATATCGAGCGAGCTGAGCGACGTACGAGGGAATCTGCCAAAGGGACCCGCAGGAGCACCATCGCCACGAAGAAGATGGAGTAGTACCTCCTTTTTGATATGGATGACTGAGTTATTGCCCAGAGATAACTGACGTACGTTTAACTTAACTGCAAAAAATGTCACCCAAAACCTTCAATGCGTTTTTCTCGAAACAATATTTTTCAAATTGTCGGGAGACGTAACTTCGTAGCGGTACAAACTATTTTGATCGGAATGTGATGTTGTCTTTCGAAGTCGAATTATCCAGCAATATACTTGAGCGTTTACCAATATCTTTAAAAGTCTATTTTCGGCGCACCCTTGTGTCTGGATTTTCATTTATCCTATATCTGCTTATAGATAATATGTTGAAGATGACTGATACAAAATTATTTTGTTACAGTTCCAACAGGACGGCTCCTGGAATGCCGCCGATGACCAAAGTTCTGGCTGCAAGGCGTCCTTCCATCTGGTACAGCGGTTACAGGGAGCGTCCGATAGCGATACAAAAATGATTTCTTAAAGACAAACGTGTAAGGAATAAAACAATATCAGATTTAGCATTAAGTTTCATTTTGCTTAAAAAACTACTGAAATCAGCTATTTTTCATGCGTTCACAGACTGTTGACACCTTAAGCGGTAGAAATTAGTAATCACTGTTTTTACATTCCGATCTTGGCCAAATCCAGGTTTTGAAAATATCTGACGATATTCAAGTGTACAGACCGCTGTCTCCATGCTGAATATGTTAGGTAATTACAGTGGGGAGAAGAACTATTGCTTTTGGGGTCTGATAATGACAACATAGAACTCCGGAAACTAGGAAAGATGTACGGAGCACAAGTGTCACAAAGATCATCGATAATCAACAGCGTCACTGTGACAGAGCTCTGCATCTCCAATGGACGTCTATACCATCCGTCTCTCCTCTTTGCTATTAAAATGTTTTGATTTTAATGTAAGATGTGGTCAGGATCGTTGGGAAAATAAGTACAGAATATCTGATACACTGTTGGCGAATATTCAGCACGATCGTAAATGCTGCTTACATCATATACGCCAACGATAATAAAGGTTGCTACGCAGGCACAAATATTAGTAAAATAGGTTCAGTTTTAGTTGCAATGGTTTAATTACGTTAACTAAACTCGTGGCTAGCTCAAAGATAATCATAACTGGCATGAAACTGTTACTGTTATTGCGAAGAGAGAGACGATATAACCACCTACGTAGCGTAACGATTTGTACTCACGATAAAAAACTTCATTGATGTCTCACTGGTTTCATTCATATCTCACTGGTTTGATTTTAAGTTAAGCATTTTCTTGATAGAAATAAATTTAATTACAAACTTAAAGATGTAGTGAAGCAATCCTAACCCTTGTTGCCTACTGCAGTTAAATCTGTCTCTGCAGTTTCGTAAAAATTCTGATAAAACGAACATTGCAAATATTCATGCTTCAAAATTATTATCAGTATTCAGAGTATTTATGACGTTAACTAAAGGGCGAAGCGCAATATTTAATATTTAATTAAATGGCCGTCTGTGCGACATTACGACAAAAGAATGCCAGACGGGAATCTTCTACACAACTCACTTTAAATAATTATTTTTCGCTTATATATTTGCACAGGAAGGGAGATGTTTTGAATAAGAACAGGAGAAATTCACTTTTTACCAAATACTATAAAAGAAAATATCTACATCAAATACTTAGTGCATAAGAACAGCTAAGCGACTTAAATCTTCAACAGCAGAGACAAACGTAGTATTCGAACTTTGAACCAAGTCTTTTTTAACCTTAATGAAATAAGATGTCCACGGTTACAGAAGAAGTCTTTACATTGTGTAGCTACTCTTTGATACTAAAATACATATTTTACTAACATTTTCCACACAAAAAATATCATATTAACGAGTTGTGCGTTTTACGTTTATTTGTCGTATTAGCTACGGTTTTTATCGACGGAAATACTCTCAGTTTTGTGCTTTCTTTACATTGCACATTACACGTTTGGTATGGGTTTAGTTTAATTTTTAGGGATTTCCAGGAGACGTCACAATGCCCCCCGGGAAGTTCGAAGTGTGCTTGACTGCAATACCTGCTTGGAACTTTCCATAAAAAGTTTTCGTTACTCGGTACTTTTTAGGTACACTAAGTTGTTATTGTTATTATGTCTCCACACTCGTCGTCAAATGTGAGGTGTCAAGGAAGCCTACATTCTCGGTTCGCTAGACAAACATTCAAGCAAATCGTGTTAATGAGTTTTATTACAAAATGAAAATTATAATACTTAACTTTTGCAACTACACAGATGTGTCGCAAGCAAAGGGTGACATGCAAGATAATCAAGCTTCTTCAGTATAGAGAATTCCAAGCCTGTCCTGCATAGAGAGTAAAAGCGAAGTAATCTAGAGTTGACGTTGATATCCAGGTCAGTAGTCTTGTAGCTGCTATTGAACTGGGGCGTCGCCAGTCTGTCGCGGCGCCAGTCGCGTTGTCGTCCTGGAGATCGGTCGGTCAGCGTGTGATTGGCTGATGTATTCTCCCAGCCATCTCTTCTCTGTGGTTCCCGACTGGCGTGCCGGCGCTTCACTTGACGTCGTAACAATTATAATATGTACACCATGGCTGAACGCCATTCACAGTGAGTGACCATCGTATCAGCACATTTGTCATTTAAATACTATGACCAGCACAGTTAGTCCAGATTTAAATAACAATTTTCCAGGCATAATTAACTCTTTTCCCCATTCTGTGGTGCCCAATGGAAACAACAGCTGAAAACCTGGACAGAAGCCTTCGGACAAGCTGTGTCTGACTTTCATAATATGTAGTTGTCATTCAGTCAAATAAGAAAGGAAAAAAAAAAAAACTTCATCAGTTGACAAGTCTACATCAGATACAAAATCAGATCGTTGGTTAATGCAATATTGGGTGCCTCATGGTACATTTCTGCACGGATATGCAAATCGAATTATATTATTCATTCGGTCATTTCTTATCTGTCCAGTGCTCGTTAGTACAAGAAATTAGTCGTTCAAGTGTGAATTATTAATGAGAATTCAACATTAGTCCATTGTGCATTAATACAAAATATAGTTTAATTGCACATGGATGCAAATTTAATGTTCAAGTTTACAACTTCACGTGTCAATTTGTACACAACAATATTCAGTGCACATCGACACAAGGTACCAGTTAATGTGTATGACGTACTAAGCAAGTTTTCTAGTAATTCACTCCATTGCAAGTAAAATGTCCAGCATTCACTGAGACTGCCAATTGTTATTCATAGTGCTAAAGTCCCGTAACTGGTTTCTTAAGACAGTAATGTTTAAAAGTTATGCATATGAGTTATTTTGTAAGTTATTTGCACATAACAATTGAAATATCGACGTCGTTGTGTCGGCAGCAGGCGGCGTGAATGTGCAGAATGCATTCGTTGGTGAGCGGCTTTAATTACCGTAACGCGCTCGTCGGTGTGTGGTGTCGATGACCGACATGTGAGCGACGGCGGGGGGCATCGATGATGTGGTTGTGGTCGGCGGCCGCTACCGGTGGCTCAGCACCAAACTAGTCGTAGGCAGCCGATGGCGGCGACTGTGCAGGGTCAGGAACGCAGCCTCCGGATTAGTTGCGGGAACTCGCCACTGCTTCCTGGACATCTTGGCACCTACTCGACCATGAAAATTTTCCAAAGCGGCATCAGAATTCATTCATTACTTAATTCCCGCTGGAAAGAACTCACAAATTAGTACACTGTCGCACATAGCGTGTCTGGCACATATATCTGTGAAGTTTTTCGTGTTGTATATGAAGTCTTTGTAGAAATATCGTCAGTTTTCCACTTCATGGATGTCGCTTACAGAATCAAAGTAGTTCATGGATCTGAACGCATGTAAACTTAATTTCACAGTTTGCACTGCTTTCAGGTAGATTAAACATCTTAACACTTTATTGCGGCTGCAAGTATTTGCATTGTCCAATTTGCAGCAGAAATGTTTGTTTCAATTTACAACGTTTCCAAATTTATTAATAGAGCGCTCCTCGCTGCTACTTAACAGTTCACGGAACGCCGCTGCACTTTTAGTGTAAAAGTTCTGCCCGCAAGTTTTGACACATTCGTTGTGCTGCCGCTCTAAATGCATCGAACTCAACGGGTAGTCTCACTATCAGTGTCATGCTTTTGATTAACGTCACTGACTTACCACTGTTGGTTGATAGTTTACTGAACGTACAGTTTATCTCACGTCACTTGACATCCTTTATTGTCAGTTAAGTTTTACACTATGTGCGCACATTTTTCATCTGTACATTACTGTTTGCTGATCTAATAATTGATGCTAGAGAAGGCCGAAATGCACGCGTTAAACTCACGCAGGCTGGCGTGAGGTCTGAAACAGGATACGTAATGAATGCTATAAAGAAAAGTACGTAGCTGCTGGAATACTTAACTTTAATCCATCATTGGTGTACATCGCTCTTGACGATACAAGTTATACTTTTTAGATAAATGCACTATACTGTAATGGCGCCTTGCTAGGTCGTAGCCATTGACTTAGCTGAAGGCTATTCTAACTATCTTCTCGGCAAATGAGAAAGGCTTCGTCAGTGTTGTCGCTAGCAAAGTCGTCCGTACAACTGGGGCGAGTGCTAGTAAGTCTCTCTAGACCTGCCGTGTGGCGGCGCTCGGTCTGCAATCACTGGTAGTGGCGACACGCGGGTCCGTCGTATACTAGCGGACGGCGGCCGATTTAAAAGGCTGCCACCTAGCAAGTGTGGTGTCTGGCGGTGACATCACAATAATACAGACGCGTACATAGTCTTTTACAGATACATGTCTCGCTAACATCAGCTCACGTGTGTACCTCTCCACTCCATGGGTTATGACCAATTGACCATCTGGATTCCTGTTAAGCAAGGCTGTGGCTTAACTTTTACAAAGCAAATGCTAATGTGTTCTTGTTCATGACCTTTAAGTGCGATTACACGTATAGGACACCAGTGTGTGTGCTCCTACAACCACGGAAGCAAATTGCAGGTGCCTAAATACGAATGTTCAAAATGTTGAAATGGCTCTGAGCACTATGGGACTTAACTGCTGAGGTCATCAGCCCCCTAGAACTTGGAACTACTTAAACCTAACTAACCTAAGGACATCACAAACATCCATGCCCGAGGCAGGATTCGAACCTGCGACCGTAGCGGTCGCGCGGTTCCAGACTTAGCGCCTAGAACCGCTTAGCCACTCCGGCCGGCAATACGAATGTTGTCGCGAGAACAATTCAGATTAGGTAAGTACAGATTATACCTCAAATTCAAAAGAAATTAAGACCTTGATATACCGTGGTGCATCTTGCAGTGTTAATTAAGGCACACAATGAAATCCAAACTAATTGTGAATCATGTTTCAAGTGGTTTGAGAAAATCAAACTTATGTTAAGAAACTTAAATTCTACCGTTAAGAAAACATAAAAAATTATTATGCTCATTGAAACCTTAAGAAAAATTAATCTGAACTGAAATATGGAGTAACCATCAGCAGTCTTCATTTTCAAGCAAATAGCATGGAATGCATTTCTATTCCTATACACAATATTAAGTAAAATACAAAGAAAATTATTGGAAAACGTTGTCATAATCATTACTGAAATGGAATAGATAATATTGTCTGGACTAATTATTTCTTGAGCTGCCCAAGGGCATTTTCTTAATCATCAGACTTTCAATAACATATAAAATGAAAAAAACGTATGATCTACTACTTACATACTAAAGATTTGTAGAAGGGAAGGAAAACAATACATTTCTGTACAAGTAAACAATGCTACTGAATAAACTTCTTTAAATATTTATAGGGATATAAGCCTTTGACAATCATGTTGTCTGGTTGTGTCAGTCTGTAGCTGGCCTCACGGATAATTTCTACAATTTTTTAGGGAGCAGTATAAAAAAGTTGCCAATTTTTATTCTGACTTTTAAGGCTTGATGAGTTAGTATTGGTATCTCTCGCATCCAGACGCAGCCTCGTACTACCTTCTGCCTTTGCTGTTGCCAATAGTGGACTACTATACGGAGATAGCAAGGCTCTTTTGTATCCCATTCGATCATATTTCTAATTTCCTGTGTTAGCGCTTCCTTCTTAGTCCAAGGGACGGAATACGTAGCGTGGCAGTATGTTTCATGTGGCTACACCTCCACGTTTTGTAACTTTTCATAGTTCCTGGTTTTTCAGAAAATACTTTTGTGTGCATACTAAGTAAATCAATTAACAGTGTCTGTTGCTGCATATCTAGGCACTCCGACTCGACTACCTTTTGCCGAATAAGCTGTTTTGTGGCAACTCCCTCATCTCTTTGACTGAGGCGTGAAGTACGGTACTCCTGAGTTGGTAGAGTATTGTCTAGAAATAATATTTGAGGTCTGGTATACTCAATGGGGATACTCCGGCAGTACTTGCCATGTATCTATCCTGTGGCAATTAATTCCAGCACGATTCGTTTTTCCTGCATTTTCTACAGTACAGCTTCCACACGAGAGATCGATAGTTGCGTTGCTCCCTCCGATGAAATGCCACAGGCCAATGATAAATTTTTTATTACCGGAAACATGCATTTAAATGCTCAATTTTCCATTAAAAAGTCGACCTGCACCTGTGTTTTGACCACGAGCGACTTGGCCCTAATAGCCCCTACCACTCTACATCCTTGAATTGTAAATGACGATATCTTGTTTGCCCAACATAATTCTATGTATAAATCATAACTCACAATGCTTGTCGTTCCTCCCGTGTCCAAGTTTTCGGCTCAGCGCATAGCCTGGACGTCGTAGCGCAACATGTTAACAGAGTTCATAGAGGTGCCTTCACATTTCTCCTTGACCACTACCGGAAGGCACGGTGTGGGTGGTCGACTTGTTTAAAAGCATCGACGGGCGAGGTTAGCTTTCGTCAACAACAGATACTACCCTAACTCGTTGGTCCTGATGCTACTGCCTCATATGACCGTTTTGTAACTGCACATTCTGGTGCTCGGCATTACTTCTGTACTGAACGTTTCCGTCACGTGGGCCCCAATTTGGGCTCGGCTGAGCCGCCTGTCGGCATTATGTCGACTAGTTTTAGGCTGTTGGAAGTTGAGTTTGTTGTGTTACGTAACGTCTCCGTGTGTCTTCATATACAGGGCGTTACAAAAAGGTACGGCCAAACTTTCGGGAAACATTCCTCACACACAAATAAAGAAAAGATGTTATGTGGACATGTGTCCGGAAACGCGTAATTTGCATGTTAGAGCTTATTTTAGTTTCGTCAGTATGTACTGTACTTCCTCGATTCACCTCCAGTTGGCCCAATTGAAGGAAGATGATGAATGTGGAAAGAAACATTCAATTACAAACTCAAACAAATACAATACATTAATGACTTCTGTTAAACAATGTGTTTTGCTTAGATCCGAACCGCACGTGAGGGCACCACTTATATCGTCCTTATCTCTTCTTTGGCATTAAAATGTTTTGATTTTAGTGTAAGATGTGGTCGGGATTGTTGTGATAAAAGGTAAAGGGTATTCAACACTCTGCTGGGCCACGTATATTCTGCACGCTCGTAAATGCGGCTTACATATAAGACGACATTGTAATTTTTTTCGTCATTTTGTGTGTTTGGCGATCATAGTGTGTTTGTTTTTGCAGTTATACCACCCTGAAACCCTTATTTTTCCGCGGTTGTCCCGATAGTTTGATTGTGTTTTTGAAGGGAAATGTTATCGTCTTATTTATAAGTATTTTCGTGTTTGTTGTCGTGTGTATGTAGGGACGTCATAAGCGCCGCATTGTAGACGCTTAGCATAGCCATTTCCGCCGTATTGATGATGTCATAAGTCAAAGTAGACTTGATGAATCGGACACCTACGTAGTCCTGCCGACTGAAGACGCAGCTCCATCCTAAAGGCGAAAGAATGACTATTGATCTGCGGTATGAAGTTTCAAAAGACAATGTAGACCACTACGTTACAGACACATAAAACGTATCCACCGGAGATGTGGTCGCAGTTGAAAAAGTGTCGTAATTATTTCTCCATTGGCAAAAAATTTCGGATTAGCCCCCCATTCAGCTCTCCGGAGAGGACGGTCAAGGAGCAGATGACCAAGAGGAAAGATTTAAAAATCAACGATACAATTACATCTACTAATCGGATGTCTGTTTGTTGCGGGGAGGCTAAAAATTATGTGAAGAGTAGTCCAAAGGCTCGTCTATATGTGCTAGCATTCCACAAAGTGAAATCGAAAGTAGGTAAGAATTTCAGGTTAGACAAATACGGTAGTATGAACAGCAAAAGACAATGTCTAATGTGAACAGAATTTTTCATAAATAGGAAGCTAGGGCAGAGAGTGAGTTACATCTACATCTACAGTCTACATTTATACTCCCCAAGCCACCCAACGGTGTGTGGCGGAGGGCACTTCACGTGCCACTGTCATTACCTCCCTTTTCTGTTCCAGTCGCGTATGGTTCGCGGGAAGAACGACTGTCTGAAAGCCTCCGTGCGCGCTCGAATCTCTCTAATTTTACATTCGTGATCTCCTCGGGAGGTATAAGTAGGGGGAATCAATATATTCGATACCTCATCCAGAAACGCACCCTCTCGAAACCGGACAGCAAGCTACACCGCGATGCAGAGCGCCTCTCTTGCAGAGTCAGCCACTTGAGTTTGCTAAACATCTCCGTAACGCTATCACGGTTACCAAATTACCCTGTGACGAAACGCGCCGCTCTTCTTTGGATCTCCTCTATCTCCTCCGTCAACCCGATCTGGTACGGATCCCACACTGATGAGCAATACTCAAGTACAGGTCGAACGAGTGTTTTGTAAGCCACCTCCGTTGTTGATGGACTACATTTTCTAAGGACTCTCCCAATGAGTCTCAACCTGGCACCCACCTTACCAACAATTAATTTTATATGATCATTCCACTTCAAATCGTTCCGTACGCGTACTACCAGATATTTTACAGAAGTAACTGCTACCAGTGTTTGTTCCGCTATCATATAATCATACAATAAAGGATCCTTCTTTCTATGTATTCGCAATACATTACATTTGTCTATGTTAAGCGTCAGTTGCCACTCCCTGCACCAAGTGCCTATCCGCTGCAGATCTTCCTGCATTTCACTACAATTTTCTAATGCTGCAACTTCTCTGTATACTACAACATCATCCGCGAAAAGCCGCATGGAACTTCTGACACTATCTACTAGGTCATTTATATATATTGTGAAAAGCAATGGTCCCATAACACTCCCCTGTGGCACGCCAGAGGTTACTTTAACGTCTGTAGACGTCTCTCCATTGATAACAACGTGCTGTGTTGTGTTTGCTAAAAACTCTTCAATCCAGCCACACAGCTGGTCTGATATTCCGTACGCTCTTACTTTGTTTATCAGGCGACGGTGCGGAACTGTATCGTACGCCTTCCGGAAGTCAAGGAAAATAGCATCTACCTGGGAGCCTGTATCTAATATTTTCTCGGTCTCATGAACAAATAAAGCGAGTTGGGTCTCACACGATCGCTGTTTCCGGAATCCATGTTAATTCCTACATAGTAGATTCTGGGTTTACAAAAACGACATGATACTCGTACAAAAAACATGTTCTAAAATTCTACAACAGATCGACGTCAGAGATATAGGTCTATAGTTTTGCGCATCGGCTCGACGACCCTTCATGAAGACTGGGACTACCTGTGCTCTTTTCCAATCATTTGGAACCTTCCGTTCCTCTAGAGACTTGCGGTACACGGCTGTTAGAAGGGGGGCAAGTTCTTTCACGTACTCTGTGTAGAATCGAATTGGTATCCCGTCAGGTCCAGTGGACTTTCCTCTGTTGAGTGATTCCAGTTGCTTTTCTATTCCTTGAACACTTATTTCGATGTCAGCCATTTTTTCGTTTGTGCGAGGATTTAGAGAAGGAACTGCAGTGCGGTCTTCCTCTGTGAAACAGCTTTGGAAAAAGGTGTTTAGCATTTCAGCTTTACGCGTGTCATCCTCTGTTTCAATGCCATCATCATCCCGGAGTGTCTGGATATGCTGTTTCGAGCCACTTACTGATTTAACGTAAGACCAGGACTTCCTAGGATTTTCTGTCAAGTCGGTACATAGAATTTTACTTTCGAATTCACTGAACGCTTCACGCATAGCCCTCCTTAAGCTAACTTTGAGATCGTTTAGCTTCTGTTTGTCTGAGAGGTTTTGGCTGCGTTTAAACTTGGAGTGAAGCTCTCTTTGCTTTCGCAGTAGTTTCCTAACTTTGTTATTGAACCACGGTGGGTTTTTCCCGTCCCTCACAGTTTTACTCGGCTGTCTAAAACGCATTTTACGATTGCCTTGAACTTTTTCCATAAACACTCAACATTGTCAGTGCCAGAACAGAAATTTTGGTTTTGATCTGTTAGGTAGTTTGAAATCTGCCTTCTATTACTCTTGCTAAACAGATAAACCTTCCTTCCTTTTTTTTATATTCCTATTAACTTCCATATTCAGGGATGCTGCAACGGCCTTATGATCACTGATTCCCTGTTCTGCACTTACAGAGTCGAAAAGTTCGGGTCTGTTTGTTATCAGTAGGTCCAAGATGTTATCTCCACGAGTCGGTTCTCTGTTTAATTGCTCGAGGTAATTTTCGGATAGTGCACTCAGTATAATGTCACTCGATGCTCTGTCCCTACCACCCGTCGTAAACATCTGTGTCCCAGTCTATATCTGGTAAATTGAAATCTCCACCTAAGACTATAACATGCTGAGAAAATTTATGTGAAATGTATTCCAAATTTTCTCTCAGTTGTTCTGCCACTAATGGTGCTGAGTCGGGAGGTCGGTAAAAGGAGCCAACTATTAACCTAGCTAGGTTGTTGAGTGTAACCTCCACCCATAATAATTCACAGGAACTATCCACTTCTACTTCACTACAGGATAAACTACTACTAACAGCGACGAACACTCCACCACCGGTTGCATGCAATCTATCCTTTCTAAACACCGTCTGTACCTTTGTAAAAATTTCGGCAGAATTTATCTCTGGCTTCAGCCAGCTTTCTGTACCTATAACGATTTCAGCTTCGGTGCTTTCTATCAGCGCTTGAAGTTCCGGTACTTTACCAATGCAGCTTCGACAGTTTACAATTACAATACCGATTGCTGCTTGGTCCCCGCATGTCCTGACTTTGCCCCGCACCCGTTGAGGCTGCGGCCCTTTCTGTACTTTCCCGAGGCCATCTAACCTAAGAAACCGCCCAGTCCACGCCACACAACCCCTGCTACCCGTGTAGCCGCTTGCTGCGTGAAGTGGACTCCTGACCTATCCAGCGGAACCCGAAACCTCACCACCCTATGGCGCAAGTCGAGGAATCTGCAGCCCACACGGTCGCAGAACCGTCTCAGCCTCTGATTCAGACCCTCCACTCGGATCTGTACCAAAGGTCCGCAGTCAGTCCTGTCGACGATGCTGCAGATGGTGAGCTATGCTTTCATCCCGCTAGCGAGACTGGCAGTCTTCACCAAATCAGATAGCCGCCGGAAGCCAGAGAGGATTTCCTCCGATCCATAGCGACACACATCATTGATGCCGACATGAGCGACCACCTGCAGATGGGTGCACCCTGTACCCTTCATGGCATCCAGAAGGACCCTTTCCACATCTGGAAAGACTCCCCCCGGTATGCACACGGAGTGCACATTGGTTTTCTTCCCCTCTCTTGCTGTGATATCCCTAAGGGGCCCCATTACGCGCCTGATGCTGGAGCTCCCAACTACCAGTAAGCCCACTCTCTGCGACCGCCCTGATCTTGCAGACTGAGGGGCAACCTCTGGAACAGGACAAGCAGCCATGTCAGGCCAAAGATCAGTATCAGCCTGAGACAGAGCCTGAAACCGGTTTCTCAGAGAAACTGGAGAGGCCTTCCGTTCAGCCCTCCGGAATGTCTTTCGCCCCCTGCCACACCTTGAGACGACCTCCCACTCTACCACAGGTGAGGGATCAGCCTCAATGTGGGCAATATCCCGGGCAACCACAGTCGTAGTCCGATCGGGGAATGCGTGGGACGAGCTGGCCGTCACCGACAGACCCCCATCCGGACCCCCACAGTGATGCCCATTGGCAACAGCCTCAAACTGTGTGACCGAAGCCAACACTGCCTGAAGCTGGGCGCAAAGGGATGCCAACTCAGCCTGCATCCGAACACGGCAGTTGCAGTCCCTATCCATGCTAAAAACTGTTGTGCAAAGAACGTCTGAACTAATCTACAGAGAGCGCAAACAAATCGACACGAAATTTAAACGGTTATTAAAATACAAGATTGCCTAGTAAATGCAGTAATGCTGCTACTTGCGCACTGCTGACACACTGCTCGGCGGCGGAAGGAGACTACGCGATTTTACACTATTCAGGTACTAAAACGCGATGCTATACAACTCTCAAATACTATAATACGCCCGAAATTTATGAATTGAACAATGCAAATACCAATAACCCGCAAAGGAATTAAGAATTAAACTATGTAACAAATAAGAGAGCTAAGAGTATACGACTTGCTGCTGCAGCTGTGAATCGTTCATTCACAGAGTTGTCTTCAGAATCGAATTCAAGCCAGCGGCCAACTGCATATGCAAGCCAGCGGCTGCTATTCAGGTATTTATGCCGACGTCAGATCAGTAGATGAAGAGACAGACAGTGTATATGAGGATGGATTATACAGTACGGAGATGAAAATCTAATAATGTGCGAGAGTGGAACGCTGTAGTAGTATAGGGAATAGAAGAAAAGATTACAGTTTAATACGGGCTACATATTAGGACTGATAGAGCAGAAAGACTAACTGCATTCTGAAAATAATGTCAGACAATAATAGCGAATCACAGGAGCGAGAGATATATTTGGAATCAGCCTACAGACAAGGAAATAGTCCACCGGCATTAAATCATACTCAGACAAAGATTTCAAAAGCTGATAGTGCAATGTAAAACATACCCAGATGCATATATAAATTCAGATCACAATTCAGTAACGATGAAGAGCAGGCTGAAAATTAAAAGCATCATCTGAAAAAACCAAAGTGAAAATAAGGGGAATACTGAACATATGAGGAATGATTATATGCGTTTAAAGTTATCTAAAGTTGCAGATACTGAGGCAATGAATACCTCTGTAACTGGTTCAGTTGAAGAAGACGATCACAGAAATCGAACAAATACAGGTATAAGGAAGATAATTGCGAAAAAAGTGATAGGTAACGGAAGAAATACTGGAAATGAACGACAAAAGAATGAAGTACAAAAATGTACTGGAATAGACAGGAATACACCAATATCAATAACTTGGGAAACAAATAAGTAGGAAGCGCTGTGGTTGAAGTGGATGCAAGAAAAATGTATAGACCTCGAAAAACGAATAGTCAGAGGAAGTCTGCGTCAACAGAGCGGAAGACTGGTTGGAGTACAGTAAGTGCTTCTACGACTGACTGTCTGATGACGTGGTAGATGGAATAGGATTCGGTATGTAAGATATGCAGTATTAGAGTAAAAGTTTGGCAGATGTCTTGAGATGGGAGGTACGGATAACATTCCTTCGGAATTTCTAAAATTGTAAGTGGAAGTAGCAACCAGACTATTCAAGTTGATTAGTAGAATGTATGAGGCTGGAGATATACTATGAAACTTTCAGAAAAATATAATCCGCACAGTCTCGAGGACAGAAACTGCAGTTACGTGAGAAAACTACCGTACAATCAATTTAACAGCTCATGTATCAAAGTTTATAACAAGAATAATATACACAAGAACTGAAAAGAAAATTGACTACCTGTTAGGCGAGGAACAGTTTAGCGTTTGGAAAGCTGAAGGCAGCAAGAGACACTTCTGATGTTGCGCTTGATATTGGAGCAAGATTTAAGAAAAATGAGGACATATCCGTAGGATTTGTCATCCAGAAGAAGAAATCGATAACATAAAACAACCAAAAGTGTTCGACATCTGCATAGAATAGGTGCCGGCTATGGGGAGAAACGGATTATGTGCAATATATAAGAAAACCAAAAGTGAACTATAAAAAGGGAAGACCTAGAAGAAGACACATGGATGAAAAAGAAAGTGAGCAGGGATGAGGGATGCAGTCTTTCTCCACTACTGTTCGGTCCTTCCATCGAAGAAGCAGTGATGGAAAGAAACCAGAGGTTCAGAAGTGCGATTAAATTTATGCGTGAAAGGATATCAATGGTAGGATTCGCTGATGACATTTGCTATCTTCAGTGAAAGTGAAGAAGAATTACGAGCGCAATTGAATGGAATGGACACTAATAAGTTCAGAATATGAGATGATATTAAAAATAAGAAGTAGGAATGTAATGTAGATTAACAAAATCAATTTACTGATAAATTGAACGTCAAATTTGGTGACCGAGATGTAGATAAGGTGAAGGATTTCTGCTACCTTGGTAGCAAATAATGCAGGGCGGATGAAGCAAGAAGGACATAAAAAGCAGATTAGCATAGCCAAAGAGGGCATTCCTGGTCAAAATAAGTCTACTAGTGTCAAATATGGGCCTCAATTGGAGGAAGAAATGTCTGAGAATGTATATTTGTAATACAGAATTGTATGATAGGCATGGGCTGTGGAGAGAGCGGAAAAGAAGAAAATAAAAAGATTTGAGATTTGGTGTTATAGAAGAATTTTGAAAAATAGGTGGACTGATACGGTAAGAAATGAACAGGTTGTTGTAGAATCAGCGCGGAAAGTATCATAGGGAGATCACTGACAAGAAGAAGAGATAGGGTGCTAGGACATGTGTCAAGACATCAGGGAATACCTTCCATGAAAGTGGAGGGTCTAAAACTGTAGGGGAAGTCAGAGATTGCAATATGTCCAGCAAATAATCGAGGGCGTTGGGTGCAAGTACAACTCTGAGGTGAAGAGGTTAGCGCAAGGAAAGAGATCGTGGGGGCATTATGCAACCAATCAGAAAACTCTCTATTGATCATCGTGAATAAGGGACAGCGGTAGGTCAGATATTTACCAAAGAAAAATCACCAAAAAGCCGGATGTTTTCAGATTATTTAGACGACCAATTTGGGCGTCTCTTGTCAAGTCTTGGAAGTACACACTCCATAAAAAATTCACGGAATCCAGGTATTTATCCTCCAGGTATGCATGCATCGATGTCTCTGATCCGCTATACATAGAGTTCATAGGGGCCTAAAGATACCACTAGATGGCGAAACTGGTCAAGTAAATAAAATAACAATTTCGGAAAACATACGGAGGTCTGGTGTTTTTTCTTAGCTAAAAA
Organism: Schistocerca piceifrons; assembly: GCF_021461385.2. NCBI lineage: Eukaryota > Metazoa > Arthropoda > Insecta > Orthoptera > Acrididae > Schistocerca > Schistocerca piceifrons. The sequence continues at coordinate 12,351,270 of NC_060143.1, forward strand.
TTGGAGCCCAAAAAATTAAAAAATCGAGGCAACGAGGTTATGAGACCTGACTACCTGCTGCGAATTTTGACAGGATTTCGCTAAGTACTGTTTATCGCTGCACTGATTACGCCTTTGCTTTGTGATAACTTACAGACTTTCTGATACCATTATCCCAACATCAAGTTTGCACGTTCACGCTGAACCAGCTTATTCAGAACTTTTGAGAACTGTATCTTGTACTGTGGTCATTTCGTTAGATATGAATCAGTACTGTACATGGTGGTCGCAGGAATTCAAAAAAGCGTGTGCAGAATACATAGATACACTGAAGGAACCAGAGACTGTTGAGAGTTTCAAAGAGGCTCAATGGCTCTGAGCACTATGGGACTTAACATCTATGGTCATCAGTCCCCTAGAACTTAGAATTACTTAAACCTGACTAACCTAAGGACATCACACAACACCCAGCCATCACGAGGCAGAGAAAATCCCTGACCCCGCCGGGAATCGAACCCGGGAACCCGGGCGTGGGAAGCGAGAACGCTACCGCACGACCACGAGATGCGGGCGGTTTCAAAGAGAACATTAGGAAACGATTGAATGGAACTGGAGTAAGGAACACAATAGCAGACGAAGAGGTAGCCTTGAGAGATGAAGTATTGAAGGTAGCAGAGGTTCAAATATGAAAAAAGGCAAAGCCCAGAAAAAATCCTTCGATAGCACACAAGATATTGAATCTGCTATCGGAAGGAGAAAGTGTAAAAAATTCTGCAGGAGAAAGAGAATACAAGCGTGTAAAGAGTGAAGCAGAAAGGAATTGCCAAGTAGCAAAGCAGGAATGTCTAGCAGAGAAATGCAGGGATGTATATGTGTGCATAACTAGGTTAAAGGTACATGTTTTCACCGCCTTTAGGAAATTTAAGATACCTTTGGAGAAAGATTCATCTGTGTGCATATGAAGAGCGCATGTGGCGATCGGGATCCAACCAAAGAAGGGAAAGTAGAAAGTCGGAAGGAATGTGCACTGCGTGAGAAAAAAAGTGAAGCACCTGAAGGGCACGGCCGGATATTGGTTAACTTTCCACTTTGTGAGTGGCGTCCTCTGTAATCTGCGAACGTAGTTTCGTTTCGTGAGCAGTCTTTGCTATTATATCTGCGTCATGTTGATCGATTTTTATATATTCACGGCGGCTTCGGTTACATTTGGTTATTTGTCTGAGGTTAATGAGTGCGTGTTCGCCACACGTGGCCCGAGCACGTGGAAGGAAAACCAGCCGTTCAGTTTGTAACAACAACGACGCTGTACTATTGCACATATAAGTAATTTTTTTTCTTCTGATTTTTCGATAAACTTGTGTAATTGATCTTCTGATTTCATTTGTTTTTTGTTTCATGCCATTGTGTTAAGAAAACTGTAAATAAGTTGCAATGTGAATATTATTGTTTGTGTCAAATGTCAAGCAATATTGTAATAGAATTGAAATGTAACAAATTTTGAGACTGTTGTAAGATGTTTAAAATTGTAACTGTGCGTCTGGTCCATACGTAGGCAATGTGTTAGGATATGTAGAATGCAAAACCTCGGGTGAATACCCGGCCTGTCTGTAAGGGAGCGGTAAAAGGTGGATGGCAGGCGAGCGCTGGAAAATGCACACGGGCGCTGCACGGCACAACGGGCTCAGCAGTAGTAGTTGGAGTTTGGCATTGGTCTGAACAACACGTTCTGGAGCGAGGAGGCTCTCCTGGAAGACGTAGCTTCACTGAGCCTCGGGTATGCCGTTCCAACGCCCATACAGCATGGCAAAAGTCCATAGGCACTAAATGGAAAAGTATTGCGACGCAAAGAAGAATTAAAGTGCTGATACATCAAGAGCCATAGCTGCGGTTGTATGTGTGCTCTGTGCCTCGCCATCTCGCCGCCCGCCAACCGCCGCATCGATACAAACAGGTTGAAACTTTTTAGTACTGTATTCGTATGGACCATAGAGTGAACTGTTCAATAATAACCTAAATTTTACCAGAACTTTCCCATCATTTAATTATCCTCACAACTAACCTAAACAGGGTCCTTTCCAAATGTTGTGCAATCCGAGTGTCCCGAAATGAAAAATTAAATTTTGTGTTAATAATAATTACTTGCAGACCTAGCTGTGTTAGAATGGTGTTTAGAGATCTGTTTTATTAATGAACCAGTAAATGAATGACGAAGGTCTAACGAAGTTGAAAGATAACTTTAATACTGATATAGTAATGAAGTTCAATTATTTCGAGGCAGATATAAAGGTATTTAAATGAGCAGTAAATAAGATGAAAAGAGTAGTAACTTATATACAGGAAATCTTGAACGCATAATAAATTCTGTAATCAATTTTTTTAATACAGTGATCATAACAGTTTCAGGTTCCCCCTCCCCCTCTTATTCATTTGAATTCTGATGTGTTCTAAATTGGTTTGACCAGCAAAAGTTAAAGTCGATATAAAAGCCAAAATTTATCAGTGTTTTATCTCTATCAAAACTGACATTTTGTGTGTGGCTCGAAAGTGCTTTTTTTAGGGTAACCTATGCCCGATTTTAATCAGATTAATAGACAGTATAAAGTTTTGTAGTATACATTATAGTGTAGTGTTATGTATTCATGGTTTTTCCATATCAGTACCGAACGTGGAACTATCAGTTCAATAGATTTTCTGGTTCTAAAATTTTACTATATTATGCAATGTTACTACGTGTTGTTTTCCATGAATATACACCAACTTTTATAGGGAAGAAAGTCAGTTAATGCCTAATTAGGCTGGCGACAGTATTATTATTAAATTGGTAGCATCTTCAGTGTTGCTTTTGGTCCATACTGACGTGTAATTGCATTTCGAATTTGCTTGACGGATCATTGTTGTTACAGATTGGGTGTAAGTCTGATTTGCCACCATTTAGGTACACGCGGTCGATATCTATACAAAAATCCTGTCTCGTAAGGTGAACCCCGCTCACTTACCATAGTACAGGCTTTAATGAGTATTGTGTGCCCCGCGCGCACGTTACAAGTTTCACGTCGGTTCCGTTTAGGATACTCTGCAATGAAGCTCTGTTTTGCTTGTATGTAATATATGACGCTTACGAGCGTGGCTCCATTAACATTTACTGAGAGAAATAAAGGGCGTCTTGCATGAAAGTAGCAAAGTGAGTGTATTCACGCTGTAATAGTAATAAGTTGATATAGCTCGTGTCTATACGCCTGTTCTGCAACACAAGATAATTTTTCCACATTTACCTGTTTGACGGACGAGCTACAGTGCGGTTGCTTAGGCAGTGTTATCAAATGAGTGGCAGAGTGCCATTCGCGGTTACGTTCAGTGTGGGGCGGAATCCGTTTTGTTTACGTGTTTCTGATTCGCGATCGAGATTAGCAAGCCGCTGTCTCATTCATCAAGAAGTTTGGCATTTTATGTTTTTCATATCTATCTTATGGATTGTGTGTTATGCGCTGAGTGCGCAACTTGTATCATTGTTACATTATCCTGGTCGTACAAAATCCTTGTGCTTTTCGAGATCAAATAATAACCATGAAGTTAAAAGAAAATCTCGTGTCCTTATTTCGGTTTCATCCCTTTCTTCAGTCTAATTAAGCGAAGAACGATTTTTCAAGATGAGCCATGAGGTTTATACTAAGGTCCTATGCAGAGTAATTACAGGAACATTCTTGTACACTAATTCGATCGATAGTTCACTATGGAGCCACTTCTGCTCTGAGAAATTTATTCAAAAATGAAGCACTTCTTACCATTAATACCGAGCAGCCCTAACCGCTTTACTGGACCAAACACTTAAACACGCTCAGTGGTGTATGGAAGAACCGTGGACACAAACCCGGAGACACACACCCAAATTAAATATATTCATTCAATAATAAATTATCAACAGTTTTAAAAGTTTGAATAGTTTACAAAATTTTCAAATGACCGTCGCGTTGGCACGCAACGAACGGAATAGCCTCCAAAGAAGCAGCCCCTACGTCGTTTCTGACAGATGCCTTCAAGATATACAATAACAAAAGTCGGGTACAGGCAAAATATAGAACACATATGTATTAAAACATTACAAAACTTATATTGGCTAATAGTCATTCAATGTAATTAAAAGGAACTCTGACTGGCACTTGTGTAGCCAATCTTGAGGTGAAAATCGAACTAAATTAGGAGAGTTTAAGAACCGTTAATAAAACTTAACATTCACGAAAAGATTTTGCCCAGGAGTGCCAAACAATAATTTTTAACAGAGAATAAATTTTAGAATTTAAAGCTTGCAACTTACCGTAAATTCACTTTCGCTTCAGGACAATCAGCTGACAAAACCACATTACAAGCTTATTGTAATCTTTCGTACCTTGCTTCAAGCATCGTAACAATTTAAATTCTAAATGAACTAGAGAAATTTGAACGGTACGAACATACAGTATATGAGCCAACACGATGACAACGTTAAAAGGCATTGTCTCAACAAACCCACAATGAATTGTACACAGTTTAACCTCCCCTTAAAACACAAATTCGTAAGCCAACAAGAACATTAGGGCCAGTCAAATTCAGAAAATAGAAAGCCCAGACACACACCCGAACGATCAGAGCAGAAATAAGCCTCTTCTTCTAGTGCCAGCGAAGCACTATTCGCATCGACAGATGACGTTCACCACGCACGGAAGTGTTTCTTTGTTCTCCATCAGCAAACGAATACCGGGTAACATCCACAGCAGGCGTCTGCTGTTTCTGATCGCCGATGTGCAGCACCTATATTAATAGGAAGTATACAGCAACCATTCACTACGGCTAACACGGTTGCTGCAATACGAGTTGCAGTACGTCGGCCACAGAACGACACACGTCCAGCTGGCAGAGCGCCACAGCACGACTCCTGCAGGATCTTCCCTCAGCTCACAATAATAACAGACTCGGCGGTGTGGACACTACTTGTCAAGCGTCACGTGGAGTACTGCTCACAGACTGGACCCAGAGACCCCATAACCAGGCTGTGTGTGCGCCTTAGGAGCGACTATCGCCTCATAGCGAGGCGGTAGGCTAGCGTGGCCTCGAGCGTAGCCCGACATCTTTGATAATCGATCACGGACCAGATCAGACATATTATTTTCAGAGGCAAGAGGTCCAGCGCAACGCCAGTTTCATCGTGTCTTTGGTTCAAGTGGCCTGCATGTGATGAATTATTACTGAGGCTAGACAAGTAATGTAACAATACGAGGGCCATTCAATAAGTAACACCCCACATTTTTTAAAAGCCATTAATATACAGGGTTATTACAAATGATTGAAGCGATTTCACAGCTCTACAATAACTTTATCATTTGAGATATTTTCACAATGCTTTGCACACACATACAAAAACTCAAAAAGTTTTTTTAGGCATTCACAAATGTTCGATATGTGCCCCTTTAGTGATTCGGCAGACATCAAGCCGATAATCAAGTTCCTCCCACACTCGGCACAGCATGTCCCCATCAATGAGATCGAAAGCATCGTTGATGCGAGCTCGCAGTTCTGGCACGTTTCTTGGTAGAGGAGGTTTAAACACTGAATCTTTCACATAGCTCCACAGAAAGAAATCGCATGGGGTTAAGTCGGGAGAGCGTGGATGCCATGACATGAATTGCTGATCATGATCTCCACCACGACCGATCCATCGGTTTTACAATCTCCTGTTTAAGAAATGCCGAACATCATGATGGACGTGCGGTGGAGCACCATCCTGTTGAAAGATGAAGTCGGTCTCCAGTTGTGGCATGAGCCAATTTTCCAGCATGTCCAGATACACGTGCCCTGTAACGTTTTTTTCGCAGAAGAAAAAGGGGCCGTAAACTTTAAACCGTGAGATTGCACAAAACACGTTAACTTTTGGTGAATTGCGAATTTGCTGCACGAATGCGTGAGGATTCTCTGCCGCCCAGATTCGCACATTGTGTCTGTTCACTTCACCATTAAGAAAAAATGTTGCTTCATCACTGAAAACAAGTTTCGCACTGAACGCATCCTCTTCCATGAGCTGTTGCATCCGCGCCGAAAATTCACAGCGTTTGATTTTGTCATCGGGTGTCAGGGCTTGTAGCAATTGTAAACGGTAAGGCTTCTGCTTTAGCCTTTTCCGTAAGATTTTCCAAACCGTCGGCTGTGGTACGTTTAGCTCCCTGCTTGCTTTATTCGTCGACTTCTGCGCGCTACGCGTGAAACTTGCCCGCACGCGTTCAACCGTTTCTTCGCTCACTGCAGGCCGACCCGTTGATTTCCCCTTACAGAGGCATCCAGAAGCTTTAAACTGCGCATACCATCGCCGAATGGAGTTAGCAGTTGGTGGATCTTTGTTGAACTTCGTCGTGAAGTGTCGTTGCACTGTTATGACTGACTGATGTGAGTGCATTTCAAGGACGACATACGCTTTCTCGGCTCCTATCGCCATTTTGTCTCACTGCGCTCTCGAGCGCTCTGGCGGCAGAAACCTGAAGTGCGGCTTCAGCCGAACAAAACTTTATGAGTTTTTCTACGTATCTGTAGTGTGTCGTGACCATATGTCAATGAATGGAGCTACACTGAATTTATGAAATCGCTTCAATCATTTGTAATAGCCCTGTATATACACTCCTGGAAATGGAAAAAAGAACACATTGACACCGGTGTGTCAGACCCACCATACTTGCTCCGGACACTGCGAGAGAGCTGTACAAGCAATGATCACACGCACGGCACAGCGGACACACCAGGAACCGCGGTGTTGGCCGTCGAATGGCGCTAGCTGCGCAGCATTTGTGCAGCGCCGCCGTCAGTGTCAGCCAGTTTGCCGTGGCATACGGAGCTCCATCGCAGTCTTTAACACTGGTAGCATGCCGCGACAGCGTGGACGTGAACCGTATGTGCAGTTGACTGACTTTGAGCGAGGGCGTATAGTGGGCATGCGGGAGGCCGGGTGGATGTACCGCCGAATTGCTCAACACGTGGGGCGTGAGGTCTCCACAGTACATCGATGTTGTCGCCAGTGGTCGGCGGAAGGTGCACGTGCCCGTCGACCTGGGACCGGACCGCAGCGACGCACGGATGCACGCCAAGACCGTAGGATCCTACGCAGTGCCGTAGGGGACCGCACCGCCACTTCCCAGCAAATTAGGGACACTGTTGCTCCTGGGGTATCGGCGAGGACCATTCGCAACCGTCTCCATGAAGCTGGGCTACGGTCCCGCACACCGTTAGGCCGTCTTCCGCTCACGTCCCAACATCGTGCAGCCCGCCTCCAGTGGTGTCGCGACAGGCGTGAATGGAGGGACGAATGGAGACGTGTCGTCTTCAGCGATGAGAGTCGCTTCTCTCGTGGTGCCAATGATGGTCGTATGCGTGTTTGGCGCCGTGCAGGTGAGCGCCACAATCAGGACTGCATACGACCGAGGCACACAGGGCCAACACCCGGCATCATGGTGTGGGGAGCGATCTCCTACACTGGCCGTACACCACTGGTGATCGTCGAGGGGACACTGAATAGTGCACGGTACATCCAAACCGTCATCGAACCCATCGTTCTATCATTCCTAGACCGGCAAGGGAACTTGCTGTTCCAACAGGACAATGCACGTCCGCATGTATCCCGTGCCACCCAACGTGCTCTAGAAGGTGTAAGTCAACTACCCTGGCCAGCAAGATCTCCGGATCTGTCCCCCATTGAGCATGTTTGGGACTGGATGAAGCGTCGTCTCACGCGGTCTGCACGTCCAGCACGAACGCTGGTCCAACTGAGGCGCCAGGTGGAAATGGCATGGCAAGCCGTTCCACAGGACTACATCCAGCATCTCTACGATCGTCTCCATGGGAGAATAGCAGCCTGCATTGCTGCGAAAGGTGGATATACACTGTACTAGTGCCGACATTGTGCATGCTCTGTTGCCTGTGTCTATGTGCCTGTGATTCTGTCAGTGTGATCATGTGATGTATCTGACCCCAGGAATGTGTCAATAAAGTTTCCCCTTCCTGGGACAATGAATTCACGGTGTTCTTATTTCAATTTCCAGGAGTGTAGACAAACGTCCTTGTTGGTGCTTCACATTTGATGTTTGTTCTGTGCGCCGCTGAAATTTCGAACCGTTCTGGAAGCTGACAGAGCAGTATCACTGTGCCAAAATGGCGTCTACATGCGACTCACATTACAAGCAGCGTGCTGTTATTGAATTCTTGTGTGCAGAAAAAGAAACGGTTGTGAACATCCATAAACGTTTATGTGCAGTGTATGGCGATGCTGCAGTTGATAGGAGTACAGTTGGGCGATGGGTAAAGGAAGTTACAGGTTCAGGAATTGCAGAAACTGAGCTCCATGACCAGACACGCTCGAAACGTCCTTCCACAGCCACTGCTCCAGACATGCTTAATCATGCAGATGCCATTAATCGTGGCGACCGCCGCATCACAACTCGGCAGTTGTCTCTACAGCTGTCGCTCAGCATTGGAAGTGCGTCCGCAATGATCGAGACTCTGGGATATTCAAAGAGGTGCTCACGATGGGTTCCACGAATGCTCGCAGGGAACCACAAGATTCAAAGAAAGGCATTTCATCTGAATTGTTGGAAGGTTTTGAGACCGACGGATAGGCCATTCTGTCACGAATCACTACGGGCGACGAAAGCTGGGTGTACTACTTTGCGCCAGAAACAAAAAGGCAGTCTGTGGAGTGGCATCATCCTCATCCACCACAAAATAAGAAATTCATGACAACCCCTCCTGCTGGAAAAGTCAATGGTGACAGTCTTATGGCGTCATTCTCGTGGGTGTCGTGCCGGGAGAGTCAACCATCAATTCAGCGGCATACATGAAGACTCTGAATAAACTCAAGAACCGTTTCCGACGTGTTCGATCGGACAAGGATCTTGCTCCAACACGATAATGCACGCCCACACCCAAGTCTGAGAACCCGGGAACACATCGCCAAATTGGGTTGGACATCACCGCCTCATCCACCCACCCTACAGACCAGACCTGGTACCCTCGGACTTCCATCTCCTTGGGCTGCTTAATAATTCTCTGCGAGGAACTCACTTTGAAGATGACGAGAGTGTCAGTCATGTAGTGAAAATATGGCTACGCCTACAGAACAAGAGCTTTTACCAGCAGGGAGTTCTTGTTATTTCATAACATTGGCGTACGGCTGTAGAACGTGGTCGAGGCTACGTAGAAAAATAGGACACGTACAAGACAAATTCACGTATATTGTCACCAAATTCTGACTCAACAATAAACATGTTCTGAAAAAAAGTGGGGTATTACTTATTGAACGACCCTCGTAGTATTTCCTTTGGTCTTTATTCAGTTGTGAAGAGGACATCTTTAATGGGAACCTGTATCAAATAAAACTTTAATGTCCATTGCTAGTACAGAAGTTACGTCGAATTTAATAGGCATCATTCAACGTACACACGATCGGCGGCAGTAAATGATCTGAATTGGAATGTACTACGGATGTTCGTGTTTAGTGTTGTTACCAAGCTCGGCAGGGTGTATTAGAGATGTGAACGGCGTCAGATGTTAACCGATCGCATTGAAGGACACAGAGATGACGCGTACATGTGAAACGGGGCTATCAGCACCCGACATAGTCTGAAATAAGGTCTCAATGTGGGTCTCCATTTGGCCGGTTGCTCAAATCGTACAAAATCTAGATCTGTGTAGTATTCAGAAGCGACAGCAACGCGATGTTAGACTGCACGGGAACGTGAAGGCAGGTACATTCCTCATCAAGGTTTCAGTCGACAACGTCTTACCACCAAAGTGGATGATTGCCGTAATGTGCACCTGGCAAATGACAGCTCTTCATACCTGCGCCTGCCGTCAGAGAACAAATAACGGACTTTCTTCAAGATTCTGTGTGATCCCTTGCTGTTGATCGTAGACTAACAGAATCCAGAATAGGGAATTACAGACCCATGCACACGTTGCTGTTAACACAACACAAACTGCAGCGTTTAGAGTGATTCCGTGACAGGGAAGCATTGGGTGCTGACGAATGACATTGAACTGTGTTCAGCGAGGAAATGGGTTCCGCACTACCCCAGATGACAATCAGAGGAGATTCGGCGGCGATCAGGGGAGATGTCATTTTCTGTCAAAGTTTTGGAGAGGCACAACGATGTTACTTCTGTCTCCATGGTGACGGGAGCCATAGGGTGTGACATCACTTCACGGTTGGCACTGACCGAGGGAACTGTGATGGCGCAAGGCTACGTCATGGACATCTTGCGACCTCGTGTGTCATCTCTCATACGGCAGTATGGTGGTGCTGTTTTTCAACAGGTCTACGCTAGTCCACAAGGGGCACTTGTCCCTACGAACTGTCTGTTGAGGTATCCAGGATGTGAAGGACCAGTTACAAAAGCTCGTGGCCAGCTTCAATCAGAAGAGGATACAACGGCTTTGATAAACTTTTCAACCTAATCACAGTGTGTGCATCCAGGACTGAGTGGGTGAGAAGGGGTGGGGGGGGGGCAATGTCATACAGATAAGTGGGCTCATAACGTCAACTCATTTGTACATTTAACCCAATTGTGGAATCACTGGAGTAACATCACATACGCTCTCAACCTGTGACGTTTTTTCCCCCCTCTTTGCCCATCTGGGTGCTTCAGTTTCTCGTTCAGGCAGTGCCTATAAGCAGTACCGTGCACCCGTGGTCTAAGGGCAGCATCTTCGATTAGTAATCGAAACATCATATGTCCTGGTTCGAAACCCGCTGCCGCTTAAATTTTCATTAATAATCAGCATTGGCGGCCGAAGATTTCCAGCATAAAATGTCACCCTCATACTGCCAATGGACTTGCCAAAGAGGGTGGAGGTGCGGACAGAGTTTCAGGGCACTCTCTTGTCCATGGGATGGGAAACTGTCCCTATTGGCGGACAAATCAGCAATGATCAACGGCATGAAAATGCAGAAGGCAATGGAAACAGCTGCATTAAAGGCACACAGCGTGTATCCACAGGACATGTGGGCTGTAATTGAGAAAGTGTTATGATGATCTCTCCATTGGCAAAAGATTCCGGAGTAGTCCCCCATTTGGATTTTCTGGAGGGAGGTGGGCTGCCAAGAGGGAGATGATAATGAGAAAATGAAAAATAAACACTGAATAATCTATAAAAGGATAACTTACTACGAGTTGGGGCATGGAACTAAGGGCTTGAACGTAGTAGGGAAACTGGAAAATCTGAAATGGAAATGGAGAGGCTCAATCTAGATATAGTAGAGGTTAGCGACATGAAGATAAGGATTTATGGTCAGGTGAGTGTAGGGTAACATCAACAGCAACAGGAAATGGTATAACGGGAGTAGGATTCGTTATGAGTAGGAAGGTATGGCAGAGAGTTATAGTGAACAGTTCGTTGAAAATGTTGTTCTCGTCAGAATCGACAGCAAACCAATAGCGACCAAGATAGTTCAGGTATACATGCCGACATCATAGATAGAGGAAGTGTAAGAGGCTACTGAAATGGTAGTACAGTATACCCATAAAGGGGATCAAAATCTTATAGTCATGGGGGCTGGAATGCAGTTGTAGGGGAAGGAGTAGAAGAAAAGGTTACAGGAGAATATGGACTTGGGACAAGGAATGCGAGAGGAGAAAGACAGAGAGTTCTGCAATAAATTTCAGTTAGTAATACCGAATACGCTGTTCAAGGATCACAAGAGGAGGTATACTTGGAAAAGGCCAGGTGATGTAGGAAGATTTAAGTTAGAATACATCATGGCGTACAGAGATTTTGAAATCAGATACTGGACTGTAAGGCTTGCCCAGAAGCAGATATAGACTCAGATCAGAATGTACTAGTGATGAAGAATAGGCTGAAGTTTAAGAGATTTGCCAGGAACAATCAATGCGCAAAGCATTTGGGATACGGAAGTACTAAGGAATGACGAGATACATCTCAAGTTCGCTAAGACTGTAGATACAGCAATAAGAAATAGCTCAATAGGAAGGCGAGTTGAAGATGAGTGGAAATCTCTAAAAAGGGTAATCATCGAAGATGGATAGGAAAACAGAGGTTCAAATAAAGTAACTGCGATGAAACCATGGGTAACAGAAGAAATACTTCAAATGTTGATCGTGTTAGGACAGCAACCAGCCACAAATTTACTTTGAGTTCCTTTATTCAAAGGAAACCGTTACCGGTTTCGAATCGTTGCGATTCATCATCAGACGGTTTACACGCTTTCTTTCTACATTTGGTGTGTTTTTTACAGATTAATTGTCGTGAAACGTCGGTTTCGAGTGACTGTTTCTATAACGCTCATCCAATCGATGTAAATGCATTCCCACTGCATCCTCGTTGTTGCCCACGTAATAGTTCTCATTGTACACTTTAGATTTGTCACTGAGTTCATTCCAACCACGCACCACATGTTTTGGTACATACAAAGAGCTTACATCTGTGACACCCATATGTTTGTAAGCTCTTTGTATGTACCAAAACATGTGGTGCGTGGTTGGAATGAACTCAGTGACAAATCTAAAGTGTACAATGAGAACTATTACGTGTGCAACAACGAGGATGCAGTGGGAATGCATTTACATCGATTGGATGAGCGTTATAGAAACAGTCACTCGAAACCGACGTTTCACGACAATTAATCTGTAAAAAACACACCAAATGTAGAAAGAAAGGGTGTAAACCGTCTGATGATGAATCGCAACGATTCGAAACCGGTAACGGTTTCCTTTGAATAAAGGAACTCAAAGTAAATTTGTGGCTGGTTGCTGTCCTAACACGATCAACATTTGTCTTCAAAATCAGCCACGGTCTCCAATATGTCATCATATGACAAAATTGCAGAAATGCTTCAGTTGATCAATGAATGAAGATAGCACAAAAATGTTCAGGGGAATTCAGAAGTACAGAAATGTAAGTCTCTGAGGAACGAAATAAATACAATGTGCAGGGAAGCTAAGAAATATGTGAAGAAATCGACAAAGAAATGAGTGTCGGAAGGACTGGCTCAGCGTATAGGAAAGTCAAAACAACCTTCAGCGAAATCAAAAGCAAATGTGGTAACATTAAGAGCGCAAGGGAAATTCCACTGTTAAATGTAGAAGAGAGAGTAGACAGGTGGAAAGAGCACATTGAAAGCTTCCATGAGGAGAAGATTTGTCCGATGTGATAGAAAAAGGAACAGGAGTGGATTTAAAAGAGATAGGGGAACCAGTGTTAGAATGAGAATTTAAGAGAGTTTCGGAGGACTAAGACGAAATAAGACAGAAGGGATAGATAGCATTCCATCAGAATCTCTAAAATAATTGAAAGAAGTGGTAACAAAACGACTATTCACGTTGGTGCATAGAATGTATGAGTCTGGCGACATACCAACTGACTTTCGGAAAATTATCATCCACACAATTCCGAAGACTGCAATAGTTGACAAGTGCGAGAATTATCGCACAGTCAAACAGCCAATGCTTCCAAGTTACTGACAACAATAGTATACAGAAGACTGGAAAAGAAAGTTGAGGGTATGTTACATGACTATCAATCTGGCTTTAGGAAAAGTAAAGGCACCATAAAGGCAGTTCTGACGTTGCGGTTGATACTGGAGGCAAGACTAAAGAAAATTCAAGATACGTTCATAGGACCTGGAAAAAGCGTTCGACAATGCAAAATGGTGCAAGGTGTTCGAAGTTGTGAGAAAAATACTTGTAAACTATAGGGAGAGACGGGTGATATACAGTATATACAAGAACCAAGAGGAAATAATAACAGTGGGCGACGAAGAACCAAGTTATCGGATTAAAAATGTATAAGACGGCTATGTAATCTTTCCCCACACTGTAGAATCTATACATTGAAGACGCAATGAACGAGATAAAAGAAAAGTTCAAGAGTGGAATTAAAATTCATGGTGAAAGAGTATCAGTGATACGTTTCGCCGATGACATTGTTATCCTGATTGAAAGTGGAGAACACTTACACGATCTGTTGAATCGCATGAACAGCCTAATGAGCACAAAATATGGATTGAGAGTAAATCGAAGAAAGACGAAAGCAATGAGAAGTCGCAGGAATGAGAACAGCGAGAAACTTAACATCAGAATTGCCGGTTACGAAGTAGATGAAGTTAAGAAATGCTACTACCCAGACAGCATAATAACCAATGACGAACTGAGCGGGGTGGACATCAAAAGCGGGCTGGTACTGGAAAAAAGGTTATATCTGGCCAAGAATGTACGTTTGGAGCACAGCACTGTATGGTAATGAAACATAGACGGTGGTAAAACCGGAAGGGAAGAGAATCGAAGCACTTGCGATGTAGTGCTACAGACGAATGTTGAAAATTAGGTGTATTGATAAGGTAAGGAAGGAGCAGGTTCCGCACAGAATCGGAGAGGAAAGGAATATGTCGCAAACACTGACAAGGAGAAGGGACAAGATGTTAGGTCATATTTCAAGACATCAGGGAATGACATCCATGGTATTAGAGGGAGTGAAGAGGGCAAAAACTGTAGAGGAAGACGGATATTGGAATATATATGCAGCAAATATTTGAGGATGTAAGCTGCAAGTGCTTCTCTGAGATGAAGAGGTTGGCACAGGAGAGAAATTCGTAGCGGGCCGCATCAAACCCGTCAGAAGTCTGACGACAAAAAAAAAAGGATGAGGTAATGAACTTGAAGGTAATGAGATTCTTCAGTTTCTCCAGGCGTATTTGTTGCTCGAACAGTCGACGGGTATGCCGGTCGGTGTGGCCGAGCGGTTCTAGGCGCTACAGTCTGGAACCGCGCGACCGCTACGGTCGCAGATTCGAATCCTGCCTCGGGCATGGATGTGTGTGATGTCCTTAGGTTAGTTAGGTTTAAGTAGTTCTAAGTTCTAGGCGACTGATGACCTCAGATGTTAAGTCCCATAGTGCTCAGAGCCATTTGAACCAGTCCACGGGTATACTGCCGGTTCATAGTGTCCAACAATATTTCGGCGATCAGACATGTCGCCATCGTCAGGTGCGCTGACGAACTGAGCTCCTGAGGGCGGCCGGCCGATTTAAATCCCCTCCCCCCGCGGGCCGCTCTCTTCACGGTCCACGCCCGCGCACCGGCGGTCGCGAAGACGTGGGCGTCGAAATCTGATCTGTCGTAGGGTCGATGAGCTTGCTACGTCCGCCCTGGTCGTCAGTTCGTACTTCTTGCTGAGAGTCTTCTTAATTCCATTCAGTGCCGGGTCCCAAGCCTTGCTGAGATTATAGCCGCAATCTCGGTTGATAAGATCTTCCCTGGTGCGAATTTCGATAGCCTTCCTTACAACGCTGTCCCAATATTTAGAGGTCTGAGCCAGGATCTTGGTACGCTCATAATCCATCTCGTGGTTCTCGGACAAACAGTGCTCTGCTACCGCCGACGTATTTGGATATTTCAGTCGAGTGTGCCTTTGATGTTCTCGGCAACGATCTTCGATGGTGCGTACTGTTTGTCCGATGTAAGTCTTCCCACACTGACAGGGAATTTGGTATATGCCGGCCTTCCTCAAACCGAGGTCATCTTTCACACTTCCCTGTAATGCCCGTGTTTTATTGGGCGGGCAAAAGACGGTCTTAACACGGTGTTTCTTTAATATACGGCCGATTTTGCCCGATAGTGCGCCATTGTACGGAATAAAGGCAGTGGCTACCTCTTCTTCCGTGACTTCATCCGTCTCCAGAGGTTGTGCTGTGGTGGTTGGACGGAGAGCGCGTCTAATCTGCCATACCGAGTACCCGATTTTTCGGAACACGGTTTTGAGGTGTTCCAATTCCTGGGGCAGATTCTCTTCGCCTGAGATGCTGCGCGCCCTGTGTACTAGTGTTTTTAGTCCTCCATTCCTCTGAGAGGGGTGGTGGCAGCTGTCTGCATGCAGGTACATGTTAGTGTGCGTTTTCTTCCTGTACATACCGTGGCTCAAGGTACCATTAGCTCTTCTTGACCATGACGTCAAGGAATGGTAATCTTCCTTCTGCTTCGATCTCCATAGTGAATTGGATGTTTGTATGTATGGAGTTTAGCTGTGTAGGGAAATCCAGGAGCTTGTCCCTACCATGGGACAAGAAGACGAACGTGTCATCGACATAACGGCGGAAACAAGTAGGTTTACAATTGGATGACACCAAGGCTTCCTCCTCGAAGTACGCCAGGTACAAAGTCGCGAGAGTGGGCTGCCGATTGCGACTCCACCCGTTTGCTCATAGTATTGCCATTAAACAGAAAATACGTTGGGGTCAATACATGGCTAAAGAGTTCGGTGGTCTTCTCGTCAAATTTCTGCCCAATAAGCTCGACTGACTCTCGTAGAGGCACGCTGGTGAATAGTGAAACCACGTCGAAGCTCACTATGATATCAGTGTCTTTCAGTCTGAAGGAATTCAGCCAGATATTTTGCCAGCAAATAAGTAGGTGGCCTAATGTTGCTGACAATTGGGCGCATAGGTACCCCCTCTTTGTGGACCTTAGGGTCCGCCCCCGGTAGCTGAGTGGTCAGCGTGACAGACTGTCAATCCTAAGGGCCCGGGTTCGATTCCAGGCTGGGTCGGAGATTTTCTCCGGTGGTTGCGAATTTGTACCTGGAGTACTTCGAGTAGGAAGCCTTGGCGTCATCCAATTGGAAACCTCTTTGTTTCCTCCGTTATGTCGATGACACGTTCGTCTTCTTGTCCCATGGTAGGGACAAGCTCCTGGATTTCCCTACACAGCTAAACTCCATACATACAAACATCAAATTCACTATGGAGACCGAAGCAGAAGGAAGATTACCATTCCTTGACGTCATGGTCAAGAAGAGGTAATGGTACCTTGAGCCACGGTATGTACAGGAAGAAAACGTACACTAACATGTACCTGCATGCAGACAGCTGCCACTCCTCTTCTTAGAGGAATGGAGGACTAAAAACACTAGTACACAGGGCGCGCAGCATCTCAGACGCAGAGAATCTGCCCCAGGAATTGGAACACCTCAAAACCGTGTTCCGAAAAATCGAGTACTCGGTATGGCAGATTAGACGCGCTCTCCGTCCAACCACCACAGCACAACCTCTGGAGACGGATGAAGTCACGGAAGAAGAGGTATCCACTGCCTTTATTCCGTGCAATGGCGCACTATCGGGCAAAATCGGCCTTATATTAAAGAAACACCGTGTTAAGACCGTGTTTTGCCCGCCCAATAAAACACGGGCATTACAGGGAAGTGTGAAAGATGACCTCGGTTTGAGGAAGGCCGGCATATACCAAATTCCCTGTCAGTGTGGGAAGACTTACATCGGACAAACAGTACGCACCATCGAAGATCGTTGCCGAGAACATCAAAGGCACACTCGACTGAAATATCCAAATACGTCGGCGGTAGCAGAGCACTGTTTGTCCGAGAACCACGAGATGGATTATGAGCGTACCAAGATCCTGGCTCAGACCTCTAAATATTGGGACAGCGTTATAAGGGAGGCTATCGAAATTGGCACCAGGGAAGATGTTATCAACCGAGATTGCGGCTACAATCTCAGCAAGGCTAGGGACCCGGCACTGAATGTAATTAAGAAGACTCTCAGCAAGAAGTACGAACTGGCGACCAGGGCGGACGTAGCAAGTACATCGACGCTACGACAGATCAGATTCCGACGCCCACGTCTTCGCGACCGCCGGCCCGCGGGCGCGGACGGCGAAGAGAGCGGCCCGCGGGGGGGAGGGGATTTAAATCGGCCGCCCGCCCTCAGGAGCTCAGTTCGTCAACGCACCTGACGATGGCGACACGTCTGATCGCCGAAATATTGTTGGACACTATGAACCGGTGGTATACCCGTGGACTATTCGAGCAACTTGAAGGTAATGTTCAAGAAAAAATTCTCTAAATTAAAGGTAATTCTCTAGAAAGAGAATCGGAAGTGGGAACTGGGCGACATGACACAGCAAAAAGAAAGGGGACTCAAAGATCGAAGTGGACGATATTTACTTAGAATTATTTAGATCCTTATTAGGGCTGGCTCTGACAAAATCATTCCACTTGCTGTGAAAGATATCTGATATAGGCGAAATACACTCACGGTTCAAGTAGACTGCGGTTCCAAAGTAGGCAGATACTGACAGGTATGAATGCTGCGGAATCATCAGTTTAATAAGTCATGGTTGCAAAATACTGACACAAATTATTTACAGAACAGTGGGAAAACTAGTAGATTCCGTCCATGTGGAAGGTCAGTTTGAGTTCCGGAGAAATGTAGTAATACGCGAGGTAATACTTTACAAGCTATCTTAGAAGACGGGTTGCGCAAAGGCAAATCTACGTTTATAGGGTTTGTAAATTTAAAGAATGATTTTGGCGATGCCTAGTTACTTGATAAATTGTGAAGATATCAGGGCTGAAATAGAAGGAGCGAAACATTATTTACAGCTTGTTGTAGCCTACCCACAATGATATACAATTTGTATGTTGAGAAGTCAGTAGAGGAAACGAAGGAGAAATTTTTAAGGGGGATTAAAGTTCAGGGGGAAGAAATACAGCCTTTGAGAACTATTGATGATATTGTAATTCTGTCAGAGACGGCAGAGAATTTAAAAGGCCATCTGAACGAAGTGGATAGTATGTAGGAAGGAGATGGTGAGGTGAACATCAACAAACTTAAAACAAGAGTAACGGAGTGTAATCGAATTAAATACGATAATGCTGAGAGAATTATGTTCGGAAATGAGAAACCAAAATTATCAGATGTGCTATTTGAACTGGAAGATAATTGATGATGGCCGGAACAGGACATAAAATGCTGACTGGCAAAAGCAAGAAAAGTGTAGCGGCAGCCATGTGATAAACTGTAAATTAATTTAGTTTTTGGTTTTTGTTCACGTGCTTCTGCAAAGAAGGGAACTGTACGTGTGCATTTTACTGTGTAGACTAGTGGTTAGAAAATTAATCGTAGTTTTGGTTTTTTGCGGAAGTCTTGTAAATATCGTTGTGTTGGGCGGCTTCCTAGTGCAGATTTTCCATGTAGAGAAATTTATCTCTGTTTAATAGCTTGCAGTCTCAGAGTTCAGAAACCCCCGTTACTAGATGAATATTTCTAGTAGAGAGCGAGCGCACTACATGGAGCGCGATTCGTGGAAGCGCTTGCCGCGCCCGTGCGAGATTTGGGACGGTCGGTGGGATGGTCTCGGCCGGCCACGTGGCCCGAAGCCTGGGGCATTGTTTGGTTTTTCGCACATTACGCAAAAACTATGTAACTTACGGTGAAGAGCGATGCGGCAGTGGATTGTGGTCAGCAATATGCACCTTCTGAAAGATCGATCTTAATTTCAAGTTACGAGACGCAAAAGTTATAGTAACCTCAAAATCGGTTAATATCACGAATACTGAAAGATTAATAAAAATAGTAAGTAACAACTTACAGGAATGAGTGAGCACTCATTAGAAACGTTTCGTGATAGCGGATCGAGTGCCGTAGTCATATGTTAAGATTCATAAATAGTTAAGCCCGTAAAGAGCACTAAACAAAGATGGAAAATTGTTTATGAAATTCAATACAAAAGTCATGACGTAAAGAACGGCATTATATAATAGTTTGGGTGGCATCACACGTATTTTAAACTACACTCCTGGAAATGGAAAAAAGAACACATTGACACCGGTGTGTCAGACCCACCATACTTGCTCCGGACACTGCGAGAGGGCTGTACAAGCAATGATCACACGCACGGCACAGCGGACACACCAGGAACCGCGGTGTTGGCCGTCGAATGGCGCTAGCTGCGCAGCATTTGTGCACCGCCGCCGTCAGTGTCAGCCAGTTTGCCGTGGCATACGGAGCTCCATCGCAGTCTTTAACACTGGTAGCATGCCGCGACAGCGTGGACGTGAACCGTATGTGCAGTTGACGGACTTTGAGCGAGGGCGTATAGTGGGCATGCGGGAGGCCGGGTGGACGTACCGCCGAATTGCTCAACACGTGAGGCGTGAGGTCTCCACAGTACATCGATGTTGTCGCCAGTGGTCGGCGGAAGGTGCACGTGCCCGTCGACCTGGGACCGGACCGCAGCGACGCACGGATGCACGCCAAGACCGTAGGAACCTACGCAGTGCCGTAGGGGACCGCACCGCCACTTCCCAGCAAATTAGGGACACTGTTGCTCCTGGGGTATCGGCGAGGACCATTCGCAACCGTCTCCATGAAGCTGGGCTACGGTCCCGCACACCGTTAGGCCGTCTTCCGCTCACGCCCCAACATCGTGCAGCCCGCCTCCAGTGGTGTCGCGACAGGCGTGAATGGAGGGACGAATGGAGACGTGTCGTCTTCAGCGATGAGAGTCGCTTCTGCCTTGGTGCCAATGATGGTCGTATGCGTGTTTGGCGCCGTGCAGGTGAGCGCCACAATCAGGACTGCATACGACCGAGGCACACAGGGCCAACACCCGGCATCATGGTGTGGGGAGCGATCTCCTACACTGGCCGTACACCACTGGTGATCGTCGAGGGGACACTGAATAGTGCACGGTACATCCAAACCGTCATCGAACCCATCGTTCTACCATTCCTAGACCGGCAAGGGAACGTGCTGTTCCAACAGGACAATGCACGTCCGCATGTATCCCGTGCCACCCAACGTGCTCTAGAAGGTGTAAGTCAACTACCCTGGCCAGCAAGATCTCCGGATCTGTCCCCCACTGAGCATGTTTGGGACTGGATGAAGCGTCGTCTCACGCGGTCTGCACGTCCAGCACGAACGCTGGTCCAACTGAGGCGCCAGGTGGAAATGGCATGGCAAGCCGTTCCACCGGACTACATCCAGCATCTCTACGATCGTCTCCATGGGAGAATAGCAGCTTGCATTGCTGCGAAAGGTGGATATACACTGTACTAGTGCCGACATTGTGCATGCTCTGTTGCCTGTGTCTATGTGCCTGTGGTTCTGTCAGTGTGATCATGTGATGTATCTGACCCCAGGAATGTGTCAATAAAGTTTCCCCTTCCTGGGACAATGAATTCACGGTGTTCTTATTTCAATTTCCAGGAGTGTAGTTAAGTTATACTATACACTTAACTTGCAATAGTTTTCATTGTCTGGAAATTATTATTAACATTTATCGCCCTTAATTAATTAATTATTATAGATCTGAAGATTTTGAGCACCGCAATGTATAGATCGCTATAAATTACGTCTAAAAACGGTGCTACGTGCAGTTCTATGTTGAAACTTTGCACCAGAGATGTAAACAAACAAATTTGCGCTAAGTGGCGAAATTTTGCAAAAACTAAACCTTGATTTAAGGGCGATAGAATAATCCTAGAAATTAACGTAGCATAGTAGATAAGATGTATTTTTATCGCGGCTCCGATGGTGTACTTATTTCTGTCGAGGGATGTATGTATCAAAATTTGTAACCTTAACTGGTGAGATTGGTACTTGCATAACCAGGGGGTAGACGTCCGAGCCTATATAAGCGAGCGGCAAGGGGTCAGTCGTTGGTCAGTCGTTTTCGAGGGTGGATGGCGAGCAAGCCTCAGTTGAGGGTAGCCCATGTGGTCATTTGAGAATTCTTTTTCGCGCCGATTTATTTGACAAAGAGTATTGTTTAAGAGTGCAAGTGTGAAAGCATATATTTGGTGAACTCGAAGTGCTATGATTATTTGTGTGAGTACGATTTACGAGGTATATATTGTCGTAAGTGAACATGTGGCGAACCGTGATTTCGCGCCAAAACTGTTGGAACAAAGAGGACAGTGGTACTTGTGGTTCTGTTCGAATTATTTGAATAATTTTCGTTTACAGCAGCCTACATTACTGCTATTGGGGGCTCGGAGTCAAATTATTATTAAAGTAAAACTGTAAACCGTCTCACCAGTGCTAATTTTATTGTGTGAAAGAAAAGGACAACGCCAATAAATAGTGACTGAACAGTGTCGTTAAAAACTGATTTTCTTATGATAATCGCCTAATTTTTGTTCCCTAGCATAAACTGTACTCATGTCTGAGTGAATAATTAATTAAAAAACTATAATGCGCGAGTGTGGAAATGAGTACTAATGCACCAAGCGTGTAAATCATCCCATGAGACTTACGTGAGAGCCAAAAATTTGCAATAACATTTTTAACCAACATTTGTATATGCACATTTCGAGTGAAAACGATTCAACCGCACTTCTTTTTATTTTCCTGCCCCGTCGCAAGTGAGAAATCTGCACTCCAACATTTAATGTTACTTTATTTACCTTTGGTATATTTTCAAACTCAGTAGCGCCATTTGAGACCTTATGTCTACACTACTGACCATTAAAATTGCTACACCACGAAGATGACATGCTACAGACGCGAAATTTAACCGACAGGAAGAAGGTGCTGTGATACGGAAATGATTAGCTTTTCAGAGCACTCACACAACGTTGGCGCCGGTGGCGACACCTACAACGTGCTGACATGAGGAAAGTTTCCAACCGATTTCTCATACACAAACAGCTGCTGACCGCCGTTGCCTGGTAAAACGTGTAAGGAGGAGAAATGCGTACCATCACGTTTCCGAATTTGATAAAGGTCGGATTGTAGCCTCCCGCGATTGCAGTTTATCGTATCGCGACATTGCTGCTCGTGTTGGTCGAGATCCAATGACTGTTAGCAGAATATGGAATCGGTGGGTTGAGGACGGTAATACGGAACTCCGTGCTGGATCCGAACGGCCTCGTATCACTAGCAGTCGAGATGACAGGCATCTTATCCCTGAGTCAACAGATGGGAACATTTGCAAGACAACAACCATCTGCACGAACAGTGCGACGACGTTTGCAGTAGCATGGACTATCTGCTCGGAGACCATGGCCGCGGTTGCCCTTGACGCTGCATCACAGACAGGAGCGCCTGGGATGGTGTACTCAACGAAGAACCTGGGTGCACCAATGGCAAAACGTCATTTTTTCGGACGAATCCAGGTGCTGTTTACAGCATCACGATGGTCACATCCGTGCTTGGTGACATCGTGGTGAACGCACATTGGAAGCGTGTATTCGTCATCGCCATACTGGCATATCACCCAGCATGATGGTATGGGGTGCCATTGGTTACACGTCTCGATCACCTCTTGTTCACATTTACGCCACTTTGAAAAGTGGACGTTAAATTTCACATGTGTTACGACCCGTGGCTCTACCCTTCATTCGATCCCTGGAAAACCCTACATTTCAGCAGGATAATGCACGACCGCATGTTGCAGGTCCTGTAAGGGCCTTTCTGGATACAGAGAATGTTCGACTGCTGCCCTGGCCAACACATTCTCCAGATCTCTCACCATTTGATAAGGTCTGGTCAATGGTGGCCGAGCAAGTGGCTCATCGCAATACACTAGTCACTACTCATGATGAACTGTGTTGTCGTGTTGAAGCTGCATGGGCAGCTGTACCAGTACACGCCATCCAAGCTGTGTTTGACTCAATGCGCAGGCGTATCAAGGCCGTTATTACGGCCAGAGGTTGTTGTTCTGGGTACTGATTTGTCAGGAGCCATGCACGCAGATTGCGTGAAAATGTAATCACATGTCACTTCTAGTATCATATATTTGTCCAATGATTACCCGTTTATCATCTGCATTTCTTCTTGGTCTAGCAGTTTTAATGGCCAGTAGTGTATTTTATACGCAGTACAATATGGCTAGGTACTGTGCTTGTGAGCGGACACGAGGAGAGTTGGCTGCTGTCCGTAAACAGCTGGAAGCTACGTTGGCTATCGTCGACAAGCTTCTGGCTAATGCTCAAAGTTGTTGTGACGTTGGGGTGACACTGACAAGAGCTTCGACACCTTTGGTGTCGCTGGAATCACCCGGTGGCCCGGACGTCGCTGCGGCTTCCGGTACGCAACATCTGACCGGCCCGTCCTCACTCCAGTGTGGGTGGCTGACAGTGGTGGGTTCGTGTGTCACTGGCTGGAAGGTGCAAGAGGGAGCAGGCCATGCGGATGGCTCCCTACGTCTTAGCAACAGGTACGAGGTGCTTCCCAATGTTGATGATAGGTATGAGCCAGAACGGGATGCGTCTCCTGTTGGGCCAGCGGTCGATTTTCCTGCCCAGTCCGGACAGGTATGGAGGGTGGGTATGCCAGTCATTGGGAGTTCCAATGTTAGGCGGGTGATGGAGCCCCTCAGGAAGACAGCAGGCAAGGCGAGAAATAATTCCAGTATGCATTCGGTATGCTTGCCGGGAGGTCTCATCCTTGATATGGAGGAGGCCATACTGGGGGCTATCGAGCGCACTGGGTGCAAATGGCTGCTTGTAGTAGCACATGGCACGAATGACGCCTGCCGCTTGGGTTCTGAGGCCATCCTCGGCTCCTTTCGGTGGCTGTCTGATTTGGTAAAGACAACTAGCAACGCATGCGAAGTGCAGGCTAAGCTGTCTATCTGTAGCATCGTAACCAGTGTTGATCGTGGTGCTCTGGTTTGGAGCAGAGTCGAAGGTCTTAACCAGAGGGTCAGATGGCTCTGCGACGGTATCGGATGAAAATTTCTCGACCTCCGCTATCGGGTGCAGAATTGTAGGGTTCCCCTTAATAGGTCAGGCTTGCACTTCACGCAGGAAGCGGCTACTAGGGTAGCGGAGTACGTGTGGCGTGCACATGGGCCTTTTTTTTCTTTTTTTTTTTTTTTTTTTGGTTAGAGGACCCCTTCTGCTTGGGAGCAAACACGGTTTGCCTGTTAAATCAGCCACAGTTAACTCAGAGAATCTTGGTCCACGCAGATCAGAGATTGAAAAGATTAATATGATTTTAGTAAACTTCAGGAGCATCCAAGGAAAGGTCCCAGAATTAGTATCGCTTATTGAAGGTTATAATGCACAGATAGTATTGGGAACAGAAAGCTGGTTGAAGGCAGACGTCAGTGACAACGAAATCCTAAGTTCAGACTGGAATGTTTTACCATAAGGACAGGTTATCCGCCAATGGTGACGGCGTGTTTATTGCAGTAAAAAGTTTCATAAAATCTAGCAAGGTTATCACAGATTCCGAATGTGAGTTAATCTGGGTGAAACTGAGTATCAAAGAACGCTCAAAAGTGGTGGTCGGATGCTTTTATAGACCAACTGGGTCAGGATCTGTAGTTGTAGAGCGCTTTCGACAGAGCTCACAGAATATCATTAGTAATTTTCCTGATCATGCCGTTGTAATAGGGGGTAAATTCAACTTGCCAGGTATAGATTGGGAGTGCTATGACATCAAAACTGGTGCCAAAGACAGAGACTAGTGTGGCATCGTTATGGATGTCTTGTCCGTAAATTAACTTGAGCAGATAGAGAACTAACTCTTGAGGGTAACGTCTTAGACCTTGCAACAAACAGACCTGAACTTATCGAATCAGTTAACGTAGAGGAAATGTAGAATATTACGCATTATCATCTCCGCTAAAATGTGATGGATTGGTGCAGCATTCCTGAAAACTCCTAAACACGTCAGGACTTAAAAGTTCGTTTTTGTACTCAGTACATCCTGAATGTTGTTTTCAATAACAGTTGCTACCCCACACGTTGCGTACAACACTATTATAAGAACTCAGCAACTTTTACTAGGAACATAGGGCCTGCATAGCGCGAAACTACAGTATGTAGGAACTAAACAAACTGTAGCACATTTTGCTCAGAAATACTTTCAAATATAACAAAAGAAAGTATGTTACTGATTTAGCCATAGAGATTGCCGTAAATTCTTTTTTTTCGGACAACGTCAAAATAGACAATAAAACATACTAGGGCATTATGGTACGATCTGTTTGTGACACTTACCTGGGCACCAAGCACCAAGCACTTTTCACAATATCTATATCGAAAATAGAAAGTCGAGCAAAATAAGCCAATAATATCATTTTAAACTGCTCATTGCTCATGATACAATGTTTCAGCGTTTTGCTACCCCCACCCCCTACTCCTCTCCCCCTTCCTCCACCTACTCACTCTGGGATATGAATAACGAACGTAGGCATTGGTGCTAATATGTCCGACTCCATGCACACACTATGCAATTACCAACGTTACTTTCTAAAAGGCTTTCTTCCAAAATAAATAAATAAAAGGTGAGGTTCAAGGAGTTGGGAAATATGATTGGACAAGCTGATACGGCAGTAAAATACTGAGCTCTGACTGGCCTAATATGTGGATAAACATGTGACTTAGAATATTTCCGTTTGGACTCTTTCTAAGAAATGGACGTGGCTTCATTAGGTGTTCACACTTTCTATTGGACGAGCTGCGACTGGAGTGGGTATATATGTTTAATACAAGTGGCTTAGAAGCAGTACGAATGGCTCACCTCCAGGAATAGAATGTGACTAAGGAAAGGAGATTGCAGTTGACGTGGCATTCCTTATAAATGAGTGAAGAAGGGTTGAGTAGGGCAGGGTTTAGTGCGGAGTAGGTGGAGGGAACAGCGGAGGGTGTGTTGCATAGAGGGGATAGGAGATGAAGGGTTCTTCAGATGCCAGTCCTCTCGGGCGTTAGTTATGTGCATTTGGTCCAAAGATTGCTCTGCTCTAGTAATGGCCTATTAGCCTCATTAGTTTCATTCTTTGTAAACTTTTTGGGTAGCTCGAGTTTCTTGGCATTTAGAAAGTATAAGACACATTGTATATCAGAACTTCGGCGTATATGGTCTACATTTTAGCTGTGTTTGTATTGCTAGGTAATCGAAGTTTAGCTGACTCTTTTGATGACATAATGCTTCTACAGTGGGAATTCATTAAAATCCAGGCATCAAAAACCAGTGCTTCTCTTTTGTTTTACGTGAATAAATGAATTATTTGCTTCATTTGCTAATACTCGTCTACATAATTTGTCGTTCCTTGTCTCCATAGATACGTAATATGACCGTTCGCTCGCTTATAACCGTATTGTAAATGTTTGAAGAGAATGCAAAAGCGGACGCTGGGTTGCACGAATCACTAAACAGGAAAATTATTGACTTCGATACTATAGTTTTAAAGTTCCTTCAGCGAACAAAAGAATTTAGTTACACTGGCGTAGCACCCAGGGCCGTATGAAGCTCAATTTCGTTAGGAAACTGAGTCTTGAAAACATAGCATGTAAATGCACATGCCGCCAAACGTTTGCATCGGCTTCCTGAGCAAGTTTTTACTTCATAAAATTACGCAACAACAGGAACGTTAGGGGTCGAGTATGGCCTGCCAAGATATCAGGATGAAATTTGAAATCAACGATGGCGTAAAAGAGTGATATTCGCATAATAGCATTTTCGAAATGAGGCCATTTAGATCTGCGAGGAAGCTTGTGACATTCGTATCGGATTATATTTTAAAGTATTTTGTGAATAAACAGTCTAAATCACTTTATAATATTTTTTGTTTGTTCAGGTTCCTTAGATACTGCTGCCATCATCGGATAACAAAACTTAGAACTTGAAAAACAAGGTCCAGTGTCAGTATTTAAAACATATGCGGCCGGCTAGTGTGGCCGAGCGGTTCTAGGTGCTTCAGTCTGGAACCCCGCGACCGCTATGGTCGCAGGTTCGGATCCTGCCTTGGGTATGGGTGTGTGATGTCCTTAGGTTACTTAGGTTTAAGTGGTTCTATGTTCTAGGGGACTGATGACCTCAGATGTTAAGTCCCATAGTCCTCAGATCCATTTGAACCATTTTCAAAACATATGTCTGATCTGGAAGTCCACTTACTGCCCCAATTAGGTACGGATTTCTGATGTTGACATTGGACCTTGTTCTATAAGTTATAATTTTTTGATATCTGCTAATGGCAGCAACCGAAACGGCGTAGTAGTTAAATAATTTTATTCAAGATTCCAGACGATTTTACTGACAAATATTAACAATAATCAGGGACAAAACAGGATATTAATTCCTACATGAATATATTAAAAAATTCATTGTCTGGGACACAAGCTACTTCATTAAATTTGGCTACCGCTTTTGGCTTTGGAGGCATTATCACATCTGTAGACGCATAAGTGCGTAATCAACAGTGAGTTGAATATGCTCCTATGTGCCACTAGTGTGAACACTGGATCTGATGATGCTGGAAATCTGAGACCCCTAATCGATTGTAATAATGCAGCATGTTTCCAAGGCATTGATTCTTATAATCTGAATCTGCACAGTTGGCCAAATTATTCACTAACAATAATTAGAAAATCGTCCCAGCGGCAAGCAACAACGGTGAAGTATGCAGCTGACATGGTATGGAGTGAATTTTGTACGTCTACCGCATCATGAGGTAATGGCGACTGGTGGGAGGCGGTAAGCTCACGTTCCTGCACTTAGTCTTGTAATACGTACGGTCGTAAAACCACCAGCGGCCGGAGTCAGTGGACACTACTAACACTCGAGGACGACGGCCAAGCAGACCCATAAACTATGCAAATATGCAACCGTAATGTATCACAGTGATACAACGCCACCATAAACCAGGAGCTAATGACAGTGACTACTGTACTTTAGATGTCAATAGACTGGAAGGAATGTGGTTTAGAATATCACAGGTGTTGAAATTGATAATTTTTGTCGAATATCGCAATACGAATATCAGATTCCTTTTACCAAATGCCACATCCCTCCGATCGACCGATGTAACCAACGCATCGTTTTAGTACGACTGAAAGAGAAACTGGTAAAAAAAAGAACTATGCCCAGATAAGGAACTGTAGCTTGTGCTCCTTGTCATTCTGTTGCAATGGGAAAAGTGTTCCTAAAATGTTTCCTAATTGTCCATCGTTTTATTGATGAAGAGATACTAATAGGACATGATTATTTCTTTACAGAAAGTAATGATAGGATGTGCATATAACCTAAAATAAGAAATTAATCAACGTACTGTTACAGCATCTAAAACTTATTTCACCTTGAAGCAGATAATTTCATCAAAAAATAAGTAGCCGAGCGGTCTAAGGCGCTGCAGTCATGAATTGTGCGGCAGGTCCCAGCGGAGGTTCGAGTCATCCCTCGGGCATGGGTGTGAGTGTTTGTCCTTAGGATAATTTAGGACAGGCGAAATACCCTCAGACTTCAAGAAGAGTATAATAATTCCAATCCCAAAGAAAGCAGGTGTTGACAGATGTGAAAATTACCGAACTATCAGTTTAATAAATCACAGCTGCAAAATACTAACACAAATTCCTTACAGACGAATGGAAAAACTGGTAGAAGCCGACCTCGGAGAAGATCAGTTTGGATTCCGTAGAAATATTAGAACACGTGAGGCAATACTGACCTTACGACTTATCTTAGAAGAAAGATTAAGGAAAGGCAAACGTACGTTTATAGCATTTGTAGACTTAGAGAAAGCTTTTGACAATGTAGACTGGAATACTCTGTTTCAAATTCTAAACGTGGCGAGGGTAAAATACAGGGAGCGAAAGGCTATTTACAATTTGTACAGAAACCAGATGGTAGTTATAAGAGTCGAGGGGCATGAAAGGGAAGCAGTGGTTGGGAAGGGAGTGAGACAGGGTTGTAGCCTCTCCCCAATGTTATTCAATCTGTAGACTGAGCAAGCAGTAAAGGAAACAAAAGAAAAATTCGGAGTAGTTATTAAAACCCATGGAGAAGAAATAAAGCTTTGAGGTTTGCCGATGATATTGTAATTCTGTCAGAGACAGCAAAGGACTTGGAAGAGCAGTTGAACGGAATGGACATCAACAAAAGCAAAACGAGGATAATGGAATGTAGTCGAAATAAGTCGGGTGATGCTGAGGGAATAACATTAGGAAATGAGACACTTAAAGTAGTAAAGGAGTTTTGCTATTTGGGGAGCAAAATAACTGATGATGTTCGAAGTAGAGAAGATATAAAATGTAGAATAGCAATGGCAAGGAAAGCGTTTCTGAAGAAGAAAAATTTGCTAACATCGAGTATAGATTTAGGTGTCAGGAAGTCGTTTCTGAAAGTATTCGTATGGAGTGTAGCCATGTATGGAAGTGAAACATGGACGATAAATAGTTTGGACAAGAAGAGAATAGAAGCTTTCGAAATGTGGTGCTAGAGAAAAATGCTGAATATTAGATGGGTAGATCACACAACTAATGAGGAGGTATTGAATAGAACTGTCTCTGACAGAATTACAATGTCATCGGCGAACCTCAACGTTTTTATTTCTTCTCCATGGATTTTAATTCCTACTCCGAATTTTTCTTTTGTTTCCTTCACTGCTTGCTCAATATACAGATTGAATAACAGTGGGGAGAGGCTACAACCCTGTCTCACTCCCTTCCCAACCACTGCTTCCCTTTCATGTCCCTCGACTCTTATAACTGCCATCTGGTTTCTGTAGAAATTGTAAATGGCCTTTCGCTCCCTGTATTTTACCCCTGCCGCCTTTAGAATTTGAAAGAGAGTATTCCAGTCAACATTGTCAAAAGCTTTCTCTAAGTCTACAAATGCTAGAAACGTAGGTTTGCCTTTCCTTAATCTTTCTTCTAAGATAAGTCTTAAGGTCAGTATTGCCTCACCTGTGCCAACATTTCTATGGAATCCAAACTGATCTTCCCCTAGGTCGGCTTCTACCAGTTTTTCCATTAGACTGTAAAGAATTCGCGTTAGTATTTTGCAGCTGTGACTTATTAAACTGATAGTTCGGTAATTTTCACATCTGTCAACACCTGCTTTCTTTGGGATTGGAATTATTATATTCTTATTGAAGTCTGAGAGTATTTCGCCTGTCTCATACATCTTGCTCACCAGATGGTAGAGTTTTGTCAGGACTGGCTCTTCCAAGGCCGTCAGTTGTTCTAATGGAATGTTGTCTACTCCCGGGGCCTTGTTTCGACTCAGGTCTTTCAGTGCTCTGTCAAACTCTTCACGCAGTATCGTATCTCCCATTTCATCTTCATCTACATCCTCTTCCATTTCCATAATATTGTCCTCAAGTACATCGCCCTTGTATAGACCCTCTATATATTCCTTCTACCTTTCTGCTTTCCCCTCTTTGCTTAGAACTGGGTTTCCATCTGAGCTCTTGATATTCATACAAGTGGTTCTCTTTTCTCCAAAGGTCTCTTTAATTTTCCTGTAGGCGGTATCTATCTTACCCCTAGTGAGATAGGCCTCTACATCCTTACATTTGTCCTCTAGCCATCCCTGCTTAGCCATTTTGCACTTCCTGTCGATCTCATTTTTGAGACGTTTGTATTCCTTTTTGCCTGTTTCACTTACTGCATTTTTATATTTTCTCCTTTCATCAATTAAATTCAATATTTCTTCTGTTACCCAAGGATTTCTACTAGCCCTCGTCTTTTTACCTACTTGATCCTCTGCTGCCTTCACTACTTCATCCCTCAAAGCTACCCATTCTTCTTCTACTGTATTTCTTTCCCCATTCCTGTCAATTGCTCCCTTATGCTCTCCCTGAATCTCTGTACAACCTCTGGTTCTTTTAGTTTATCCAGGTCCCATCTCCTTGAATTCCCACCTTTTTGCAGTTTCTTCAGTTTTAATCTACAGGTCATAACCAATAGATTGTGGTTAGAGTCCACATCTGCCCCTGGAAATGTCTTACAATTTAAAACCTGGTTCCTAAATCTCTATCTTACCATTATATAATCTATCTGATACCTTCTAGTATCTCCAGGGTTCTTCCATGTATACAACCTTCTTTCATGATTCTTAAACCAAGTGTTAGTTATGATTATGTTGTGCTCTGTGCAAAATTCTACCAGGCGGCTTCCTCTTTCATTTCTGTCCCCCAATCCATATTCACCTTCTATGTTTCCTTCTCTCCCTTTTCCTACACTCGAATTCCAGTCTCCCATGACTATTAAATTTTCGTCTCCCTTCACAATCTGAATAATTTCTTTTATTTCATCATACATTTCTTCAATTTCTTCGTCATCTGCAGAGCTAGTTGGCATATAAACTTGTACTACTGTAGTAGGTGTGGGCTTCGTATCTATCTTGGCCACAATAATGCGTTCACTATGCTGTTTGTAGTAGCTTACCAGCACTCCTATTTTTTTATTCATTATTAAACCTACTCCTGCATTACCCCTATTTGATTTTGTATTTATAACCCTGTATTCACCTGACCAAAAGTCTTGTTCCTCCTGCCACCGAACTTCGCTAATTCCCACTATATCTAAATTTAACCTATCCATTTCCCTCTTTAAATTTTCTAACCCACCTGCCCGATTAAGGGTTCTGACATTCCACGCTCCGATCCGTAGAATGCCAGTTTTATTTTTCCTGATAACGACGTCCTCTTGAGTAGTCCCCGCCCGGAGATCCGAATGGGGGACTATTTTACCTATGGAATATTTTATCCAAGAGGACGCCATCATCATTTAACCATACAGTAAAGCTGCATGCCCTCGGGAAAAATTACGGCTGTTGTTTCCCCTTGCTTTCAGCCTTTCGCAGTACCACAACAGCAAGGCCGTTTTGGTTAGTGTTACAAGGCCAGATCAGTCAATCATCCAGACTGTTGCCCCTGCAACTACTGAAAAGGCTGCTGCTCCTCTTCAGGAACCACACGTTTGTCTGGCCTCTCAACAGATACCCCTCCGTTGTGGTTGCACCTATGGTACGGCTATCTGTATCGTTGAGGCACGCAAGCCTCCCCACCAACGGCATGGTCCGTGGTTCATGGGGGGAGACTAAATGTGTTACTAAGCCAAATTCTCAAAGTTTGTCAATAATATGTCTTATTATAAAGATCATTACACGAACGTCACTTCCTGAAGACTGATTGTTCTTCTGAGATTATTTCATCATAGTTTTTAGCCCCTGCGTGAGATTTTTCCCATAAAGTTTGTACCTTGCATTCAGTAAACTACTTCTTCTATAATTTCCTGTGTCTTTCCTATTATTATTTTAAATATGGAAATTACTTTAGCTTTCTTCCATTCATCAGGTACGGAACAGTTCTTCCAACACATATTTAAAATATGTAGGCAGCAAAATTGTAAAATGGTTCCTTCATACTTGTTTCAGTCAGCATTAATGCCATCTAGGCCAGTAGATTTTACATTTAAGGCTGCTATTAATTCTTTTATATCTATTTGATCAACAGAGATATTATCAATTTGTATGAAATAACTTTCTTTACATTCTTCATCATACCCTGAATTTCTGTAATGGTGTATCCAGTGATTTTCTGTTATTGTGTTAACGTTTGCAGTATCTCTCTTTGTTTTATGCATATGCTACATAAGTTTAAAGGCTATATTCTGTCTTCTGTGAATGTCATATTCAACAAGAGCAATGAATCTTTTCCAGGATTCACTATCGTATCTTTTTATTAAATTCTTTATTTTATTTATTTTATGTTAATGTATTTCCCAAGCTTCATTTGTTTGCATCTGTAAATAGGTATTATAAGCATTTTCTTTTCCTTTACTGTTGTTAGCTGTTTCCGTATTTCATATTTTCAGATCTATTTTTTGGTTTAACACTTTTTTCTAGTACCTCATTAGCTATTTTCAGCATTGCTATTTTTAATCTTTCCCATTCTTCTTCCATATTGTTTATAGTTTCAGCCATTTGCAATTCCTGTGCTGACACAAGTTCCTTATTC
The DNA here is from genome assembly GCF_021461385.2 of Schistocerca piceifrons. Taxonomy (NCBI): domain Eukaryota; kingdom Metazoa; phylum Arthropoda; class Insecta; order Orthoptera; family Acrididae; genus Schistocerca; species Schistocerca piceifrons. The sequence goes on from NC_060143.1 coordinate 12,384,758, forward strand.
TTTCTCTCCGTAGAAAATAAACTTTATGTTTCAAGCCTATGCTTTCTTTGAAGTAACTAGGAAGTGATAAGAGCGTATATCATTACCTCTAAAGACATGAGTTGCTCTAATTTCAGAGTATTTTTATTAGCTGTTACTCTCCCCAATTTTTGAGCGTGATCCTCTTGTGTTCCAGGTATATATATATATATTTCTGAGATGAAATGGCCAGTCGAGAGTCCCGAGCTGAACCCAAAGGAAAAGTTTTGGCATTATTTCGCTGCAGACTCTAAAAGTCCCACGTCACTACATTCTCTGGTTTCTTTTTCTTGAGAAAGAATGGGCTGCCATTCCTCCACAAAGACTGAGACACCTCACTGAAAGTGTCACTTGCAGAGTTCAGAACCGCCGTATGAAGACGAAGTGTGGATCCGCTTCTTGTTAACGTCTATTAATAGGTGTCAGTGTACTTTTGCTCATATAGTGTGATTCCCAAAAAATTGCACAGTCGGAGGAAACTTATGCCTCACCACCATCATCATCTACCATTTGATACCAACTGCTAGATTACAGATTCCTCTAGATTTACGGTCTGAAGATACGTGCATCATAGTGCGTGAGTGTGTTAACGCAGCTATATGAAAACGTACGCCAAAACTGAAGTAGGCAGAACAGCACGATTCTTGTGGGCAAAACGTGTAAACTGCACACAGATTCATCGTGAAAATTCTATAGTATTTGGACCGAATGCAGTGTAGTGAACAGCCGTGGCAAATTTGTGTCAGCCGTTCGATCAACACCACACAGACGTAAGTATTGCTGATCGTGGAGGAAGGCTATCAACATCAACCACAGACCACAATATGTAGGCAGTCGGGGAACTGATTCGCAGCAATCGCAGAGTGAGTAATAGCTGACATTATAAAGTAGATGCGAATCTCTCTGAGCTCCGTGACCAAGGAGAGGATTTCATTCGTCAAGGAGAAACTTCTAATCCTTGTTTATAGAGACTAATTCACTATGCTGAAAAATAATATAATGTATAAATTTGAAAATTATCTCAGAGGTTCAAATGGTTCAAATGGCTCTGAGCACTATGGGACTTAACTTCTTAGGTCATCAGTCCCCTAGAACTTAGAACTACTTAAACCTAACTAACCTAAGCACATCACACACATTCATGTCCGAGGCAGGATTCGAACCTGCGACCGTAGCAGTCACGCGGTTCCGGACTGAAGCGCCTAGAACCGCACGGCCACCGCGGCCGACTATCTCAGAGGTCCCTACAACTTTCCTCTGTAATCGTGCACAAACATGGAGCCGTGTTACTCCACTCGCTTCAAATAGTGAAGCGTCCACACATGCGAAAGAAAGGTCACAGTTCCTTTCATGTGATAGGTTAACGATATCACACTGATATCGAATTACAACACAATTCTGCCCAATGCAGACGTGGCTGTACCACGCGATAGGAAGATTGCCACAACTACTCTTTACACACATTTCATCCCTTGTTTAGACTCCCCTACGATTGAGATCAGAACCGCGATGGCCAGAACTGAAATAAAGTGATTTTCTTGCGGGTGTCCGAGGAAAACGGTTCAGACACACCATCACTCAGAATCAACAAGAAATAATCGCAAGGGGTAGCATAGAGTGCGTCAGTGGGACGACCCCTTTCCTTGTTGCGTTGATTTCCACACATTTCACAGTCAAAAACGAGAGTTCGCAGTGTACTGAGCAACAGGACAATGTTCTTCACACCTTCTGACACTGCTGACACCTGTGATATATCTCTACCTTCTCTTATAAACTCGAGCGCCCATTGAATAAGATTGCAACCATTCTGAGAGCAATGCGACTGCAATTATGCTCTGGTGTGCTGGGTGGAACCACTAGGAACAGTTTAAAAACATTCTACGAAATCTGAACCCGATCCAAAGCATCAAACAGAGGTTATGCGTCTCCAGCCGTCCCGTTTCGCGCCCTCCTGTGGCGTAATCACAGAGGGACGTGACATTCACAGATGTGCGAATAAAACGGCAAAGGATCCTCCTAAGAGCCCTAGTTCGACAACAACATCGGTGTCACCAACTCGCCTTTGCTGAGCACGTTTAAAATTGTTTCTGTACGGAATCAACCTGTTTAGATTAGAGGGTCTCAGGGAACCACAGAAGGGACGTCCGTCAAAAAGTGGGTAGGTAAAACACAGTAAGGTAGTTGTAGAAACGATTGGTATTGTAGCTGAAAATTGTAGTAGCTGTGTTGGGAAAGAACCACAGCTCCAAGCCCTAATAGAAAGCACTGAAGCTCAAATAGTTGTAGGTACAGAAAGTTATGCTGGAAAAATCATACGTTTAAAGCGGGTGGCAGGCATAAAACGTCATTCGAAATTGTACTAAATGCTTTCTCATAAAATTATTTTGAACAATTAGTTCATGAGTCCACTCGTAGCGTAAATGGTTGCGAAATCATACTTGACCTTTTAGCAACAAATAATCCTGGACAAAAAGTGAGTATTGTGACGAATACAGGGATTAGCGACCACAAGGCAGTTGCTGCTAGACTGAATACCGTAACACATACAACTATCAAAAAGAAACGCAAAGTATATTTATTTAAAAAAGCTGATAAAATGCTCTTAACGCCTTTTTAAGAGACAGTCTTCACTCCTTCCGATCTGATCATGTAAGTGTACAAAAGTTGTGGAATGTTTTCAAAGAGATAGTATCGACAGCAATTGAGAGATATATAACACATTAGCCAAATTTAAAAGAACGCAAAATCCCAAGATTGGCAAGTTTTAAAGAAGTTCGAAATGTGGCGCGCACTCCAATGTGAGATGCTTTTAATAATTTCCACAACAAAACTCTGTCTCGGAATCTGGCAGAAAACCCAAAGAGATTCTGCTCATACATAAAGCATACCGGTGACAAGGGGCAATCAGTACCATAACTGCACCATAACAACAGTGAAGTCACTGGTGACAGTGCCACTAAAGCAGAGTTATTAAACACGGTTTTCCCAAACTCCTTTACCAAAGAAGACGAAGTGAATATTCCTGAATTCCAACTGAGAACAACTGCCAAGATGAGAAACATGGAAGTAGATATGCTCGGAGTAACTAAGCAGCTTAAATCACTTAATAAACGTAAGGCCTGCGGTCCAGATTGTATACCAGTCAGTTTCCTCTCAGAGTATTCTGATAAAATAGCTCCATATTTAGAAGTTATATACAGTCACTCGCTCACAGAAAGATCCGTACCTAAAGTCTGGAAAATTGCTCAAGTCACACCAGTAGCCAAAAAGGGAAGTAGGAGTAATCCGCTGAACTACAGTCCTATATCACTAACGTCAATTTGAAGTAGGGTTTTGGAACATATACTGTATTCGAACGTTATGAAGTTCTTCGAAGAAAACGATTTATTGTCAAATAGTCAGCACGGTTTCAGAAAATATCGTTCTTCTGAAACACAACTAGCTCTTTATACTCATGAAGTAATAAGTGCTACCGACAGGGGATGTCAAACTGATTCCATATTTTTAGATTTCCAGAAGGCTTCCTCACAAGCGTCTTCTAACCAAACTGCGTGCCTACGGAGTATTGCCTCAGTTGTGCGACTGGACTCGTGATTTCCTGTCAGAAAGGTCATATTTCGTAGTAATAGACGGAAAGTCATCGAGTAAAAGAGAAGTAATATCCGGCGTTCCCCAAGGAAGTGTTATAGGGCCTCTATTGTTCCTGATCTATATTAAGGACATAAGAGACAATCTGAGTAGCCGTCTTAGGTTGTTTGCAGATGATGCTGTCATTTTGCGTCTTGTAAAGTCTTCAGATGATCAAAACGGCTTGCAAAATGATTTATATATCTGTATGGTGCGAAAAGTGACAATTGACCCTGAATAAGGAAAAGTGTGAAGTTATTCACATGAGTACTAAAATAAATCAGCTAAGTTTCGATTACACGCTAAGTCACACAAAACTGATGGCTGTAAATTCCACTAAATAATAGGAGAGATAGTGTCACAGACATGACACGTGAACTGGAGTGGCAATCATTAAAACAAAGCCGTTTTTCGTTGCGACGGGATCTTCTCATGAAATTTCAATCACCAGTTTTCTCCTCCGATTGCGAAAACATTCTGTTGGCAGCCATCTACATAGGGAGAAATGATCATCACGATAAAATAAGAGAAATCAGGGCTCGCACAGAAAAATTTAAGTGCTCGTTTTCCTCGCGTGCCGTTCGAGAGTGGGACGGTAGAGAGAAAACTTGAAGGTGGTTCATTGAACCCCCTTCCAGGCACTTTATTGTGAATTGCAGAGTAATCACGTGGATGTAGATGTAACGAAGTCCTAGGCAACCCCTTCTACACCCCTCCACTCCGAATGCACTGCTAGCAGGCGCAATACAATAGCTTAACCTTTCTGCAAGCCTCTAGGATGTTAGCCACTAGTTTTGTCTGTGCAGCTACGTGTTTAAGGTTGGACCGAGGGTTTCGCCTAACTGACTGTCCTTAGAAGCACCCTATACCGTTTTATTCAACCATGTGTCTATGTCGCATCGCTCTCTAATTATGCCAGACGAGAAAGTTAAATAGGAAAGCTGAAAAAGCATGGTGACGCTTTACTGCTTTGGATTGCTTTCAGATTTCATTAAATGGTTTTAAACGCCCACTAACGGTTCCTGTACAGCAGAGAAAAAATTTCGGCCGTGCTGCACTTCAGACCGGTGCGATGACGTTTGTAAGGAGTGTGTCAGAACTCTCAAAAAATTGTTCAAATGGCTCTGAGCACTATGGGACTTGACTTCTGAGGTCATCAGTCCCCTAGAAGTTAGAAATACTTAAACCTAACTAACCTAAGGACATCACACACATCCATGCCCGGGGCAGGATTGAAGCCTGCGGCCGTAGCGGTCGCGCGGTTCCAGACTGTAGCGCCTAGAACCGCACGGCCGCAGATGCCAGACTGAGATTCATTGGAAGAATCCTAAGGAAATGCAATCCGAAAACAAAGGAAGTAGGTTACAGTACGCTTGTTCGCCCACTGCTTGAATACTGCTCAGCAGTGTGGGATCCGTACCAGATAGGGTTGATGGAAGAGATAGAGAAGATCCAACGGAGAGCTGCGCGCTTCATTACAGGATCATTTAGCAATCGTGAAAGCGTTACGGAGATGATAGATAAACTCCAGTGGAAGACTTTGCAGGAGAGACGCTCAGTAGCTCGGTACGGGCTTTTGTTGAAGTTTCGAGAAAATACCTTCACCGAGGAGTCAAGCAGTATATTGCTCCCTCCTACGTATACCTCGCGAAGAGACCATGAGGATAAAATCAGAGAGATTAGAGCCACACAGAGGCATACCGACAATCTTTCTTTCCAAGAACAATACGACACTTGAATAGAAGGGAGAACCGATAGAGGTACTCAAAGTACCGTCCGCCACCAACCGTCAGGTGGCTTGCGGAGTATAGATGTAGATGTAGATGAATAGCTGATCTTGTCAATACATGTTACACACTGATGTAGCATCTCACTGCGGAATCCGACGAAACAGTCTTCAGACTTTTTAGTTTGATGAGGCGTGGAATTCTCCCGTTTTATGTTTACTCCAGAAACTTGTAAACAAGCGTACAAATACCGTGAAAAGTGGCAAGATGACGCTTGTACTTCTCGACTGCTGTATTCCCTGGTTTAGGACGATTCAGGGTTGACAGAATTTCGTATCCTACGCCTCACATTCATAACCCTGCAGGACCATCGGATAACTTACGTTCCACGAACGGAACTTGGCCAATAATTCAAGCGATATTTACTGTATTTCATGCGCAATGGATGATTAGGATGCATACCTTCTGACACAAGACAGGCATGTGGGGGAAAGGAAGCTGAGGGCATGAGGGGTGCAATACTATGTTTACCAAATTTCATTTCAAAAGTTAGTCAAACTACCTTTAACTGAAGACACATGTAATCTCAGTTTTACATTTGTACTTAGAAGTCTCAAATAGTATGGACTAGAGAACAAGAATTTTGCTTAATAGGAGCGACAAAGTTCCAGTAGATACATTAGGAGTGGTATGAGCATTATTAATCTATCATCGTTCATCACAAAACATGAAAAAATCACAGGTTTGACCACCATATACGAAAACAATGAAAAAATATTAACCAAGTATGATCCCTTAGTGAACGATTGTTCATGAAATACAAAGAACACAAATTATGAAATTATCCATTACTGTCGTTTAAGGGTGGTAAATCAATGTAGGGGGCGGGAGTGAAGAATGTTTAATTATTAACATATTGGCACATGCAAGATGTCATCAACACCAGTTCCACCGTACGATAGCTTACTGACATTAAGGGAGTGATTCGAAGTGCCTGGGGCAAGCATGAGGCCAGAAGAGGCGTCTTAGAATAATCACTCAAAATGGGATAAATATTTAAAAAACCAAAAGGAATTTTCCCCATATGTATGTAGCCATTGTATTCACAGTTGATCAGTCCCATACACTACATACATTGGGCTGTAGCAGCGATCAAGTTCAGCGCTTGTTAACCAAAATGTAGGCTATCTCCAATAAATGCAGGAACCACGAAATGAACACTGTACTACAGGTTAAGAATCTGTATGTAACGGCCAAGTGATCCGTTGAAGGCCGGAATTCAACCAACGTCCAATAAATTCAAAATTTGCAAAACAAATAAAAATTCTACATGTATGTAAGCATTAATTAAAATCATGGCGTCAGATTCTGTCGTTTAAACTAGACCAAAGGCCACGTGATCAGCTGAAGGTCAGACTTTAGTCAAACTGTCACAAATAAATCTCCATCGAAAATACACTGCTTAGAACTCTATAAGCGAATGAAAAAAAAAAAAAAATGGCAATTCGCTGCAAGTGTAGTTGCTTATGATACACTACACTCTTAAGAGCACCTACCACACAAATTTACGCTACAAAATTAAAAAGGGATCGCGAAACGTTTCCCAAACCTGTGCAAAGAAATGAAAGGAATTAACCATAAACTCAGTTTAAATTAAATCAACCAAATATTCTTGTACATGACACTTGAGGAGCGCATCAGAGAGAGCGTAAATAGCTTACCAAGCCCACCGGAAGAGCGCTCACAGTTCAGTTGTCTGCGAGGGACCGTCCCACACGCAATTGAGGGCGATGTTTCCGTTACCAATGCAAGAACAAACCTCCACCCTGGGCCACTGACAAACGTCTCTGGTTTCAGAAATAACCATCTGCAAGTCACGTTGGCGCTATCATTTCACGCTCTGTGAGAACTCTTAACCGTGCTGGTGAGAATTTCAAAATACTCCCACTCTCGCAAATACGCACTCACTCAGAGTTGAGTGGGACACTAAACGTGATGTGCTAATGGAAATAAACAAACACAGCTGCTCTTCTCTTCTCCAGAGGCTGTGCGTTGTTGTGGCAACGTGAAGCAGCATAAAGATTAAACATTGCCAGAAATCTAAGGTGCCGGTTAACACTTTTGAAACGGATACTATTGCTTTATTTCAACCGGTAGTAAAGTTGACCTTCAAATATGGCTAGGTGTGACCTTGAAACAACTATGAATGATCGCTCTTTTCGGATATTAGAGCCCAAAAAGTTCTTCAGCTACTTTCAATGTGGGTTCAGCAGATCTCTTTCCACGGCTGTTAATATGCGAGAATACAACAAGTTTTCCAATCAAAGTGGCGTCTAACCGAAGTGTCTCTAGATACCGAGTATTCTCGTGCCAGCAGGGAACAAAGACAAATACTTCAATAAGGTTTCTGAGTAAATTTTCCTATATTTAAACGCTTTCTATCCTGTCATTACATCTACAGTACATACATAAAGACAAATTTCCGTTTGTCTGTAATTTATTCAAATCTATAGTTTTGCTCCGATCTTGATGAAATTTTGCACACTTTACCTTCAAGACAAGAGATACATCACTGTCTACATATAATTTGGTAATCTGAGTTGAAATGTATATGTATGTAACATATAAAGGGGAATGATTATTATCGAAAGTCTATAAAGTTGTTGGCCGATTTACTTCAAATTTCTACATTCATATGAAACAATGAAGAAAATTAATGAAAAGTTAACGGCCTAACAAACGAAATATATCGTGGTAAGCTGACTCTAACAAATCTCAGTAGCAATATCCGTCTTGGGGATGGCACCATCAGACGTCAATAGATCGCGAGACGAGCGAAAGCTCGAGAATTCGACAGAAACATGGTTTAAAACTCTTGTTTACTGATTAGTTGTCGTTGTTACAAATGACATATACCCTATAAGATATTTTAGGCGGTGTTTCTTAGTTAGTTTTATTATTAAAATCCACAGTGCTATACAAACGCTATGGCAGGTCGTGGCTATAGTACAACATAAGTCATTATATAGCGGGCTGATCAAAAGATCGAACAGAAACCGAGATATCCCGAACTTTGACATAAACTGTTCTACCAGTTCGAGTCGCACATAAACACAGCCCGTCTTGAAACACTGAAAAGTGAGCTGAACCAATAGGAGACGAATTCTCCAAAAACACAGTGAGATACTTATCGAAAAATGTAACAACACATGGCGCAACTAATCATCTTTTCATACAAGGGAAACATAAAATTTGCGAGACTTTGCTTCAAGAAATGGGTTAAAAATGTTGACAGGCATAAGGCAAATCACTTTGTGTGGCGAATATTAAACATACAGGGCATCACCGGGCATTACAGGTACTACATACGTAGCCTACATATCGACGATCACTAACCCCGAAGATCATACGCCGATCCTACAAGGTTCCTTCATAGATGTCAACCGTGTGCAGTTTAGATCCAGTTCTCGTGAACACACAGCTGCTGATCTACCTGCAGTTCATCCACCTATCGCTTCTTCAATCGTCCATCTGGTTTTCTCATTAGCACATCTTTAGCCCGGCACGTTTCTTGCCTCCTGACAACAAGCCCTGACAGGCTAACTCTCCGCGTTTTCATTTTCTACACGATGTTCGTTTGTTTCATTAGTTCGTACCGTTCAGAGTTCTTTCTATGTCTCCATGTGCGCCTTTCGCGAATTGGTCCAAAGATATTTCTGCTGATTTTCCGTTCAAAGATCAGAGGATTCTCTTCATCTGTTTCTTAGTGCTTAACGTTTCTGTCCCATATAGTGATACTGGTACTGTCGCAGCATTATTGGCCTTAAATATAGTCTTAACTGATTTATTTTTTCAAAAAATGTTCAAATGTGTGTGAAATCTTTTGGCACTTAACTGCTAAGGTCATCAGTCCTTAAGCTTACACACTGTTGTTGTTGTTGTTGTTGTTGTCTTCAGTCCTGAGACTGGTTTGATGCAGCTCTCCATGCTACCCTATCCTGTCAAAGTTTCTTCATCTCCCAGTACCTACTGCTACCTACATCCTTCTGAATCTGATTGGTGTATTCATCTCTTGGTCACCCTCTATGATTTTTACCCTCCATACTGCCCTCCGAGTCTAAATTGGTGATCCCTTGATGCCTCAGAACATGTCCTACAACCGGTCCCTTCTTCTCGTCAAGTTGTGCCACAAACTCCTCTTCTCCCCAGTTCTATTCAATACCTCCTCATTAGTTGTGTGATCTACCCATCTAATATTCAGCATTTTTCTCTAGCACCACATTTCGAAAGCTTCTATTCTCTTCTTGTCCAAACTATTTATCGTCCATGTTTCACTTCCATACATGGCTACACTCCATACGAATACTTTCAGAAACGACTTCCTGACACCTAAATCTATACTCGATGTTAGCAAATTTTTCTTCTTCAGAAACGCTTTCCTTGCCATTGCTATTCTACATTTTATATCTTCTCTACTTCGAACATCATCAGTTATTTTGCTCCCCAAATAGCAAAACTCCTTTACTACTTTAAGTGTCTCATTTCCTAATGTTATTCCCTCAGCATCACCCGACTTATTTCGACTACATTCCATTATCCTCGTTTTGCTTTTGTTGATGTCCATTCCGTTCAACTGCTCTTCCAAGTCCTTTGCTGTCTCTGACAGAATTACAATATCATCGGCAAACCTCAAAGCTTTATTTCTTCTCCATGGGTTTTAATAACTACTCCGAATTTTTCTTTTGTTTCCTTTACTGCTTGCTCAGTCTTGTCTTGAAGGGAGGATATAAGATGAACATCAACAAAAGCAAAACGAGGATAATGGAATGTAGTCGAATTAAGTCGGGTGATGCTGAGGGAATTAGATTAGGAAGTGAGACACTTAAAGTAGTAAAGGAGTTTTGCTATTTGGTCGAAGTAGAGAAGATATAAAATGTAGACTGGCAATGGCAAGGAAAGCGTTTCTGACGAAGAGAAATTTGTTAACATCGAGTATAGATTTAAGTGTCAGAAAGTCATTTCTGAAAGTATTTGTATGGAGTGTAGCCATGTATGGAAGTGAAACATGGACGATAAATAGTTTAGACAAGAAGAGAATAGAAGCTTTCGAAATGTGGTGCTACAGAAGAATGCTGTGGATTAGATGGGTAGGTCACATAACTAATGAGGAGGTATTGAATAGGATTGGGGAGAAGAGAAGTTTGTGGCACAACTTGACTAGAAGAAGGGATCGGTTGGTAGGACATGTTCTGAGACATCGAGGGATCACCAGTTTAGCATTGGAGGGCAGCGTGGAGGGTAAAAATCGTAGAGGGAGACCAAGAGATGAATACACTAAGCAGATTCAGAAGGATGTAGGTTGCAGTAGGTACTGGGAGATGAAGGAGCTTGCACAGGATAGATTAGCATGGAGAGCTGCATCAAACCAGTCTCAGGACTGAAGACCACAACAACAACAACAACACATTTAGCATCTATTGGTTTAGAGGGAGCAGTTGTTAAGGTAAAAAGACTCATTTTGTGTAGAATATTGCAAATAAAAGACCTTTCTAAACATTTTATTAACACACATCGGTTTTGAAACTTTTTTCGCATTAATCGTCCAAGTCACACTATGGCAACATAAAGCACATTCAAACTTTCGTTTTTAGAACTATTGCCGAAAGCTGTCTACTAACTTTTTGTTCTTCTCTTTATTTTTTTTCTATAGATCAAGCCATGATTGCTAGTTTTTACTGGTATCTTATCAACCCCTTAATTGCACTTTATTTTAGTCTTCTACTAATTAATAATATTGTTCAGTTTTGAAGTTGCTTTATTGGAGCTTATAGTCACTACAGTACTGAACCAAAGTGGTTCAAATTTGTCTCACTAAAACGTGTTCCCTCTTCGGTTTCGTATTTGAACGATCTAGAAACTTATGTATAACTATTGAATAGCTCTGAGGATATTCAGACTCCTTTCCCAATACCTCCTTCGGTTTTCAGTACTCCCGAGCTTGATAAGGTCTAATGAAAGCTGCAGCCTTGGTGAATATATTTTTCAGTTTATTAATACTGAATCATTACCTCGTTTCTCGTTTCTCATGGGCTATCGGTAGAGAATTTGTTGACAGGGGGCTAAAAAAAGTTTGCCATTTACATTAGAATGGTATTTTAAGCTCTGTTCCCGCACTTGCAGAAAATACTAATGGATTGAAGTTGGGAAAACAGTATTGACTACCTAACATCTTCTTTACTCTTGAAACCGAAACAGACATCAGAACAGAAAAAAACCACAAACATCAGTTCTCTATACAAACAAAATGTACATCAACAAGTGCAACAATACACAAAAATTCTGAACACCCGAAGGTACACATATAGGCCAGCCTCAGATACCTTTTACAAAGACAGAACCGAAAAGAAATGGAAGAAGGTAGCTAAACACAAGAACAGAACACAATCAGACAAACTGTCATAGAAAATTGTTAAAAAAGGAACATAGCAGGAACAAAGCTGGCACAATACTCAAACAACAGTATTACAACATAACACACCAGTGACAAACATACACCAGAGAACACACAAGGCACACAAGATTAAGAAACCACCATCTACAGGAAAACATGGCACATACTGACATTTGACAACAATATAATACACAGAATAGGAAATGTTGCGAGAAAATAAGGAATACATCTGCCACACAGAACAAAAAATATACTGCAGAAAGGGTTAAAAAAAGAGCAAAAGTTGGCATATACCAGCTAAGCTGCGTAGTTTGATTCAGTATATGTTTGACAGACATGTAGCAATTTCAGAATAAGATACTCTGAACATTAGCAGACAACATCATTGAAAACAATCACCATCCCAGTAGGATAGCGAAGACCGCCAGAATTTAAAACACAGTAATCATATACTACCTACTTAATAGTAGAATAAAATTATCACATCTAAAAAGCTTTCGTACAAAAAAAAACAAAAAACACCGTCTGAACAAGCCTCGAAGTCCCAACGGTACCTACTGGCCGCCGTGTCATCCTCAGCCCTTATGCATCACTGGATGCTAATAAGAGGGGCGTGTGATCAGCACACCTCTCTCTCTGCCATTGTTTGTTTTCGTGACTGGCGCCGCTACTTATTAAGCAAGTAGCTGCTCAACTGGCCTCACAAGAGCTGATTCGACCCCGCTTGCCAACAGCACTCGCCAGACTCAGAAGGTGACCCATCCAGTTGCTAGCCAAGCCCAACAAAGCTTAACTTCGGTGATTTGACAAGAACCGATGTTAATACTGCAGTAAGGCCGTTGGCAAAAAAGCTGTCTTACAAGACAAAAATCATCAATGATCAAACAGTACTCTCCTCAACAAACAGTATTCAATACTCTAAGTGAACAACCTAATAATACACGATAAAATGCACAAACACACACACACACACACACACACACACACACACACACACACACACACACGCACAAAGAAACAGTGGATCAAATTTACGCTTCGCTGCTGCAATCGATAAAACAAACTACTCTCAAGGGCGCATTAGAAACACAAATTATGCATTGAAACTTGTGTCGGTCAAAGTAACAGCGACGTAACAAGACCCAGAATATTCAACAACGAGCAGGAGAAATCGTAAGCAAACGCTGCTAGAATACACCACATGATTTGTGAATAGCAGACCACACCAAATAGTTATCCATATCAAAGCCCCAAATATTTTTCCCCGATACCCTCAGATCTCATAAATATAAAAAAAAAACAAAAACACATTAAGCAAGCAAATAAAAAGTTAATTAAATACGGCAATGGTAAACTTAATAAACACCTACATACTAAAACATATCTACATCTACATGGCTGTTCTGCAAATCACACTTAAGTATTTATCGAACCACCTTCACCAAAATTCACTGTTATTTCACTCTCGAAGAGGACGCTCAGGAAATGAACACCCACAAATTTCAACGCTAGCTCTTATTTCTCTTATTTTATTACAATGATCGTTTCTCCTTATGTAGGTCGGCGTCAAAATGTTTTCGCGTTGGGAGGAGAAAGTTGGTGATTTAAATTTCGTGAGAAGATCCCGCAGCGATGAGAAACACTTCTGCTTTAATTATGTTACCACAAATCTTGTATCGTTTCCGTGATAATCTCCCCCCCCCCCTCTCCCCCCCCCAATAACTCGATAATACAAAACCAGCTGCCCTACTCAGAACTTTCTCAGTGTACTCTGTTAATGGTATCTTGTAAGGATCCTACACCGCGCAGCAATACTCCAAAAGAAGAAGGACAAGCGTAGTATAGGCAGTATCTTTAGCAAATCTGTTCCATCTTCTAAGCGTTCTGCCAATCCAGTGTTTGGTTCACCTTCCCCATAAAATCTTCTGTGTGTTCTTTCCTATTTAAATTGTTTGTAATTATAATTCCTAGGTATTTAGTTGAATTTACAGCTTTTGGAGTTGACTGATTTATTGTATAACCGAAATTTAACGGATTCGTTTTGGCGCTCTTCTTATGACTAAAGTAGACTATAAGCGACAGCATCATCTGCAAACAACCTTGTATTTAAAGGTTGCATTCTAAACGAAAATTTGATTAGATGTTCCCCTAACATCATTGTGTTAGGGTGATATGATGCAACAATTTAGACCTGTGGCTCATATCCGCTGACAAACATAAAGCACACACAAAAAAATGTAAAGTAAGTCTGTAATTTAAACAAGAATTATCATACAACATATTTCTAACCTACATAAAATTTGTATGCGTACGTTCCAGAAACAATAAAAGGAAAAATCCCACTGACAATACCACAGCTGCGGTGAAACGCCATTGAGTATAAGAAAATAAAAATTGTATTCTTGCAGAAAGGCGGAGCCACTTTATTTCATTATTATTTGCCAATTTTTGTGAATTCAGTCGATGTTGTAATTCATACTCATTGCTGCAGTCTGCAATTTCATTTACATCCATTGTATCATATGTAATTGCACTAAGGTGGCAAAAGTCATGGGATAGCGGTGTGCACATGAGTGGTAAGGTAATTGTGGTATCACCCCACTCTACATTTTTGCCAAATTTATTCAAGATGGAACGGCGGTAGCACCCCACTGAACATGGTTACCAAATTTGTTCTGTTGAGTGATTGTCTATGTCCCACCTCCATTTCTGGAAAATCCCAAACCTTCCCCGCAACATTTTTGATGTCGAATTAAATTAATCGAAAACAATTGAAAGAAAGTAGGCTATTGTACCACTTTCGGTATTCTGTCGTTGAACAAGAGCTGCTTCCGGTTATTCAAATTGACCCTCTCCCACTCTATCAATCTGATTGACTAATTGATTACACTGATATCCCATTTATGTGGGACAGTTGTCTCCGGTGGATACAGTCCCCTTCTGGAAATATTGATTCATTGGCAGGAAACTGGTTGCAATGTTGGTTCAAATGGGTCAAATGGCTCTGAGCACTATGGGACTTAACTTCTGAGGTCATCAGTCCCCTAGAACTTAGAACTACTTAAACCTAACTAACCTAAGGACATCACACACATCCATGCCCGAGGCAGGATTCGAACCTGTGACCGTAGCGGTCGCGCGGTTCCAGACTGTAGCGCCTAGAACCGCTCGGCCACCCCGGCCGGCGGTTGCAGTGTGTGGAATATTTAAAACATAGTGACACTTTTCTATTCCGATCACACAAGGAATACTATCATGAAGCACGCGCCGCACGTAATTACACTGTTATTAATTTTCTGCTCACGTCTCTGCACCTGGCGTGCAGTTTGGGAGAGAGGCACGCAAACAGTTCGGGCCCGTGTGGCGTGCAGACCGAAAGTCACGCCAATCCCCGAACAAAGCATCAGGTGGCGGCAACTCATTGATGCCTGTCAAAATAAATGCTCTCTCTCTTTCTCTCTCTCGAAACTGATTATTTCCTGCTAACTGAGCGTCTGACGTATCCATCACTTTATCAGAGTGATGGGCTAATTAATTAAATCGATACCCTTTGTCTGTGAGTAGCTTGTGCTTCCATCTTTTGAGTGAATACTAAGAGCGGTAGATTTGGCGGGATTCGACCCTGCAATTGCCCGGTTTCCAAATCCTATTATTTCCCATTCTGGATTTTTTTTTCCATTGTCTCCCATTGGTAATATGGTAAGAAGTCCATTATGTTGGAGGTAGCTGAAAATTTTAAATTTCTGTTCAGTTGCATGCTATGTCCTAAAAAGATCTGCGGAGGGAGTGTACTGTTGGTGTGTTCACAATACCGCTATCGGAAACAATAAATTGATTAATCGAGAAATTGATGTTGGGATCGAGTTTTTAAAGCACTGTATAATCTCTAAGTTGATTCTCTCAGCTACAGCAGTATGAAGAATGAGGAGGATAAGGAGAAGGAGGAGGAAAAAGGGCCTACCACGTAACAACAACGAATACCACTACCACCTTTCTACTGCAAGACAGAGTGCACTGGACTGTACTCATCATCATCATCATTATCATCATCAGTTATCTGCCATATTATCAGGTCCTTTGCCTCTCCATTTTCTGCAATCCATTACTTCCTTCTTAAGGCTGCTGTATGTTGTACCGTCCATCATGTCATCCAGTATCTGGAATTTCTTCCTTCCTCGCTTCCTTTTCCCTTCTACATAACCTTCCAAAACTGTTTCTATCAGTCCGTCATTCATTCTTAATATATGCCAAATCCAGTTTCTTTTTCTTCTCTTTATTACATCTAGTAACTGTCTTTTCTCTCCCGCTCTTCACAGTACCTCTTCATTTTTTACTCTGTCCATCCAACTTGTTCTTTCCATCTTCCGCCATGTCCAGATCTCAAAAGCCTCCAGCCTTTCTCTGTCTTTTTTCCTCATAGTCCATGTTTCAGCGCCATATAGAAGAACACTCCATACAATATATTTTATGAGTCTCTTCCTGAGTTCTCTGTCCAGACCGCTGCAGAAAACTCTCCTTACCTTATAAAACGCCTCTTTTGCCATTGCTATCCTTGTTTTAATTTCTGTGGTGCACTTCCAGTCGATGTCTATCCTGCTTCCAAGATACTTAAACTATTGCACCTGTTCTAGTATTTCTCCATTCAGCATAATTTCTATTTCCTTATTTCCTCCTAGTGCCAGTACTGTTGTTTTATTTGTGTTAATTTTCATTCCATATTTTTTCCATTAGTTTCAATGGTGTCCACCAAATCCTGTAACTCTTTTCTCCCTGTGTCTAGAAGGACCACGTCATCAGCAAACCTCAAACACCCTACTCTTCTTTCTCCAATTTCTACACCTTTCTCATCTAATGAGCATTGGTCAATCATATTTTCCAAGTAGAGGTTGAAAAGAGTAGGTGATAGACAGCATCCTTCTCTTACTCCTTTTCCTAGTCCGATCGAGTTTGTACTTTCTCCTCTCATTTTAATTGAAACTTTTTGATTAAGATATGAGTTTACAAGTCTTCTGGTTCTCCAGTCCACTCTCTTTTCCGTCATTATAGTCGCCAGCTTGCCCCAAACCACATTCTCAAATGCATTTTCTAGATCGATGAAGCACATATATAGGTCTCTACCTTTTTCGATAAACCTTTCTCCCGAGATTCCTAGGAGCCCTATTGCATCTCTGGTGCCCGTATTCCGTCTAAAGCCAAACTGCTACTGAGACAGAGTAAGTACCACCGACATAAACCACTGCCCATTCTGCAGTGGTAGCTGTCACGGTTAGACGTCAGAGATCGCTGAACCCCTCGCTCATCCCACCCGTCGTGTCCTCACACGGCACTCCACGGCAGACGTGGGGCACCGCTAGTTGCCGCCACGGACGTGCATCCCAGCTCTGCGGCCAGACTCGGACGAAGAGGACTGCCCAGTTGAGGAGGCTGTCCAGTGTGATCAGACTGGTAGGAACTCGGATGTTATCAATGAGTCCAGTGCCAACACTCGTCACTGACCGATACTGAATTCTCTCAAATATACACGTAAAAATCGGAGAAGGCTCGAAACTCACGCGATCACGAAGGCTGCCCAACATATACTGAGCATTAGTCCGCTGTTCACCAGTCCAGAGGGCGACAGAGGTAGGTCAACTGCATCCCTGTTCCCTGCCTGACCATTTTGGGAGACTCAGTGACGTCACACACCTTAAGTCAGAAGTGTCCATTTGTTCCAGTCACCAGCTACCTCTGCCACGCATCTGTACGGCCAACAGAGTCGTCCTAGGAAACAAGACACCTTTTTAACAGTTTTTTGAATTACAAATAAACATTACGATTGCAGCCTCAAATGGTTCAAATGGCTCTGAGCACTATGGGACTTAAATCTGAGGTCATCAGTCCCCTAGAACTTAGAACTAGTTAAACCTAACCAACCTAAGGACATCACACTCATCCATGCCCGAGGCAGGATTAGAAACCTGCGACCGTAGCAGTCGTGCGGTTCCAGACTGAAGCGCCTAGAACCGCACGGCCACTCAGGAAGGTTTGCAGCCTGAATCTCGTGACATTCGACAATGAGTGAGGAATCAGAAATACCTCATCCTGATGGCTGTGGCTCTCGAAATATCAGTTGCTCCCATAAATCTACACTACTGGCCATTAAAATTGTTACACCAAGAAGAAACGCAGATGATAAACGGGTATTCATTGGACAAATGCATTATACCAGAACTGGCAAGTGATTACATTGTCACGCAATTTGGGTGCATAGATCCTGAGAAATCAGTACCCAGAACAACCACCTCTGGCCGTAATAACGGCCTTGATACGCCTGGACATTGAGTCAAACAGAGCTTGGATGGCGTGTACAGGTACAGCTGCCCATGCAGCTTCAACACTATACCACAGTTCATCAAGAGTAGTGACTGGCGTATTGTGACGAGCCAGTTGCTCGGCCACCATTGACTGGACGTTTTCAATTGGTGAGAGATCTGGAGAATGTGCTGCCCAGGGCAGTAGTCGAACATTTTCTGTATCCAGAAAGGCCCGTCCATGACCTGCAACATGCGGTCGTGCATTACCCTGGTGAAATGTAGGGTTTCGCAGGGATCGAATGAATGGTAGAGCCATGGTTCGTAACACATCTGAAATGTAACGTCCACTGTTCAAAGTGCCGTCAATGCGAACAAGAGGTGACCGAGACGTGTAACCAATGGCACCCCATACCATCACGCCGGGTGATACGCCAGTATGGCGATGACGAATACACGCTTCCAAGGTGCGTTCACCACGATGTCGCCAAACACAGATGCGACCATCATGATGCTGTAAACAGAACCTGGATTCATCCGAAAAAATGACGTTTTGCCATTCGTGCACCAAGGTTCGTCGTTGAGTACACCATCGTAGGCGCTCCTGTCTGTGATGCAGCGTCAAGGGTAACCGCAGCCACGGTCTCCGAGCTGATAGTCCACGCTGCTGCAAATGTCGTCGAACTGTTCGTGCAGATAGTTGTTGTCTTACAAACGTCCCCAGCTGTTGACTCAGGGATCGAGACGTGGCTGCACGATCCGTTACAGCCATGCGGATAAGATGCCTGTCATCTCGACTGCTAGTGATACGAAGCCGTTGGGATCCAGCACGGCGTTCCGTATTACTCTCCGGAACCCACCGATTCCATATTCTGCTAACAGTCATTGGATCTCGACCAACCCGAGCAGCAATGTCGCGATACGATAAACCGCAGTCGCGATAGGCTACAATCCGATCATTATCAAAGTCGAAAACGTGACGGTACGCATTTCTCCTCCTTACACGAGACATCACAACAACGTTTCACCAGGCAACGCCGGTCAACTGCTGTTTGTTTATGAGTAATCGGTTGGAAACTTTCCTCATGTCAGCACGTTGTAGGTGTTGCGACCGGCGCCAACCCTGTGTGAATGCTCTGTAAAGCTAATCATTTGCATATCACAGCATATTCTTCCTGTCGGTTAAATTTTGCGTCTGTAGCACGTCATCTTCGAGGTGTAGCAATTTTAGTGGCCGGTAGTGTATATCCTTGTTATGACTGGACATAATTTCCAAAGTAAAACCTTTCATACCCCTTATGGCTATCGAGGCGCTGAAACTGGAGTTTTCAACGTTAGCGCCATAGCTCCCTTACGACTTGACATAGTCATTTTCTTACACATGTTGGAACACTGACCATAGTAACTTTACACCCCAACACATACTTTATAAACCTGCTGATCACAGCGAATCTATCACATACACCATAGAAAGTGTAATAATTCGCCAGTAACTGATTTCCGGTAGCACCTTATTGAGCGACAATTTCGGGATGGAGGGTGATGCTCCATATGTTTTTCTTGCGAGTGGTGCCGGGGTGTCTTAGCGAGAGAGATGTAATCGTCTTACAAGCGACCAGGTGTTAAAAATACGATCGCAACTAGAGTCATGCACGTTGCTGGTTCCAAGCGTGCCGAGCGCAGACTGGCGGGCCAGAGCCGAAGAGCTGACGGGACAGCCAGTCGCACTACCACACGGCTGCGCCGAGCACCCTGCTCGTGGTACTGCTGCAGCGTCCTGCCTGTGCTGCTGCGCGTCTTGTGTCCGTTTGCAAAGACTAAAGAGAATGATTCATTCGCGTTTTGTGTTGCGTCGTTTCGACTATGACTCTATTCACTACTACAATAACTTGATTATAAGGGCCTGCTTTCTACGAGAAAGAAACGCCTCTAATTCCCCCAGTATACCGGGTGATCAAAAAGTCAGTATAAATTTGAAAACTGAATAAATCACGGAATAATGCAGACAGAGAGGTACAAATTGACACACATGCTTGGAATCACAGGGGGTTTTATTAGAACCAAAAAAATACAAAAGTTCAAAAATCTCCGACACATAGCGCTTTCTTTGATCAAAATAGCAATAATAAGCATAACAAAGCAAGACAAAGCAAAGATGATGTTCTTTATAGGAAAGTCTCAATATGTCCACCATCATTCCTCAACAATAGATGTAGTCGAGGAATAATGTTGTGAACAGCACTGTAAAGCATGTCCGGAGTTATGGTGAGGCATTGGCGTCGGATGTTGTCTTCCAGCATCCCTAGAGATGTCGGTCGATCACGATACACTTGCGACTTCAGGTAACCCCAAAGCCAATAATCGCACGGACTGAGGTCTGGGGACCTGGCAGGCCAAGCATGACGAAAGTGGCGGTTGAGCACACGATCATCACCAAACGACGCGCGCAAGAGATCTTTCAAGCGTCTAGCAATATGGGGTGGAACGCCATCCTACATAAACATCGTACGTTGCAGCAGGTGTTTATCAGCCAGGTTGCGGATGATGCGATTCTGTAACATATCGGCGTACCTCTCACCCGTCACGGTAGCAGTTACTGACGTTTTGCGCCATCTGTCGGACATTTTGTGAACGTTGGTTTTTTTTTTTTGTTCTAATAAAACCCCATGTCATTCCAAGCGTGTGTGTCAATTTTTACCTCTCTATCTACATTATTCCGTGGTTTATTAAGTTTTCAAATTTCTACTGACTTTTTCATGACCCGGTATGTTTGATTGGCGCTGCTTTAAAACTAAGACACCTAATTACAAGAATCTGTCGATAGCAAATATATTGAGCAATTGTTACTAGTGTCGCAGACACTCCTATATCATGTCTGTGCTCAACTCCCCAGCCTGCGGGGCCAGGAGGGCAGGCCAAGGTCCCGTACGTGCCGCGCCGCGAAACACGGGCTTGGCAGGCTGAAACCAGCACCGTGCATGACTTTAATCGTGAAGACTATGTTACTGTCTCTCTGCATGAAAAGCGGTCTTCATTATACAGGCATACACACACAAATAGAGGTAACGATATCCATGTTAAAAACTACACCTGCTTTATAAATCGAGGCCGGTAGGGGTGGCCGAGCGGTTCTAGGCGCTACAGTCTGGAACCGCGCTACCGCTACGGTCGCAGGTTCGAATCCTGCCTCGGGCATGGACGTGTGTGATGTCCTTAGGATAGTTAGGTTTAAGTAGTTCTAAGTTCTAGGGGACTCATGACCTCAGCAGTTAAGTCCCATAGTGCTCAGAGCCATTTGAACCATTTACAAATCGAGATATGATATTGCTTCCGAAGGAAGTGGTCTACCACACAAATACCGCTATATTGGTTATAGATAGTTATTGCGGGGCGTGTGTTAACAAAGAGAAAGTGCGGATGCACGTCACCGGCGGTGTAAGCTTGTAATAAAATCACTCTTCTCACCGAATTTAGAAAGTTATTCATCTAAGGAAAGCGGTATTAAGCCGATATTTGCAATTCCCTCATGCTACTGCTAGATATTTCTGACGCCATCAAACAGTAATGCACCCTATTTCGATGCGATGTAGACAGTGTAACAGAAGTTCTGCGATAGACCTATGGGGCTGTGGGCGTGGGAGGATGATGGCTCATTGACAATGATCACACACTGTAGATAGTGTGCCATGTGAGGAATAACTTAAAAAGTGCAACACTAGATTCAAGTCGTAAGAAATGTACAAAATCCTATGACCAATACACTGGCTTTTCAGATCTACAGAGTTACCCTTTTACTCTTTCTGGTAGAAAGTCTGTTTCTGATTACGAAATAAGTCTTTCCATTCAACCAGATGCTTGCGTTGGATGCTATGGAGGTGTCTTTTGATGATTACAGTCACTGGTGAATCACATTCGAGGCACTCTCATGTCTCAAAACGAGTCACTTCTTTTTTTTTAATCTGTCTGCGAAGGACCGCATTCAGCAGAACTCCTGTGTGCTTTTAGACAGTCTCTCTTCATTTTGAAACTGTTTCTCAGTGTCTGCGTCACCCGCCTTGCAGCTTTGCCCATGTGACCATTCCAGTTTAAGTCAGAACAGAATGGAAGTCAGAGAGCGCTATATCTACCATGATACATCTGATCCAACCCAATCCTCCTCCTAGTGAATCCACCTTCGGACAGAGTACACATCTGCAGATGTAATGTGTGGTTGACCCACCTTCGAACGCTATCCCGAATGTAATACACTGTGGATCCATCTCTGGACATCGTTTGGGATATAACGCGCAGCAGGTCAACCTTCAAACCCCATCCAGGACATAGCATATTGTAGATCTGCCAGCAAACATCGCTCTGGATATAAGACATGGTTGATCCACACTGCAGTATTAATTTGGACATACTCTGGGTTATATGGGCCATCCACAAGACACGTACAGACATAGACAAAGAGAAAATAGTAACTGTAGAATATGTGGTTGGAACTGTTGTTGTTATTGTTGTTGCAGTGGTCTTCAGTCCTAAAATAGTAACTGTAGAATATGTGGTTGGAACTGTTGTTGTTGATGGGGTCTTCAGTCCTGAGACTGGTTTGATGCAGCTCTCCATGCTACTCTATCCTGTGCAAGCTTCTTCATATCCCAGTACCTACTGCAGCCTACATCCTTCTGAATCTGCTTGGTGTACTCATCTCTTGGTCTCCCTCTACGATTTTTACCGTCCACGCTGCCCTCCAGTACTAAACTGGTGATCCCTTGATGCCTCAGAACATGTCCTACCAACCGATCCCCTCTTCTAGTCAAGTTGTGCCACAAACTCCTCTTCTCCTCAATTCTATTCAATACCTCCTCATTAGCTATGTGATCTACCCATCTAATCTTCAGCATTCTTCTGTAGCACCACATTTCGAAAGCTTATATTCTCTTCTTCTCCAAACTATTTATCGTCCATGTTTCACTTCCATACATGGCTACACTCCGTACAAATACTTTCAGAAACGACTTCCTGACACTTAAATCTATACTCGATGTTAACAAATTTCTCTTCTTTAGAAACGCTTTCCTTGCCATTGCCAGTCTACATTTTTATATCCTCTCTACTTAGACAACCATCAGTTATTTTGCTCCCCAAATAGCAAAACTCTTTTGGAGTATTGTTTCTGGAGAATCTAGACAACCTTGTTACAAATATTGATAATATAAATTATAAAGGAGGTATTATGTTGCTTAGCAGGATGAATTTAAATGTCCTTACACGTGCTGAAAAACCATTTTGCGATCAGTATTACGCTATTTGTAGATCTGTAAAACTGTCGTAAATAACGTACAAGTGGTCGAAATCGAGACTTCGCGATTGGTAACATGCGTGCTGAGTCTGTATCTGTATGTGAGTAGAGCTGTCAGCGGTGGATGGCTGCGGTTTGTAAGCATAACTTGCAAACTGGTCGCCTACAAATAACGCTGCCAAGGAGACGCAGTTTGCAGGTAGAGAGAGAGAGAGAGAGAGAGAGAGAGAGAGAGAGAGAGAGAGAGAGAGAGAGAAAGGAAACTGTTATGGCCCAAGATGGTACTTGCATTCGACACACTGTTAACTAACGACTAACTTATTACTGGGGTATTAAAAATAAGTACGACTGGGTTGTGGGTATGTATCTGAGTTGAAAGGTATAATCAGAAATAACAAAGCACGTCTTGTAAACACGAAGATCATGTACTTACGGGAAAACTAAAATCTGAGCAGCAACTGACATCAACTCTGTACACATGTCAGCTCCCTCTTGCAGATCCCTACACGATGGAGTGGAAGTCGAATGATATGTAGAAATGTTTCCAGACTTTGAGTTTCCATCAAGTGCATCACTACATGAGTCTGCATACATACTCTCTTATCGATCAGAGCAGCACACGGAATTGTTTCCAGACTTCGAGTTTCCAATACATCCATCTTCTGCGCCACTCTCTGAGCCTCATATAGTTATGAAGCGACTGTTTCTGTACTTTTCATGGTCGTCCGATCCAAAATGCATGCACATGGATCATCAGGAGGA
This sequence comes from Schistocerca piceifrons, assembly GCF_021461385.2. NCBI lineage: Eukaryota > Metazoa > Arthropoda > Insecta > Orthoptera > Acrididae > Schistocerca > Schistocerca piceifrons. The sequence continues at coordinate 12,408,917 of NC_060143.1, forward strand.
GGGTAAGTCTTAACTATTTTAGTAGGTTGGTGTTTAGGATACGCAAATATTCTCGTAGCAAATCAAACAACACATGAGTGTGTCAGCAATATGTCCATATACATATAGAAAACTGTCGAAAAGATATAAAAAACGAGTTAAAATCGGTAAGATTCGAGGGAAACCTTGTATAATCACGAAGAATTGATATGAAATACATAAAATTGTGGGAAATATGATGAAATATATAAAATCCCGAAAACCTAGCAATATTACGGCAACTGACTGACAATACATAAAATTACAGAAAAAATACCATGAAATGAGTACTGAGCGAAAAAAAACTGCGTGTTCTGGAGGAGAGTGGACTGATGCTGTATATACACACCTTAATAGTGGATAGAGGAGGCATTCTAGAGACGTGGTGTCAAGGCGAAATGGCCATATTATCCCGCACATGAGCAATACAACCTATAATCGGACCATGACTTTGTATGTGGAAGAGGAAGGTTACCAAGGGCGTCGGTAAACTGCAGCAAGACTGTTACATCTCCTCTAGCTTCTGATCGTGGTGTTTATTTCATCGTAAAATGACGCTGTTTCTTCGTATGCATTTTCAGTTGCCGAAGATCATTTTATAGGACTGTTGTGTACATATAAGACTTTCCGAACATTAATCGGGGTTGAACTTCATAAACAGCAGGCGACATACACCTCTGGAAACCTATGAAGTGTTTTTGTCACAAAAATTGATATTTTCTTTGGCATGCAAGATAGTTGTCTTATTCGTCTTACAGTTTGCCACCATAGTTTATCGGAGAGAAATTTACAAGAAGAATGTACGTCATGCGTTGGAAATATATTTCTTACATTGGAATATTAACAGCATTGCATTCCACATGGCTAATAGGTTGGACACCACATATCTCTCAGCTCTCGTGTTACAAGTGTAAGTAGGATGTTTAGGTTTTTATGTTGGTAACGCCACATAACGCTCTGTATGAAAATCACTGACTGTGCTGTGTGCAGTCTGTGGCTGGTTGACATTGTTCGAATATTCGCTTGTGTAGTGTTGGGCAGTTGGATGTGAACAGTGCATAGCATTGGGCAGTTGGAGGTGAGTAGCCAGCAGTGGATATGGAGAGAGAGATGCGAGAGTTTTGAGAATGGACGATCTGAACGTGTGCCTGCCACAAAAAGGAAATTTGTAAAGATGGATGCCATGAATTTTTATATATATATATATATATATATATATATATATATATATATATATTATGGCTTTCGAACTCTATTAGGGTAAATACATTGTTTGTTCTCTATCAAAATCTTCCATTTGCTAACTATGCCTATCAGTAGTTAGTGCCTTCAGTAGCTAGAATCTTTTATTTAGCTGGCAGTATTGGTGCTCGCTGTATTGCAGTAGTTTGAGTAGCAAAGATTGTTGTGTGGTAAGTGATTAATGAAAGGTATAGGTTATTGTTAGTCAGGGCCATTCTTTTACAGGGATTATTGAAAGTCAGATTGCATTGTGCTAAAAATACGGTGTGTTAGTTTAGTGATGATCAGAATAAGTAAAGGGAGAAATGTCTGAGTATGTTCAGTTTTGCTCAGCTGTTTGAAAAACAAATAACGTAAGAGGTTTACCAGCACAGTAATAAGTAATTTTCTAAGGGGACGTTTTGTATGGCAACCCAGCCAGGATACCTCACTGGAATCTTCTGATTTTTTCTTGTAGTCTGTGGAATTAGTGTAGTTATTGTTCATTGCTAGCGCATAATTGTAGAGATAATCTACTTTCTAGTTGTAACAACAGAGTAAAGACTATGACATAAGAACAAAACAGAGCAGGAAGTGCTACTATGGAAATTTTGAGTAAAGACGAAGAGGTAGTGTACAAAGATCGTGACGATGTCCTCCAGAGATGGGAAGAATATATAAAATAGCTATATGACACAAATAGCAAACCAGAAACTCTGGAACATGAATCACACAACAGGGTAAGTGATGAAGAGAAAGGACCGACCGTCATAATGGAAGAAGTAAAGTCTGCCATTGCTGCAATGAAAAATGGCAAAGCAATAGGTAGAGATACAATACCGGGAGAAATACTAAAATGCTTGGGCCGGCCGAAGTGGCCGTGCGGTTAAAGGCGCTGCAGTCTGGAGCCGCAAGACCGCTACGGTCGCAGGTTCGAATCCTGCCTCGGGCATGGATGTTTGTGATGTCCTTAGGTTAGTTAGGTTTAACTAGTTCTAAGTTCTAGGGGACTAATGACCTCAGCAGTTGAGTCCCATAGTGCTCAGAGCCATTTGAACCATTTTTGAACTAAAATGCTTGAACCACAATGGAATAAGAGAAATATTGAGGTTATGTAATAAAATATATGACAGTGGTGAATGGCCTGAGGACTTTTTGACAACAGTAATGATTCCATTACCGAAAAAACAAGGAACCAAGAAATGCAGCGAGCACAGGACAATCAGCCTCATTTCACATGCAGCCAAAGTGATGTTAAGAATAATTACTAAAAGACTTGAAAAAGTAATAGAGGAGAATCTCGGCGAGGAGCAGTGTGGCTTTAGACGGAATACGGGCACCAGAGATGCAATAGGGCTCCTACGAATCTTGGGAGAAAGGTTTATTGAAAAAGGAAGAGACCTATATATGTGCTTCATCGATTTAGAAAAGGCATTTGACAATGTGGTTTGGGACAAGCTGGCGACTATTATGAGGGAAAAGAGAGTGGACTGGAAAACCAGAAGACTTATAAACTCATTATACCTTAATCAAAAAGTTTCAGTTAAAGTGAGAGGAGAAAGTACAAACTGGATCAGACTAGAGAAAGGAGTAAGACAAGGATGCTGTTTATCACCTACTCTTTTCAACCTGTACTTGGAAAATATGATTGACCAATGCTCATTAGATGACAAAGGAGTAGAAATTGGAGGAAGAAGAGTAGGGTGCTTGAGATCTGCTGATGACATGGTCCTTCTAGCCACAGGGGAAAAAGAATTACATGATTTGGTGGACACCATTGCAACTAACGGAGAAAAATATGGAATGAAAATTAACACAAATAAAACAAAAGTATTGGCAATAGGAGGAAATAGGGAAGTAAAAATTGTGCTGAATGGAGAAACACTAGAACAGGTGCAACATTTTAAGTATCTTGGAAGCAGGATAGACACCGACTGGAAGTGCACCACAGAAATTAAAACAAGGATAGCAATGGCAAAAGAGGCGTTTTATAAGAAAAGGAGAATCTTCTGCAGCGGTCTGGACAGAGAACTCAGAAAGAGACTCATAAAATGTCTTGTATGGAGTGTTCTTCTATATGGCGCTGAAACATGGACTATGAGGAAAAAAGACAGAGAAAGGCTGGAGGCTTTTGAGATCTGGACATGGCGGAAGATGGAAAGAATAAGTTGGATGGACAGAGTAAAAAATGAAGAGGTACTGAGAAGAGTGGGAGAGAAAAGACAGTTACTAGATGTAATAAAGAGAAGAAAAAGAAATTGGATTGGGCATATATTAAGAAAGAATGACGGACTGATAAAAACAGTTTTAGAAGGTTATGTAAAAGGGAAAAGGAAGCGAGGAAGGAAGAGATTCCAGATACTGGATGACATGATGGACGGTACAACATACAGCAGTCTTAAGAAGGAAGCAATGGATCGCAGAAAATGGAGAGGCAAAGGACCTGCTAATATAGCAGATAACTGATGATGATGTCAGTGAAACAGTTGTGGCATACACGTAGATTTGCACCAAATATTTTGCAGCTGTGCTTGCAATTAATCAGATATTATTTTCAGTGCTATATTAATGTATTTTCTTATTTTACTCTTCAGACTGTGCTTTCTGTGTTATCATGTAAAATATTGTGACAATTGTTGCATGTGAAAAACGTAATACTAGGTTCCAAAGTAAACTGAGAAATGACAGTGAAGACGAGAGTAGCATGTTAGCACCACCGTGTAATGAATTAACTAATGTTCAACATAGTAATTTGGTAATTGTGCATAGGGGGATGGACCAGGCAATAGATAATCATGTAGACAGTGAAACATTTAGTGAACAGGGTAGTATTTTCGATCGATCGGTCGGCAACAGCTAACCTCAGGATTCCGAAATGACAGTACACAAGCTTGCAAAAACTGGATGGTTCAAATGGCTCTGAGCACTATGGGACTTAACATCTATGGTCATCAGTCCCCTAGAACTTAGAAATACTTAAACCTAACTAACCTAAGGACAGCACACAACACCCAGCCATCACGAGGCAGAGAAAATCCCTGACCCCGCCGGGAATCGAACCCGGGAACCCGGGCGTGGGAAGCGAGAACGCTACCGCACGACCACGAGATGCGGGCTGCAAAAACTGGAGATTCAGGTTTTTCATCATTACCCGTTTCTCAATCAAGTCAATACACATATTCTGCTTTTCAAAATGCGAATGCCCCCGGTGCAAATCCACTGCCGAAAAGTACAGAGGAACATGTTTCAGACACCATTGCATCGTTATTACTATTAGTGCAACAAATTGGACAAAAGCTTCAAAAGTTAGATGCAATGGAACAAAATAAAAAACTATTATGTCAACAAATGGGACAACAGCTTCAAAAGTTAGACGCAATGGAACAAATTCAAAAACAGTCACAACAAAAAGTGGAATAAAATCAGGGACAAACACAGCAACAGCTTCAAAAGTTAGAAACAACACTTGACAAACACGCGAAGATTTAACTGCTGAGTTACTTAACATCCTATCTAAATGTCAAAAAGTCTGTAACGACGTAAAAACACAAATTTGTGAGCATTTTCAACCTATTTTTTCGCGGCATGAAAATGCATTACAGAATCACGAAGCAGCCATAAAAGAACTGTGAATTATTGTTCATGAAAATCTCGAGACCTTGCGGGCTAAAACTGACTCAGATGCATCTACCGATTCGGTTACGCAACTTGCAAAAACTTAAAGGACACAGTAGACACTCTAAAACTTGGTTCAGGAAAACACACGGAGGAAATCTGTTCATTATAGGAGAAAGTAGCTGAGCTTTCGAATAAGTTCGCCAACTTACCTACAAAGGTAGATGATGATCAGAATGACACAAGACCCGTAGTCTTCACTGATACAGAAGAAAATGAAAAAATTTAAAAAAATTAAACAAAATCAGAATCAAATCAATACGCAACACAAAAGAGAAATCCGGGAAGTACAAGATCAGTTGTCACAAGTAATACAAGAATTACATATTTCAGAGGACACTCTCGCTCCAATACGGGAAGAGGACCTAGAAATACGGAAAACCACAAAATAATAATACAGGGCATTTCGGAAATTATGAAAGAAATTGGCAAGGTGCACCGAATTTTGAGATGGAACCGCCGACACGACGTAACAATGACCGATATGCGACTCTCCGTCATGGTGATTTTGACTATAAGCTGTTCATTACTACGCGTAAATCCAAAACATTTAAGAATTCTGGCAACGACATTCATCCACAAGTATGGCTTCACAAATTCTCTCATTGTTTTCTTCCCAACTGGTCGATAGAGCACAGACTGGAATTTATGTGTGGCTATTTGGAAAATGAACCAGCTGTGAGAATGCGTTCGATCATTCGCGTTTGTCACAGTGAAGGAGAATTTTATCATGCCTTCCTCTCAGCATATTGGTCTCAAGCTACAGAAGACCCAGTAAAACATAGCATCATAATGATGAAACATTTCGAACAATCTAAATTTTCGGGTTTGGTAAAATATTTTGAGGACATGTTGAACAAAAGTCAATACCTGTCAAGCCCATACAGCCCCTCAGAACTTATTCGCATTTGCTTAATCAAATTGCCTGAATAATTAAGACATATTATTTTGGCAGGGCGTTGCAAAGACGACATCGAAAGTTTTCAGGGACTTTTACAAGAATTAGAAATTGACACAGGCAGCCGCGAGACGCGAAAACAGGATCACAACAGTTACAGGTCACATGCGACACAATTCCGTGACGACAGAAATAATAACTGGACGTGACAAGGCTATTCTTACAACCCAAATAGTCAGCAAAACAGACACCACCCGTATGACAACCGTTGCAGAGTAGTAATAATTACAGAGAAAGATCGCATTTCCACAGTAATGAATATGACAGAGACAATCAGAGAAGCCGGCCGAAGTGGCCGTGCGGTTCTAGGCGCTACAGTCTGGAGCCGCGTGACCGCTAAGGTCGCAGGTTCGATTCCTGCCTCCGACATGGTTGTGTGTGATGTCTTTACGTTAGTTACGTTTAAGTAGTTCTAAGTTCTAGGGGACTGATGACCACAGCAGTTAAGTCCCGTAGTGCTCAGAGCCATTTAAACCATTTGAACAATCAGAGAAACAGAGAATATGGGAACTAAAATAATTATTATCAAGGGAGACAGAATAACTTCAGACGAAACGGTTCACCGCGCAGTTACGACTCATGGAGAAATTCTCCACCACGTGACCATAAAGAAAGAAATTACGGAAACTACCGACCTGACGACAAACGATATAATTTCAAGAATAGACCAGAATTTAATCAGAACTGGCGGGATTCAAACAGGACAGGGCCTTCTCTACAAGCTGAAATTGTAAAAATCCCAATAATGACGCGCGACAACAAATAGACAGTAGACAATGACTCACACCGCTGGCAGCCACAAAACGTACTTATGAAGCTGACGACGCAGCTGCCGTGGCTATTAATTACGTAAAAATGGAAGATATTAGGGACACCTTACGCCATGAACACGACGTAAAACATAACAATATTTCATATCCTGTAATTCACATTAGAGTAAATGAAGTAAAATTTACAGCAATACTTGACTCTGGCAGTTCCATTTCAGTATTTAGTGAAACAGCTTTTAGGAAATGCAACAAATCGAACGATTGCCCCACACTTCCTTTACGTAAGATTAAATTACAAGGTGCATTTATTGGAAAAAGTGTAGATATACTCCAACAAACTTAGAATTCTTTTGTCAAAGCCACAGATTCACTATGAACTTTCTGGTCGTTCCATTATTGTCTACAGAAATTATATTGGGAGTAGACTTTTTGAATGAATACGAAGCAATCTTAAACTTTCACGATGCTGAAATAAGTTTAGAGAAAGAAGGTAAGTCAATAGCTTTGAAATTCGAAGATTGGCTCTCAAACCAGGACGAGGAAATTCCGTCACAATTCCGTGACGACAGAAATAATAACTGGACGTGACAAGCCTATTCTTACAACCCAAATAGTCACCAAAACAGACACCACCCGTATGACAACCGTTGCAGAGTAGTAACAATTACAGAGAAAGATCGCATTTCCACAGTAATGAATATGACAGAGACAATCAGAGAAGCCGGCTTTACCTATTGTTAGACAACATTTCGGAACTATCGACGGAACTTGACACTAACAATCACTCTGCAAGTACTGACAGGGATGATATCGACGGCATATTTGATACAACCGTCTGGGGTGTAATTTCACACGACAGGGCAGCTGCTATGGATTTGTCTATTTTCTCATAAAATGTAGCTCTTTCAAGCATTTTCCATTGATGACGTTCAGTTTACAGGACTGGTGTGAGTATAGCGTAATTTATGAAGCCGTAATCTGTGCGTGAAGCATGGGCCTCCGGAAAGGTATACAGTGCATGTATCACAAAGAATCATCGTTATTTCTTTCGTGTGGAAGGTAGTATCTTTATCAGCTTAAAGTTTCTCGCCATAGTCAGTGAAGTACAATACTTACATAGTCGATGTATGTCACATGTTGCAAATGTATTTCCATATGAGGAATATTTATGTACCAAGATTATTTCTCTCGTTCCAGTACCTTCTTGGTATGGACTCCAGGCACTAGACCAATACTCGGCAATTGATAAAGTAACTGATTTACGTAATGTGTTTCAAATTTTGTCCGTCTGGAGTCCCATCAATCATAAACCACACGTTTCTTCTTGTTCTTAACCGTCAGTTATATCACCATAAGGTTGTCAATGTTTCGGACTCATATCTACACTCCTGGAAATGGAAAAAAGAACACATTGACACCGGTGTGTCAGACCCACCACACTTGCTCCGGACACTGCGAGAGGGCTGTACAAGCAATGATCACACGCACGGCACAGCGGACACACCAGGAACCGCGGTGTTGGCCGTCGAATGGCGCTAGCTGCGCAGCATTTGTGCACCGCCGCCGTCAGTGTCAGCCAGTTTGCCGTGGCATACGGAGCTCCATCGCAGACTTTAACACTGGTAGCATGCCGCGACAGCGTGGACGTGAACCGTATGTGCAGTTGACGGACTTTGAGCGAGGGCGTATAGTGAGCATGCGGGAGGCCGGGTGGACGTACCGCCGAATTGCTCAACACGTGGGGCGTGAGGTCTCCACAGTACATCGATGTTGTCGCCAGTGGTCGGCGGAAGGCGCACGTGCCCGTCGACCTGGGACCGGACCGCAGCGACGCACGGATGCACGCCAAGACCGTAGGATCCTACGCAGTGCCGTAGGGGACCGCACCGCCACTTCCCAGCAAATTAGGGACACTGTTGCTCCTGGGGTATCGGCGAGGACCATTCGCAACCGTCTCCATGAAGCTGGCGCACACCGTTAGGCCGTCTTCCGCTCACGCCCCAACATCGTGCAGCCCGCCTCCAGAGGTGTCGCGACAGGCGTGAATGGAGGGACGAATGGAGACGTGTCGTCTTCAGCGATGAGAGTCGCTTCTGCCTTGGTGCCAATGATGGTCGTATGCGTGTTTGGCGCCGTGCAGGTGAGCGCCACAATCAGGACTGCATACGACCGAGGCACACAGGGCCAACACCTGGCATCATGGTGTGGGGAGCGATCTCCTACACTGGCCGTACACCACTGGTGATCGTCGAGGGGACACTGAATAGTGCACGGTACATCCAAACCGTCATCGAACCCATCGTTCTACCATTCCTAGACCGGCAAGGGAACTTGCTGTTCCAACAGGACAATGCACGTCCGCATGTATCTCGTGCCACCCAACGTGCTCTAGAAGGTGTACGTCAACTACCCTGGCCAGCAAGATCTCCGGATCTGTCCCCCATTGAGCATGTTTGGGACTGGATGAAGCGTCGTCTCACGCGGTCTGCACGTCCAGCACGAACGCTGGTCCAACTGAGGCGCCAGGTGGAAATGGCATGGCAAGCCGTTCCACAGGACTACATCCAGCACCTCTACGATCGTCTCCATGGGAGAATAGCAGCCTGCATTGCTGCGAAAGGTGGATATACACTGTACTAGTGCCGACATTGTGCATGCTCTGTTGCCTGTGTCTATGTGCCTGTGGTTCTGTCAGTGTGATCATGTGATGTATCGGACCCCAGGAATGTGTCAATAAAGTTTCCCCTTCCTGGGACAATGAATTCACGGTGTTCTTATTTCAATTTCCAGGAGTGTATTATACACCAATGAAGAATGCTAATTGGTCAGTGAACACGCATCTAGATGGACCGTGTGTATGTGGAAGGATGCCGTGAGTATGATTGGTATGGAACAGTCTTCGCTGAGTGGTAGTTATGATATTGGGATGACAATATCAGTCTGTATCACTGGCGTCCATTGGCTGTGCCAGTGTGGAACACCTGTTATGCTCTTTCGAAAGCGGAATATCGGAGTGTATTGATTACCTCTTCCAGTTTCCATATGCTGCAATGTCTTCCATATTTTGTCAGTGAGAAACATCGCATCTGTCTTGTATTTCTACCACTCTGTGTGTGTTGTGGGAGCAGCTTATCTTACGCTGTGCGATGTCCAACTTTCTGTGATAGCCAATGGATCAAAATGTGTTAATATCAGTTTTTTAGCTGACACAGACTTCGGAGTCATGATACAAAAGAAAACAAAAAGTTTGGTGCTGTGCACAGCTGTTGTCATACACAACTCGGCTGCATTCCAGCGAAAAACAGTGTATCAAACTGCTTAAGAAGCTACGACACAAGAAACTTCTATTGCAAATGATAATCTGTAGCATACAGTCTTCTTATAGTACAGGCGATGAATCTTTACACAGTTGAGTGGGAGCGACTTCGATCAATCGCCACTTGCCCAATGAAGTAATACGTGAATATTGAATGGGAATACAACATATGTTCGATGCCGACTTGCCCATGTTTTTGTTTTCGATATATCGGAAGACAGTGACACCGTAAAATCTCAACGAGCTCTCTACTAGCCAACGTTAGCGAAATGACTGCTATTAAAGTGCATGGTATGGAGCTTGAAAGTTTGGTTGCATTTAGTTCGTAGTTTTTCTCTGTTTGATGGTACAAAATAATGCGGAGAGAGAGAGGCAGAGAGGCAGAGAGAGAGAGAGAGAGAGAGAGAGAGAGAGAGAGAGAGGGAGAGAGAGATGCTTGGGTGACGGATATAATGCAATAATGCACCCTGAGAGATGCAGATCTCCTTTGAATTGCAGTACCTGTATGTAATTTGGAAACACAACGTAATGCCGTAGCAAAATCCTCATCCTTCTTCCAGTTCCTGTATGACGTGAAATCTTCCTAACTTTCTTGATACGAAACACTACCATAACTGCTGGTACTGTCTTTTCCACAACCTCATCTTGCAACACGATGAGAAATCTTTGTTTGGGTCTAACCTTAACGGTTCGTGGAGCTACGAAAACATATTCCTATTTTCACCGAGTGGTCAAAGTACGATCCTGTCGCTTTAATTGAGCTCACCCTATTTCTCCACAAGATGGGAAGGTGGTACATATAGCGCTCTCTGACTTCCATTCAGTTCCGACTTAAGATGGAACGATTACATGCGGAAAGCTGCAGGGAGGGCAGGGCAGACTCTGAGAAACAGTTAAAAGATTGAGAGGGACTGTCTAAAACTACACTGGAGTTTCGTTGTGTGGGGTCTTTAACATATACACTTCTGGCCATTAAAATTTCTACACCACGAAGATGACGTGTTACAGGCGCGAAATTTAACCGACAGGAAGAAAATGCTGTGATACGCAAATGACTAGCTTTTCAGAGCATTCACACAAGGTTGGCGCCGGTGGCGACACCTACAACGTGCTGACATGAGGAAAGTTTCCAACCGATTTCTCATACACAAACAGCTGTTGACCGGCGTTGCCTGGTGAAACGTTGTTGTGATGCCTCGTGTAAGGAGGAGAAATGCGTACCATCACGTTTCCGACTTTGATAAAGGTCGGATTGTAGCCTATCGCGATTGCGGTTTATCGTATCGCGACATTGCTGCTCGGGTTGGTCGAGATCCAATGACTGTTAGCAGAATATGGAATCGGTGGGTTCCGGATGGTAATACAGAACGCCGTGCTGGATCCCAACGGCCTCGTATCACTAGCAGTCGAGATGACAGGAATCTTATCCGTACGGTAGCCACGTCTCGATCCTTGAGTCAACAGATGGGGACGTTTGCAGGACAACAACCATCTGCACGGACAGTTCGACGACGTTTGCAGCAGCATGGACTATCAGCTCGGAGACCATGGCTGCGATTACCCTTGACCCTGCATCAAAGACAGGAACGCATGCGATGATGTACTCAACGACGAACCTGTGTGCACGAATGTCAAAACGTCATTTTTTGGGATGATCCCAGGTTCTGTTTACAGCATCATGATGGGCGGATTCGCGTTTGGCGGCATCGCGGTGAACGCACATTGGAAGCGTGTATTCGTCATCGCCATACTGGCGTATGACCCAGCGTGATGGTAAGGTGTGCCATTGGTTACACGTCTCGGTCACCTCTTGTTCGCACTGACGGCACTTTGAACAGTGGACGTTACATTTCAGATGTGTTACGACCCGTGGCTCTACCCTTCATTCGTGCCCTGCGAAACCCTACATTTTAGCAGGATAATGCGTGACCGCATGTTGCAAGTCATGGACGGGCCCTTCTGGATACAGAAAATGTGCGACTGTTGCCCTGGCCAGCACATTCTCCTGATATCTCACCAATTGAAAACGTCTGGTCAATGGCGGCCGAGCAACTGACTCGGCACAATACGCCAGTCACTACTCTTGATGAACTGTGATATCGTGTTGAAGCTGCATGGGCAGCTGTACCTGTACACGCCATCCATGCTCTGTTTGACTCAATGCCCTGGCGTATCAAGGTCGTCATTACGGCCAGAGGAGGTTGGCCTGGGTACTGATTTCTCAGGATCTATGCACCCAAATTGCGTGATAATGTAATTCCATGTCAGCTCTAGTATAATATATTTGTCCAATGAATACCCATTTATCATCTGCATTTCTTCTTGGTGTAGCAATTTTAATGGCTAGTAGTGCAGATTCGAAAAACATGACTGGTTTCGAGATATGAGAGTGGCACGGAATGTGATGCACCTGTGGCTGTAATCATTAAAAGACATCTCCATAGGGCCCAACGCAAATGTGTGGTTGAATGGAGAGACCTGATGCCAAATCACAGAATTCCTACTAGAAAGCGTAGCACTATACATCTGAAAAACCAGTGTATTGGTCATAGGGCTTTGTATATTTCTTACGACTTCCAATTAAGCGTTACATTTTTTAAATGATTCCTCACATGACACACTGTCTACTGTATATGATCATTCTCAGTCAATCATCATCCTCTATCGCCCATAACCTCGTGGATATGTCGCATAACTTCTTTTACACTGTCTGCATGGCATTGAGATGTAATGCGTTGCAAATAGGCCTGCTGTTTGTTAGCGTGCGAAATATCTTGCAGCGGCATGAGAGACTTGCAGATATCAGCTTGATACGATGTTCCTTAGCCGAGTCACTTACTAAATTTGATGAGAATGGTGATTTTATTAGGAGCTTACACCGCTGGCGATGTGCACTCGCATTTTCTGTCTGATAATTTACATCCCGGCGACAACCGTCTATATTAAATGTTGCGGTAATTATGTGGAAGATCATTCGGGAGCAGTACCATACGTCGTTGTACAAAGCAGGTATACTTTGAAAAAATGGATATCGTTAGTGGCTCTTGTGTGTGCCTGTAGAACCAAGACTGCCTTTTTATGCAGAGTGACAGTAATGTAGTCTTTGCACTCTTGTTTTTAATAGCTGGTCGCTCGTAAGACGCTTGCATTTATCTTTCCATGCCACACTGGTACCATTTACATGGAAAAAAAAGTGGAGCATGCCCATCCGTCCCAGAATTTTCTCTCAGTATTGTTTGGTTTCACTACAATTCTGTTATTGGCGAAATATTATACTTAGTAGGGGATGCGCAATAAATTCGTTGTGATCAACAGGTTTATAAAGTATGTGTTGGGGTGTAAAGTTGCTGTGGTCAGTGTTCCGATATGTGGAAAGAAAATGATTATGTCCAGTCTTAAGGGAGATGTGAATGTGACATGCAAAACTGCGATTTTAGCGCATCGTTAGCCATAATGGGGATGGAAGATTTTACTTTGAAAATCATGTCCAGTCATAAGAAGAATACAGATTTACGTGGGCAGCTGACATTTCCACAACCACAACCGTCAGTGTGAGGTATCTCCGATAATTTGCTCATTGTCGAATGTCACCAGATTGTGGCTGCACTAGCAGTATTTTATTGTAATTACACTGATAAATAGGTGGCTGGTTTTCTAGGATGACTGTACAGTTATCACTGAAAACCGTTATTTCTATGGATCTCGCTCCATCTGCCGCCACCAGCAGCCATAATGGCAGTAAAAAGCCTGAAGATGGTATGAGGAAAGGGCTGAAACCGATTGCTAACAAATGAAAAATCTGAATACGCGATCGGGACTGTTATTATTTGATTATTGAATAAATTTGGCAACAATGTAGAGGGGGGTGATATCGCCATTCCATCTCGAATAAATATGGCAACAGTCCAAAGTTGGATGATAGCACATTCATCCTACTACTCACATACAGATGTAGAAGCAGTATCGCATACACAAGATATGAAAGAGCAACCATTGGTATAAATGTCATTTACAGTCATCTGTGTCATGTGAAAAGGTTTTCGACGTGATTATTTCCACAGAATGGAAATTAACAGACTTTGGAAGCGGAATGATTGCTGGAACTAGACGCCCGGGACATTCCTTTAAGCAAATCGTTACGGAATTCAATATTCCGAGATCCACAGTGTCAAGAGTGTGCTGAGAATACCAAATTTCGGGCTATACCTCTCACAGTGGCCGATGGCCTTCACTAAACTGCCGAGAGCAACAACGTTTACGTAGAGTTGTTAGTACTAACAGACAAGCAACACTGTTTGAAATCACCATATCACCACAAGATTATTATTTTTTTTTTCCCTCATGGCGAATCCGTTAAGACAGTGAGGCGAGATTTGGCGTTTACGGGCTATGGCAGTAGAAGACTGACGTGAGTGCCTTTGATAACAGGGTGATATAGCCTGCAGCATTTTTCCTGAGCTCGTAACCATATCCATTGGGACCCTAGACGACTGGAAAACCGTGGTCTGGTCGGATCAGTCCCGATTTCAATTGCTAAGAGCTGATGGTAAAGTTCGAGTGTGGAGCAGACCTCACGAAGATATCGACCCGAGCTGTTAGCAAAGCACTCTACAAGCTGATGCTGTTCCTGTAATGGTGTGGGCTGCGTTAATATCGATTGGAGTGGGTACTCTGGTTCAAATGTTCAAATGTGTGTGAAATCTTATGGGACTTAACTGCTAAGGTCGTCAGTCCCTAAGCTTACACACTTCTTAACCTAAATTATCCGAAGGACAAACACACACACTCATGCCCGAGGGAGAACTCGAACCTGCGCCGGGACCAGCCGCACAGTCCACGACTGCAGCGCCTTAGACCGCTCAGCGGGTACTCTGGTCCAACTGAACCGATCACTGAGGGAATTATTATGTTCGGCTACTTGTTCCCAAACAACGATGGAATTTTTATGGATGACTATGCACCATGTCGCTGGGCCACAATAGTTCGTGATTGGTTTGAAGTTTATTCTGGACGATTCGAGGGAATGGTTTGTCCACCCAGACCGCCCAACTTGAATCCCATTAAACATTTATGAGACATAATCGAGAGGTCAGTTTGGTGACAAATTCCTGAATCGGCAACAGTTTCGTAATTATGGACTGCTGTAGAGGTAGCATGGCCCAATATTTCTGCAGGGTATTTCTAACGATTTGAGTCGACGCAATGTCGAGTTGCTGCTCTACGCTGGACAGAAGACCGTCCGGCACGAAATCTGGAGGTATCCCATGACTTTTGTCACACCAGTGTAAAAAGGCAACCTGTACCTTGGGGTGATTGAAATCCAGTGTTTCTTCCTATGTTATCCCGACTATGATTTTGTGTAATACCTTGTACCAGTTAAAAATTTTAACCATTTTTTCGAAAGTAGTGCGGTAAGGACGGCTCTAATCAAAGGTCGAAGGGTTTCATCGGTGCTTGTGTGTTCTTTTGTTTGAACAATCAGCTGATGGCGACCTGCTATATACACCGCCCTGGCTTCGGATCCCAACTCGAATTCTGCTTCATCGTGTCACATATGCTGAATATGTTATAGATTTTAAGTTTAGAAGGTGCACTGGTTGGTGGCTGAATAAGGTAATTCTCGTTAGCCATAATGTAGACGCTTAAGAAATTGCTTTCCTTGATGTTCATCCTCTACAGTGCATCAAGTGGCGGCAAAGGTGGAGGCGAAGGGAATATTAAACGAAATAAGAACGTGACGCAGATACACAACGGGGTAAAATCGTGGGTGCAGCGCGTGCGTTTAGTCGCGGACGGTGCACACACGGCCGTGCTGTGACGTGCTCGTGCTGCGTGCACATCTGCGTGGCTTGCACGCCAGCCGCAGCGGTACGCGCCGCGGGCTTTGTCACGCCGATCGAACCCACGGCCTCCGCCTGGGGCGATCGCTGTGTGTCCCTTCTAGTTAGCTCCTGGACGTGCTTAATCTCGCTAGTCAGCGCTCTCCAGGTAAGATGCCGACTGCTATACTTCACCGGGTAACACATACAGCTTACGCGCGATGTCACCATAGGTTAAGAACTACAGAGGATGTAACAACAACAACTGTACATATAATAATTTTTCTTCTGATTTTCGATGAATTAATGTAAGCAATGTTTTGATTTCATTTCTTTTTCTTTTCGTGTCATTATGTTAAAGAAAATGTAAGCAATTTTCGATGTGAATGTTAATATTTATGTCAAATTTCAAGAAATGCTATAACAGAATTGAAGTGTAACCCTTGTTGAATCTATTGTAACATGTTTGAAATTGTAATTGTGAGCCTGGTCCATACGTAGGCAATGTATTAGGATATGTGGAATGGAAAACCTTTGGTGAATACCCTGTCTGTAGGGGAGCGGTAAAGGGTGGATGGCAGGCGAGCGCGGGAAAATGCACACGGGCGCGGCACGGCAGAACGGGCTCAGCAATACAGTCGGAGTTGGGCATCGGTCTGAGGAACACGTTCCGGATCGAGGAGGCTATCCTGGAAAAAGTGGTTTCATTGAGCCTCGGATGTGCCGTTTCCGACGACTACACAGCATGGCTATCTTCTATAGGCACTGAATTGAAAAGGATTGCGACGCTAAGAAGAAGCAAAGTGCCGATGCACCAAGAGCCATAGCTGTGATTGTTTGTGTGCTGTGCGCCTCGCCATCTCGCCACCCGCCAACCGCCGCATCGACACGAACAGGTTGAATCTTTAGAATTGTATTCGTGTGGACCAGTGTTAATTTTGTTCCTGACTGATCAATAACAACTTAACTTTTACCAGAATTGTCCTATCAATTAATTATCCTTATCACTAATCTAGACAGGGTACTTTCCACATGTTGTGCAATCCGAGTGTCCCGAAATGAAGATTTAAAGTTTATGTTAATAAGAATTTCCTGCAGCCTTTTTTATGCTAGAATGAATTTTAAGGAGCTTTATTGTTAATGAAAATATAAGTAAAGAACAAAGGTCTGACAAAGTTGGAAGTTAATTTTGGAACTGGTTTAGTAATGAAGCTTAATTAATTTGAGACAAAAATAATGGTAGTTAAATGAGGAAGTAATAAGACAAAGTGAGTAGTAACTCATATTTTGTAAATCTTGAGTGATTAATGTTTCCAATAGTTAATAGTTGCAACACAGTGATCATAACAGTTTCAGGGTCCCCCCCCCCCCCCCTTTCCACTCCTTTCTTTTATATTCATTTAAATTCTGGAGTGTACTGAACTGATTTGACCTGCAAAGTTAAAGTCAATATAAAACCTAAATTTATCAGTGTTTTAGCCTTATTAAAATTGACATTGTTTGTGTGTTTCAAAAGTGCTATTTCTAGGGTAACCTATGCCCGATTTCAGTCAGATCAATAGACAAAACGCAGTTTGTAGTAATCATTATAGTGTAATGTTGTGTATTTATAGCTTGTCCAAATTAGTACAGAAAGGGAAAATATTAGTTCAGTAGATTTTTCTGGTTCTAAAATTTACCGTATAATGCAGTATTACTACGTGTTGTTATGCTTGTACGTACATCCACTTGTACAAGGAAAAAACTCACTTAATGCCTAATTAGGCTGGCGACCGTATTATTAACAATTGGTAGCATCTGCTGTGTATGTTTCTTGCCCGTCCTAACGTGTAGTTGCACTTTAGACTTGCTTGACGTATCATTGTTGTTAGTGAGTGGGCGTAAGTCTGATTTTGCCTCCATTCAGGTACACGCGGTCAACATATTTACTAAAATCCTTTCTTATAAGGTGAAGCCCGTCAACTTATCATAGTACAGGCTTTAAAGAGTTAACGTACGCCCGAGCGTAGACGTTACAAGGACACTTATAATTTGACAGAGTATTGAATTATCTTACGTATAATAAATGGCGTTCAACTGTAGATATTCGTTACAATTCACAAACGAGAGGTTCCTTACAATATGAAAAAATCGTATCTGAAAATAATACATGTACAGCACGTCTCTCATCAGTTAGAGTCCTTTAGGTTCAAAATACGAAAAAAAAAAGCTTATAGCACCTGATAACAAGGGAAGGGATGACTGACGGGTATTCACTTATTTAGGAGTTTCGTTATATTGACCACACAGATATCGAAATATCACAAATGCAATTTTCAAGTTATGGATTTGTAAATAACATTTCCGCTACCAGTCACAATATTTTGTACGAAGCGTTTCGAAAAATGGATACCATTTTTGAGAGATTGCTTCTCCGTGTCCTATGCTATTTATTCGTGGTGCGAGGTTCTGCATTGTTCTGTCGTCTTAAAGTTTTTGTGGTCCATTTGCGTACAATCACATACTTATTAACCATCACACACAATTTTCTGCGCGCTATATGCATAGAAAATAATAAATGTACAGAAACAAATAGTTTGAAGTTGATATATGCTTGAAATGCATCTGACGAACTGGTAACATAGGTCCTATTGCTTTGCAACAGTGCAATTCGTTGCCGCTATGAAAAAATGCTACTAATTTATTTGGGTATGACAAAAGAGAATAGTAGGATTTGTAAGGAGTGAGAAAAATTGGTAATCCGATGATTTAGTCCGTTGGCGAAGGTAAGGATATATCGGGTAAGAGAATTTTAGGTGAGGGGGATGTAATCCCCACATGCAACTTGTTAGCAGTTTCAATAATTTTGATGTATTGAAGGGCTTTTTGTTAGATAGTTAGTAGATCCTATCATTAATATCTGAGTTTTCACGGTATGATGTTTACAGGTACAAGAATTTATGCCTTGACGTGATTTAGGTGGGCCTGAAACCTCTGTAATCTCTACTCTTACATCTATCCAGTTTCAGTACATTAAATCAGCAACTAACAAAAAATGGTTCAAATGGCTCTGAGCACTATGGGACTAAACATCTGTGGTCATCAGTCCCCTAGAACTTAGAACTACTTAAACCTAACCAACCTAAGGACATCACACACATCCATGCCCGAGGCAGGATTCGAACCTGCGACCGTAGCAGTCGCGCGGTTCCGGACTGAGCGCCTAGAACCGCTAGACCACCGCGGCCGGCAGCAACTAACATTTCGATGCTGTAGCCACTATGAATCAAGACACAAAGGAATTAATGACATTAGCTACCAGTGGACACTGATTTAAATCAAAGAGGAAAGATGAAAATTTGTGCTCGTCCAGGATATGAACCTGTGTCTCCTGCCTACTAGGCAGATGCACCGAACACTGCTTCATCGGGACACAGTGGTCGTCGTAACTGCACAAACTACACTATGTGATCAAAAGTATCCGGACACCCCCAAAAAACATACGTTTTTCATATTAGGTGCATTTTGCTTCCACCTACTACCAGGTACTCCAAATCAGCGACTTCAGTAGTCATTATACATCGTGAGAGACCAAAATGGGGCGCTCCGCGTAACTCACGGACTTCGAAAGTGGTCAGGTGATTGGGTGTCACTTGTGTCATACGTCTGTAGGCGAGATTTCCACCCCCATAAACATCGCTAGGTCCATTGTTTCCTAGGGGGTCGTAATGTGCAATAGGCAGACATCTATCCAGACCATCACACAGGAATTCCAAACTGCATCAGGATCCACTGCAAGTACTACGACAGTAAGGCGGGAGGTGAGGAAACTTACATTTCATGGTCTAGCGGCTGCTCATAAGGCAAGGTGACGAAGTGCTACCAGCATACTATGCACAGGCGTGAAATTGACAAACTATATGAACTTTTTTAGACTGTTTTCAATAATTTGTAAGACTATATTAATGCTGATTAATGTGTTAATCACAACACGTAAATATAAGACAGAAATGAAAGAAGAAACGCTAACTGGTATGAACTGTACCAATAAAAATGAATTTAAACTTATCGAGAAAACATAACTGTTTTAGTTAGACAAAGAACCCCAGATCGTTACGAATTAGCAAAATACTATCCGTATTCAGCCGCCAAACGGTCTGTGTCAACGTCCAGACCAGTCATACTGGATTACCGTTGCTGACCTACCATGAAAGTGTGCAAATTTAGCAATGCGTGAAGATTCATAACGAAATTCAGTTAAAAATCATTCAGTGCCACACTTAAGTCAATTCCATTATTGACAGAAGCGGAAAAAGTAGGCAGTAACATGTATGAAATTCTACAAGAGTGTCATATTGACATCCACAGGGCGCCAGTACAGAATAAAGGTAGCGATAAAACGTATTGGGGGCGCGAGAATTTCTTAAAATTGCTTTACTGATATTCTACCTGCCTCCATCGAGATTAGAACCGAAAACAAACCAGACCTTCCTTTCACTACGCTAGCAGACGACCCAGGCAAACAGCCCTCTATTATTACCCCAGACAGGAATAAGCCGGCAATTTCGCAATGAAAATGGCAAAATGAACTGCAGGTTCTGTTGCATAGAGCTTTCTGGACTCAAAAACATGAATTTTCTACCTTTATGTCACCGCTTATGCGACAGTCATTCGGGATGTTTATCGAAATAACAAAATACTGTTATTAGAGAGTAAATTTAGTAGGATAATTCTGCACCACCCCAGGAAATAAACGGCTACAAGGCTGCCAAACGTATTCTACATTGTTTCGAATTATCCACTAGGCTCCCCACAGCCAGAAAACGTTCATTAGCCGAAGTGTTTCTTAAGCTAGCTGGCAATGGGAATGTTCGCACTTCTAAAACGCGATGGCATTAATACTGGGATGTGAATTACCACATGTATAGGCAAATGGATTCTATTTGCATTCCTGTAACGTGATCTGGATCGAAAGCGTAGCTACGATTAATATGCTGATGTATCGACTGCAACTAGAACATTTCGAATAAAGAGTAGGGGGTGTTATTTATGCGGCCCTCGTCTTCAGTAGCTGTCGTAGCTGTTTTCGTTGTTAGGATTTCGTCACCTAAACCGGTAAAAACGGAACCCTACTAGTCTCGCTTTCTTCACCGTCTATCGGTCTACCCAACCCTTAAAACCCGTTTACCTCGAGAACGGGTAGACATAATAAGCGGAAATGTATCGCACTTCTTGCGGTAACCGGTCCCTTGGTGGTGTAAAAAGTGAGCTTCTATGTCAACGGAATCCAAAGATACGGCCGTTTATGTAAAGAAAATTTACGCGAAATGTCAAAAAATTGCTCCAAGACCTGTGCGGCCAAACTGCTTAGGTCATCAGCCCCTATACCTAGAACTACTTAAACGAACCTACGCTAACACACATCCACGCCCGGGGAAGGATTCGAACTGACGGCGCAAGCAGCCGCGCGATTCGCGATACGACGCAGTTGAAAGCACGGCTAACCCGCGCCGGCAAGCTGTTAATATCATCTGATGTTGCTAAGAAGTTATCTACTTCTGGTGAATGATTTTATGCGCAGTTCATTTAAGATAGAATAACTAAAATATGTTTGATGTTACGGAAGACGAAGGACGCCTAATGCATTTCCCTCACTTTATTTATGATGTTAGATTCGCAATCTGAGCATGCGTATTATCCATAACCACACTTTACCACACTTTAGCGCCACACAGATATGTGAATGCAACACGTTGGCGTACACTTGAGATATTTCGTTTCCCATGAAGTGGTGGCAGACGATGCTGTGGCGTCTTCGAAGCGCGAGCTTCGTCAGTGCAAGATATCTCAGCACAGCTGAGCGAACGTTTTCTTCCTGCTGCTAGTCTAATGGACAATAGCAATACTGTAAAATACTTTTGACAACTATGTAACCATCGATTTACGTTCTTGAGTGGTTCATAATTATGTTAGTAAATTCACTCGATATTTTTATGTTCTTTAAATTACATTTGCTACATGATTCGCATTGAAGACGTAGGAAATGTATGTTATTTGGTCCAGGAAGCACGTTCCAATAGAAATTGATGCTTACATTGACATTTATGATCCATCACACGGATAACGAAGATTCTCCGTTTTGCTACAGTTGTTTCGTAGCTTGCAAGGGAACCTCCCCATCGCACCCCCGCCCCCCTCTCCCTCAGATTTAGTTATTAGTTGGCGCAGTGGATAGGCCTTGAAAAACTGAACATATATAAATGAAGAAAACAGGAAGAAGTTGTGTGGAACTATGAAAAAAAAAGCAAAATATACAAACTGAGTAGTCCATTCGCAAGATAGGCAACGTCAAGGACAGTGTAAACTCACGAGCGCCGTGGTCGCGTGGTTAGCGTGAGCAACTGCGGGACGAGAGGTCCTTGATTTAAATCTTCCCTCGAGTGAAAAGTTTAATTTTTTATTTTCAGACAATTATTATCTGTCCGTCCGTCCGTCCGATGCGAGGTAACTCCGCCGTAGTATGGGGACGCTACACCTAAACAAACATCGAAACACACGACGTGAGTCGACTACAGCGCATGGAAGAGAGAGTATTCCTGCTAACGAGGCTCCCTGGCTGGCAGTTGACTGTTCGCTACTTTGGACGAGAGTGCTTTAAATACGTGAGATGTATTCCGTGGGCAATATGAATCCAGCAAATATAGCTCGAGACTTCAATAACAAGGTCAATGAATATTTTTCGAACTGAAAGGAATCGGAAAGTTCCTTAAGGGATCGAACGATTGTCGAACATTTGTATGATTATTTCCTACATTTGTTGATAAACAGTACGTGTGGTGATGATTGTCTGAAAAAAAAATTAAACTATTCACTCGAGGGAAGACTTAAACCAATGACCTCTTGTTCCGCAGCTGCTCACGCTAACCACGCGATCACGGCACTCCTGAGCTCACATTGTCCTTGATGTTGCCTATGTTCCGCATGGACTACTCAGTTTGTATATTTTGCTTATTGTTTTCATAGTTCCACACAACTTCTTCCTGTTTTCTCGATTGATCTGTGTTCAGTTTTTCAAGGCCTATCCACTGTGCCAACTTATAACTAAATCTGAGGGGGGTACGATAGGGAGGTTCCCTTGTAAGTGGTATTGTGTGTTGGTGGCGTTGCCAGTTTACATACTGTGCATGTAACACACTATAAATGCGTTGGATGCCTCCTGTGATCAGTTTACTTGAAAAACGTTTGTTGTCATCGTAATTTATGTAACTGGCTCTTCGACTTCCAATTTGACAATTTGTGGAAAAATTGTGACTCTTCAGGCTTTGTTTATCTTGCTAGTCCTAGTTTCAAACATTGTCTGACAGAAAACGTAGGCATGAAGGAGTCAGCAAAAGCAATTATTCGCTATTGTAGCAAACTTTTGAATCCACTGGACACTTGAATTCTCTATATTGATTGTGAGAGTTTTGTTATTTCTCTTGTTATTTACTGTCTCAATGTCATCCGTGAGAATAAAATTAAAGGCAGTTGGATTAGGTTCCTGATCTATAAACAATGATTTAATATTCTGCACTGCTAAATAAATTTTGAAGGTTATATTCTTTACGTAAAACAGAGTATCGGTTTCAGTCCTAGGATTGACGATAAACTTCAGAAATACAATTACAGAGTAGTGGCATATCGATTATGGCTCCTCACCATCAACAATAGTTGTTACCCATAGTTTCGCATTTTCTATTTGACCGTCGTTACCCTTTAGAGACCAACCTGATCTTTCCACAATGCCATTTTTGACTTGCTTCTTAAAATGTCCTATAACTACAGATTTGTTGAAAATATTAACTGTTAAATACGATATTCCACAAATTAAAGACTTCCAGTTATTCTTCATATCTTGAAAAGAAGAGATACATAACAATAAAATGAAATCAAAGATCAGAATGTCAAAGCATAGTGTGAATGGTTAAAATGAAATGAACTAAAAATCATCTTCTTGTCTAAGACACGTTACTGTTCCAGAGAACTTCGGCACCTCTCAAAATTTTTTACACCTGATGTTTAGCCACATGTGGACAAGTAGTGGGTTTCATGATGCAGCACTGTTTAGCCGTCACAAAATAAAGCCTCAAAAATTAGTAAATAAAACCATTCTTCTACTGTTGCTCCGAATCGCATATACCAACCGCCCTCTGCTGCGACAACGACTCAAAGTCTATTGGGTATTTGATTTTTCTCTGCTTTTTCGGACCTCCATACCTCTCCTTCTAGCCCAACCTTTGTTCTCCAATTGCGCCTTCATCGGCGAGCTTCTCCTCAATATTTTTCATTTGTGCTGAATTGTTTTGTACCCTTCGTGCGTATACACGTGTGTCATATATTTTTAGAGACTGCATGAATATATAAGGTGAGTATTTCTTCTCTTAGCAAATTAAGTATTACATATCTTGCTGTGAATTAATTTGTTTGTCCACATTCCACTTACTGCGTTTCCTTAAAATTATGTAAAATATACGTCTGTAAAAAAAAAAAAAAATACTTGAAACATCTGTTGCAGCTGATTGGTGAAGGGCTGGAAAAAAAAAACCACCTCTGCTGATGCTGCTTAGTATCGCGTATAGCCTCCTTCGGTTTCCACAACAACTCGAAGTCTGTTGGGCATTGAGCCCACAACTCGAGCCACATAACTAGGAGATTCAAGTAAGTCATTCCAAGCGTCATGAATCACATCAGAAAGCTGTCGGCGAGTCGACGGTGCCTGCCCCTTTTCTCGTATTACTCTGACCATTTCTGTCCAAATATTCTCAATGGGATTCATGTCAGCTCCTTTAGGTGGCCATTCCATTACAGTAATATTAGTATGGTCGTCGAACCACCTCTTAACCACACGTGCCATATGAATAGGCGAGCTATCTTTTTGGAACATGATCTGATCATCGCCCAATCTTGCTGCCACAGAAGGCAACATCACGTTTTCCAGAACTGATATGTAATTGGGTGCATCGAATCTTCCTTCCACTTGCCACAGGAGGCCACACCCATCGGCCGATATCCATGCCCATACCGATACCGACTCCCTGCCACTCCTTCGGCAACTGAAAATAAATTTTCTATTATACCTAGCACCTTTAGGCCGGTAAACAAGTACTTTTCCGGTTGATGCCGTAGAGAAAACTTTTTCGTCCGTGAAAATCACTCGCCTCCAAAACTGGAGGGGCTTGTCGACATTTTCAGCAGCAAAAGCAAGGCGGGCTTCTCTGTGGGAAACAGTCAGTGTCTCTTTCACAGCAGCGCTTCTTGCTCTCAGTCCACCTTCCCTTAGACGACGAGTGACGGTCTTACTGCTAACATTGAGACCCAAAGTTTGCTGAATTTGTCGTGCGTTGACAAATGGGTGGTTCTCACTGAAACGGCGTATCTGCCGCTCCTGAGCTGCTGTTGTTTTGCGGCGACGGCCATGAGGCCTCCCATTCAGGTTACCACCCTCTTCCCTTCGTCTAATCCACCAGGCTACCGTCGACTTGTGAAGACCCATAGTTCTTGCTATATAGCCATTTGAAGATCCCTCTGCATGGAGTGCTATTATAGCGCCCTTGTCTGCCTCAGCAATATGGGCCATTTTGCGTTGACTGAATGGTTCGTCGCGGTTAATATCTGCTGCGGAAGCAGCGCTAGCAGGAAATAGACTGCCTCCTCCACGATGGCAGCCACAACGCAGTGGCCAAGTATGTGTAACACGGAAATCGATGGCATAAACGAGAGATCGCAAGCGCGTACCCGTGTCATTACATAGTGGAGCAACTTAGAATATGTAATTTTTCCCAGAAGGGACTGGTCCACTCTTGTCATGTCTTACCCTGATAAATATTACATGAAATGAAATGTTTACGTTTTGCATATGCGGCAGGCCCAACGCAAGAAGC
The DNA here is from genome assembly GCF_021461385.2 of Schistocerca piceifrons. Lineage (NCBI taxonomy): Eukaryota > Metazoa > Arthropoda > Insecta > Orthoptera > Acrididae > Schistocerca > Schistocerca piceifrons. Next base: position 12,434,593 of record NC_060143.1, read on the forward strand.
ATTTCTGAAACACCTGTGGTTACCTGAAGAACACTTCGTGAATTTTAGCTGTAGAAGGTTGCCTTATAAGAAGGAGAACGTGTTTATCCTCGCTCGCCGTTTTTCCAGGTGGCGCAGTTTACTCTGAGGCATACATAGTTCTCGCCGGGCGTAAGAAGCGACTCGACTAACGAGGGGAACTCGCCAGGTGTCATAGGCAGATTGTCCGGAAACTTTGCTCAGTGAAGGACAGGACAAAATAAGCGAACCTGTGGTTCGGCTTATATGCAAACACTCGACCGTTTCCGAGAAAGCGACGGTCAAAGTTATCAACGCGCTGTTGCTATAGTGTAGATACCTTCTGCAGCCGAGAACGCAATTGAAGCGGTGGCTCACAGTCCGCCTTTACCGCGGAGCAGCTCGGACTTGTTTACGTCCCGGCGGCGAACGTTCGCGGAAGAGGCGGTGTTTACACCGTCGTCGCTCGCGTGTGTTACTGTTTGAATCGAACGCAGTGGCACACAATTTCCGAAAAACCACGATACAATTCACGTTCTGTAACGAGTATGCACGACCGAAGGCATTCGAAATCGAACGTTTCTTGAGGGACGAAGTGCAACTTAATTACACGGAGGTTATTGGAATTCATTTATCGATCGTGAGCAGCACTCTTTACGTAAAGATGATTGACGACGCAGCATGCGATAGGATCATTGAAGCCGCCAAACGAGGATTCCAGTTCCGACACTCCGATGGTCATATTGGCGAAGTATTAGTCGCTCATTCGGGCCTGGGCGTGCGTACGATCCGAGTCTTCGAGCTGCCTTTCGAGGTACCAGAATCCTTGGTCACTGAATCGCTGCAGCCATATGGCAGAGTTATCAGTCATACGGCCGAACGCTGGGCAAGTTTTAGCACGTATCCAGTGCTCAATGGTGTCCGACAGGTGCGAATTGCGCTTACGAAACATGTGCCGTCGTACATCAACATCGGCGGCTGTCGAGCTATTGTCATCTATGATGGACAGCCCCGGACATGCTCCGGGTGTGGTGCTGAAGGACGTCTTCGATCTGCGTGTATGCAGAGGAGACGCGTGCAACTCCCCAGCGGAGACCTTCAGAATCCGACCACACCAACGCCACTGCCGATGACTTACGTGGCGGCGCTTCGCGGGGAGGTGACGTCGAGGTCGGAGCGCACTATCGAACCGACGCCGCAGTTGATTGAGGCGCCTTCGGACCCCACTGAAGAAGGAATGGCTCCCACCAACCTCCAATCCCAGACATTACAGGTGGTGCAGAAAGAGGATGACAGCATCACAACAGGCATGGAAGCTGAAGTGGAACGGCCCCAGGGCGTTGTGGCGGCGGCGAGAGCGCAGGTGATGCAAGATTCGCCAACACCAGAGGCCGAGGTTAGGGCCCGCAAACAACGCTCGCCAAAGCGCCGCAAGAAGCGCCGACTAAACTCTGCGGAGACGCTCCCTTCTCTTCTTGGGAGCCCAGATGAGTCTAACACTATGGAACTGTCTGACTTGGAACCACAAGCTTCGGATGTCGCAGACCATATGAATTCGGACAGTGAAAAGATGTCATGTCGCTCAGAAGACGCATCCGCTCAGGGGCCTGCTACCCCTTCGGCGGTGGAGTCTAATGCTGCGAAAGAACAACAGATGTCACACATCAATGCCGCACAGGAAAATTTGGAGCTCCCTAATAATATCAGCTGGTATGAGCAGGACGACGAAATCACCGATGCGGACCATTCTACTAGTGGGGACTCGCATCCGTCCGCATCTCAAGAAACCTAATGCCGCAGGGACACGTCCGTCGGGCGACCCTCTGCGGATGTGCAAAGGGACTATCGATACGGTGAAACTTTGTCATTTTAACATCATGTGGAGATGACAGCTACTCGACCCCAGGCATACAGAATAGGGACAGTGAATGTAAATACCATTAGATCGCCCGTGAAACAACAGTTGTTTAGGGACATGATATACGCGTCGGATGTGGATATACTGATGGTGCAGGAAATTTACATTCCTGAGTTCCAGGAAGTCCATGGATACATCTCATACACCTCGCCGCACTCGAACAACCGCAGTGGAACGGCGATCTTGGTCCGGGACGGGATTCCGGTTCGCGACCTGGCTTATCTACCTTCGGCACGAGGACTGGCGATAACTGTTAATGGAATTCGCATTCTCAATGTTTATGCCCCTTCCGGCACCGACAACAGACGGGCGCGTGCTAGATATTATTCGGAAGAGATTGTGCCCTTATTTACCGGCAGATTCGGTCATTTCATTATAGGTGGTGACTTCAATAGTGTTTTAGCGCAAAAAGACCAGACTCCACATTACAGTACCTGTCGTGAATTGCATGTGCTATGCCGGGATCTGGAGTTAAGCGACACCTGGGACATGATTCATAGGAACCGTGAGGGATATACTTTTTATACCAGTCACTCGGCGAGCAGACTCGATCGAATATATGTTTCGGTTGGCATACAGGATAAGGTGGTCGACGCGGAACGATGGCCTGCGGCATTTACTGATCATCTGGCTTACATTTGTACCATATCACTCCCTAGGCAAAGTGTGCGGAGAAGCCGCGGGACATGGAAGCTCAATTCGTCACTTTTGGCGGACCCCGAATGTCGTCAGAGAGTCGAGGAGGTATGGGCCACATGTCAACGCCGTCTACCAACGTATACCTCCGTGCTTTAATGGTGGCTCGAGTGTACTGAGCCGGCAATAAGAAGAGGTCTCATACAGTATGGTCGGGATAAGACGAGATGGCAAAGAGACACTCTTGATTATTATTACACCATGCTTCGTGAGCTGTCCTTCCAGGTGCCGTCTGCAGAACATCATGCGGAAGTTCATCGTGTCAAGGCACAAATACTATCGATCACGCGACGACGACTGGGTGGCATCCCAATACGGGCAAGATGCCTCGACACCATCACTGGGGAACGTACCTCGATGCACCATGTGTCGCGGGAACATAAACGTTACCGCCGGGCATTGGTAACAGTGCTCCACGGTTTAGATGGCCGTCAACTGAAAACACAACAGGACATTGCAAATGAATTTTTAGAGCATTTCCGCCACCTCTATGCCGGTACACCGACGGACCGTCAGGTGCGGGAAGAGATACTGCAACATCTGCAAACGACACTGACAGAGACGGATAAGGCAGCGCTTATGGAGCCACTCACAGAAGACGATATAAAGGTGGCACTCACAAAAGGAGCGGCCCATAAATCACCAGGGCCAGATGGGATTACGCTAGAGTTTTATCGAGAATTCGTGGACATGATGATGCCACAGTTGGTGTCGATGTACAATGAGGCGATGCGTCCGGACATGCGCCTACCGTCGGATTTTGTGACGGGCTTTCTTCTTCCCATCCCGAAGATGGCGCGGAGTCGCAGTGTTAATCAATATCGGCCTCTCACTATGCTAAACACCGACTATAAAATCTTTGCACGACTACTAGCGTCTCGTCTCAAGCTGGCGATATCTAGGACAATATCCCCTGATCAGGCTTCCCTAGGGGTGCGAAGCAACATCTCCTCGGCGTTAAGTAAATACCGTGACGTTATCGCCCTTGCGGAAACGTGTAAAATGCGAGCAGCGATGATATCTGTGGACTTCGATCGTGCGTTCGACAGGATATACCATGACTTCTTGGCGTCAGTCATGAGCCGAATGGAGATTCCTCCGGTTTTCATCTCCATCGTTATGAGGCTAATACGAGGGGCTACATCGAAGGTGATTGTAAACGGTCGGGAAGCGGGCTCGATTCCTATTAACAGCTCAGTCCGACAAGGGTGCCCACTCTCCATGATGCTGTTTGCGAAAGCGCTTGAGCCGCTGATGTGTGTTATGAGGCGCTCACTTACTGGGATAGCGCTTAATGAGAACTCTTTCGTTTGTCGCGCATATGCGGACGACCTGATCCTTCTTGTCAGATCAGGACATGAAGTGCGTCAGGCTGTTGAACATCTAGACTCTTACGGGACGGCGGCAGGCAGTGTCGTTAACATGACGAAATCCAAAATTATGCACATTGGACGGGGTCTGGAAGACGTAGCGGGACCGTTTCAGACGGTAGAATCGCTGAGATGTCTGGGGATTACATTTACCCGTTCACTACGGCGGTCAGCGGAAGCGAGTTCTCGGCGGCTTCTGCAGAATGTTCGTCTGACGATACGCAACAACTCACTGAGAGCCTTTGACATGATCCAACGTGTGGCATACACCAACGTTCACATAGCGTCACGACTGCCCCATTTAGCGCAGATCCTACCAATACCGAAGGGTATCGCAGACCGCCTCATGGCTGCCTTTGGTTACTATGTCAGTACTGGGATGTTATTTAAGATCAAATATGATACGTTAACGCTACAGTTCCGGAACGGTGGCCTCAACCTCACAAACGTGCGAAACAAAACTCTGGCGCTTTACATGCTAGCGATAATACGAAATTGGCAACAAAGAAAGCATACCATAACGTCAGGTCTGATAGAAGTACTTGTTCCGCCTTCGTACGAACCCCCTATTGCGGTGGGCAATATTTCGCCTTCTCTTGCACACATTGCCTCATTTCTTGTTGATTACAGTTATGTTCGTCTGAAAATACCTTCGACGAGAATACCCACGACTCGGGAGATCTATAGATGCTTGATGGATCACCATGGCCGCAACATAATGGGATTCAAATACCCGTCGAGAACGTGGAACCACATTTGGTGTGCAGTGCATACTCCATTACTGCCAACAGCAGCGAGATCGATGTGGTATATTCTTATAAACCGTAAACTTGTGACCAGGAGTCGATTACATACAATTCATATGGTCGATTCTCCTCTTTGCACAAACTGTGGACTGTTAGCAACGGAAGAACATGGTTTAGTGTGTGGCGCAGCGAGGGACGTCTGGATGCTGACGCGTCGAATACTGGCCTTCCTTCGGCGCACTAACTACGGATGTACTTTTTCTATCGGACCTTTTTTCCGAAGCAAAAGACGTATGCGGTCAATTGGATCGCTGGACGTGTGACGAAATATTTGTATTCGTACGATATTAAGTCCGTGATGGATTATTGGATGTATTTACAAGAACAACACGAGCTCATACGGAGTCATACGAAATACAGGACTTACTTTTCCAATTTTTTAGGACGTGTTTTTCACAATCCGCCCGACAGCTGGGGTGTCCCAGAACTGGGAAGACTCCTGCAGCAGAACGACTAGAGACAGTACTGCGCGGTTCAATTATATTGGCCTATAGCACACTGAGAAGAAAACTGGCCCCTACCTGTTGGCGCCAGTTATGACTGCATTATGTTAACGTGAAAAAAAAAGAAATACACACACACAACGATGGTAAACACCGAAACCGCCTCAGATAATGGTCCTTCGCATGGTCGACGCAGGAGAAATAAATACCGCCCACACTGGCAGAAATGGTCAAGATTATATGGCTTTCTGCCAGGTTTATGATGCGACACCGCGTGCTGCAGGGATTGTGATGCAGATGACAACTTCATTTTCACTCCCCCCCGTGACTAGGATTGTCATTTACTTTATTCCTGTCACAAAAAAAAAAAAGAAAAAAAAAAGAGGGCGGCCTTTGCGTTGATTTTATGGTTTCCAAATTGTTCTTGCTGTCTCGATACTTTTCTTATCCCTAGGACAGCACAATTGTACGAATAAAGATTGTTTGCTTACCCTGAGTTCCTGTTCCCAAAAAAAAAAAAAAAAAAAAAAAAGTGGCTACCGTCGTTCCTTCTTAACTTTGATTCCCGTGTTCGAAACCATATTGGTTTTTTTATTATTATTTTTTCCTGCCTCTGTATCAGAATTATCTACGAATGTTTTTTTCTAATTTATGTTGAAATAATGTTGTCGTTATTCGCCAATTAACTTTATGTGTAATTAATGAATTAAAAAAATAATAAACGAATGAGACAAGCTGATCTAAAATCATCTGGTCTGCCTCATGTATCGTTATATCCAAATGGTTTATAAATGATAATCTACATTCAGATCCGATGATGGCACCTTTAATGTGTTGAAACCGGGTATCCAGTAAACAGTATTTAAACGATCTTGGCTTCTGAATTACTTCTACAACAGAGTGATCGCCCCACTACGCACTATGTGTTCCCTTTTTAACTTCTTTCTTTGCACAGTAAATTAACTGACGAATAACGACAACATTGTTTCAACATAAATTGGAATAAACATTCGTAGATAATTCAGAGAGTGAGGGGGGGAAAAAAAGGAAAAACCGGGTTTCGAACTCGTAGCACAAAGTTCCGAAGTCGCGATGGTAGCCACATAGCCACCGCTTCAGTTGAATCCTTACCCGCTAAGAGGTATCTACACTATAGCAACAGCGCATTGAAAACTTTGACCGTCGTTTTCTCAGAAGCGGTAGAGTGTAAGCAGATAAGCCGAGACACGTGTTCGCTTATTTTGTCCCCTCTTTCACTGAGCGAAGCTTCAACAAGATCGGGGTATGACACTTGGCGTGTTCCCTCGTAAGTGGCGTTCGTTGCGATTCAGTAGACAGAATGCGTCCACTTTCCTCGACTACTCGTTCACATGTTTGGAAACTTTCTTTCTTGTAGTGGCACTTTGCATTATGAGGGCTGGTTTTCCTGATAACGATCTACTAATGGACTTTGCTCCTAATTTACGTTACTGTGTAGTAGACCTACCGCAAATACTTGAACCGGAAATGTTTGTTTATTTGGATACTCCGCTTCTTAGTTGCTATATTTCGCTATAATATTTTCCTTTCTTTCATAACGGCAAGTTTAGATGACCACTGAAACTTGGTAACATCAGTAACAATTTAATACTTTGAAACAGTTATGTGTGGTGTACGAGGAGTGTACTATGTTGAATGAGGAATACATTAAACACGAAAGCTGCGTCCTATAACAATAATTAACTTACGGTTACATGACAAAACACAAGTCTAAGCACTGTCAGTTCATCTCAGTACCCAGTAAAACTTAAACTGGAACGATCGAAAACATACAGTTGTGGGGAAGGCAAACGAAAGACTGTGTTTTATTGGCCGCACACTAAGAATACCCAACAGGCCAACTGAAAACACTGCCTAGACTACTTTTGTCCGTCCACTGCTATAATATCCTTGACAGACGTGATTGACTGTGCACGCAAAAACGTGCAAGGAACGGTAGCACGATTTTTAATGTCACGAAATAGGGGAGAGAGGGTCCCAGATTTGATAATCAAGTTGGGGTAACAGTCATGAAAACAAAAGCGTTTTTCGTTGCCGCGAGATCTTTTCACGAAATTTCAATCACCAACATCTGTTCTGAATGCCAAAACATTACTTCCTCGGGAACTTACACAGGAAGAAACCATAGTAAGAATGTAATTCAAGGCTCGTAAGAAAAGATTTAAGTGGTCCTTTTTCCCGCACAGTTCCCGGGTTCGATTCCCGGCGGGGTCAGGGATTTTCTCTGCTTCGTGATGACTGGGTGTTGTGTGCTGTCCCTAGGTTAGTTAGGTTTAAGTAGTTCTAAGTTCTAGGGGACTGATGACCATAGATGTTAAGTCCCATAGTGCTCAGAGCCATTTGAACCATTTTTTCCCCGCACACTGTTAATGAGTGGGACGGTAGAGAAACAGTCCGAACCTTCTGCCAGGCACGTAGGTCTGGATTGCAAATAAATCCTGTAGAAGTAGCCATGTAGATGTAACAACGAAATTATGTTGTAATTGCGACATGTGAGTTACATTTGATTTGAACATGGATGTTGTTTGCTGTTTATTTACTTTTTGTTCATCATTTTCAGCCATATACAAACACCTAGGCGCACTAAATTGTTACTGAAATAAAGTGTCATGCATGGACCAATAACAATAAATTCTTACCTACTTGTTATGGTACTGCAGTATCTGCCAGTGTCATCAGAAGTGAATATCGCATACGACGTTCCTGGGGTGTTTATAAATGGATATTGCAGACGACTTCGAACAAAGTTCGTAAAAGTTCCGTGATCTAACGATCTGAGTTGCTTGCGAATACAGTTTATCCTCACTAGACAGTATATATTATCATTATACATGAGGTGAATAGGGTTTCGCCGGGTGCGGTGGACGAGCGGTTCCAGGCGCTTCAGTCACGAACCGCACGGCTGCTTCAGTCGCAGGTTGCAATCCTACCTCGGGCATAGATGTCTGAGATGTCCTTAGGCTAGCTAGGTTTAAGTAGTTCTAGGTCTAGGGGACTGAAGACCTAAGGAGTTTGGTCGCATACTTCTTGAAACCATTTTTTGACCTTTCACTTAAATTTTCTTTACATAAACGGCCGTATCTTTAGATTGCGTTGACATAGAAGCTCACTTTTTACACCACCAAGGGACCGGTTACCGCAAGAAGTGCGATACATTTCCGCTTATTGTGTCTACCCGTTCTCGAGGTAAACGGGTTTTAAGGATTGGGTAGACCGATAGACGGTCAAGAAAGTGAGACTAGTAGGGTTCCGTTTTTACCGGTTTAGGTGACGAAATCCTAACAATGAAAACAGCTACGACAGCTACTGAAGACGAGGGCCGCATAAATAACACCCCCTACTCTTTATTCGAAATGTTCTGGTTGGAGTCGATACATCAGCATATTAATCGTAGCTACGCTTTCGATCCAAATCACGTTACAGGAATGCAAATAGAATCCATTTGCCTATACACGTGGTAATTCACATCCCAGTATTAATGCCACTGCGTTTTAGAAGTGCGAACATTCCCATTGAAATACTTCGGCTAATGAACGTTTTCTGGCTGTGGCGAGCCTAGTGGATAATTCGAAACAATGTAGAATACGTTTGGCAGCCTTGTAGCCGTTTATTTCCTGGGGTGGTGCAGAATTATCCTACTAAATTTACTCGCTAATAACAGTACTTTGTTATTTCGATAAAAATCCCGAACGACTGTCACATAAGCGGTGACATAAAGGTAGAAAATTCATGTTTTTGACTCCAGAAAGCTCTATGCAACAGAACCTGCAGTTCATTTTGCCATTTTCATTGCGAAATTGCCGGCTTGTTCCTGTCTGGGGTAATAATAGAGGGCTGTTTGCCTGGGTCGTCTGCTAGCGTAGTGAAAGGAAGGTCTGGTTTGTTTTCGGTTCTAATCTCGATGGAGTCAGGTAGAATATCAGTAAAGCAATTTTAAGACATTCTCGCGCCCCAAATACGTTTTATTGCTACTTTAATTCTGTACTGGCGCCCTGTGGATGTCAATATGACACTCTTGTAGAATTTCATACATGTTACTGCCTACTTTTTTCCGCTTCTGTCAATAATGTAATTGACTTAAGTGTGACACTGAATGATTTTTAACTGAATTTCGTTATGAATCTTCACGCATTGCTAAATTTGCACACTTTCATGGTAGGTCAGCAACGGTAATCCAGTATGACTGATCTGAACGTTGACACAGACCGTTTCGCGGCCGAATACGGATAGTATTTTGCTAATTCGTAACGACCTGGGGTTCCTTGTCTTTCTAAAACAGTTATGTTTTCTCGATAAGTTTAAATTCATTTTTATTAGTACAGTTCATACCAATTAGCGTTTCTTCTTTCATTTCTGTCTTATATTTACGTGTTGTGATTAACACATTAATCAGCATTAATATAGTCTTACAAATTATTGAAAACAGTCTAAAAAGGTTCAGATAGTTTGTCAATTTCACGCCTGTGCCTAGTATGTTGGTAGCACTTCGTCGCCTTGCCTGTTGTGCTGTGTAGCAGACTTTAAAGCCGTGCGGATCAGCATAACGAAAAGGCGAGGGGTCTCGCTCGTTTGGTCCACGACTGTACGTATTACAAACGACGCTGGCGAAAGAGGAGCGTTCTGAATCAGTATTTCAGTATGAACACACACTTGCTCGTCAGAATGAATCACACAACTGAAAATCAGGCCAGTAAGTGAGGAAACAGATTTTAAATGCTGAACATCCTGACTTCAAACATCTCATAATTATCAGACTGATGGGAAAATATATTTTGTCAACCAGACACCTGTCCCTAATATGGAAGAACGCAAAATCGCCAGAGAGCATCGCGTATGCGATTTACAGGGTTAATACATAGTAAACTCGGCTGCTCCCCGGTCTTTAAGATAATGCATTCCATCAGCCATTCCTTAACAGTGATACTAAAAATGTATTAGGGAGAAACACAATTAAAGGATCACTTATTCGAAACCTTTTGATTTTCTCCGATTGCGACGCAGAAATTTGAAATTTTACTCAAGGATGCCAACAAACTTCCTCTTTAATGGTGCAAAAGTGAGACACGATGTGACCTCAATTTCGGGCTAGTCGATGCTTCAAACAGCAAGGTGTCGAAACATGTAAAAATATGGCAGAGGTCATAACTTCGTATCACTTGTAAACCAGGTTAATGATGCCGTATTGGCAGCCAATTTCGCCATAGTTCTGTTCAGCGTCGCTGTGGATTTGGCACACGATGAGAAAGTAGTCACACTCCTCTTAGACCATTTCACCCTTCTTTTCACGCCTCCGTGATGGACATCAGAATGTCGACGACTAACGCTGAAGCCACACAGATTTCGTATGGGTGACGGAGGACAACATTTCAGGCTATCCTCCGCTCAGGATCGACAATGCATCTTGGGGGGGGGGGGGGAGGGGGGGGCATAAAGCACGTCAAACACCCATTCTTAGGGCGTAGATTCACACAGATTTCGCGGTCGGAAACGACATGTCGCAGTGCAATGAACAGCAGGACGATGTTCTTGATAAGCTTTGACATTTCTGACATTCCCGGACGTTTCACCGCTTCTCTAAGAACACAGTGTGGCTGACCGTGATCGCACTCGTTTTGAGTGCCACGCCACCGCAGTTTGTGCTCTCCTGCACAGGTCGGAAACACTGGACCGTTCAGTACCATTCGACGAAGTGTGAACGTGATCCGAAGCAGCGAATGGTGTTTATGAATTTTCAGACATGCTGTTTCGCATCATCCTGCGACGTGATCACGAGGGAGAGGGGAAGGACATGACATTCACAGACGCGTGAATAAAATGGAAAATGGCCTCCTAACATGCTGCCGTTTGGCAAAACTCTAGGTGGCACCCATCAACATTTATTGAGAATTTTAAAAATGTCTCTTTTTAGAGACGACCTGTGAAACAGTCCTAGGCGTCTGTAGGCAGGCATCCCCTACACACCTCTCCGATTCCAGACGTGAAGACGCATTTTTAATACTCTAGGTGGGCTGCTATCACTGATGCACCTTATATATATATATATATATATATATATATATATATATATAGGGTGAGTTACCTAATGTTACCGCTGGATGTATTTCGTAAACCACATCAAATACTGACGAACCGATTCCACAGACCGAACGTGAGGAGATGGGCTAGTGTAATTGATTAATACAAATCATACAAAATGCACGGAAGTATGTTTTTTAACACAAACCTACGTTTTCTTAAATTGAACCACGTTAGTTTTGTTAGCACATCTGAACATATAAACAAATACATAACCAGTGCCGTTTGTTGCATTCTAAAATGTTAATTACATCCGGAGATATTGTAACCTAAAGTTGACGGTTGAAACCTCCGACGTTCAGTTGCGTGTTGTAACAAACACGGGCCACGGTCGGCGATGACCGTGTTTACGAGTGTGGCTGTAGTGCACTGTTGTGGTTTGGCCTAACTGTCGCAGTATCCGCATGTAACGCTTGCTACTATTGTTATTCTGCATTCGTCTCCGCACGCAGACCAACTGTAGTACACCGTGTTACCAGACGTCTGTGATAGTCTAGTGTTGTAGGAACTGTGACCATGGTGTATTCGAACTCTGAAAAGGCGGAGATGATACTCATCTATGACGAGTGTCGACGAAATGCAGGTGAAGCTTGCAGGGTGTATGCAGAACGGTACCCGGACAGAGAGCATCCAACGTGCCGCACATTGCAAAACATCTACCGCCAACTGTATGCAACAGGTATGGTCGTAGCACGCAAACGGGTCCGTAACAGGCCCGTCACAGGAGAAGCGGGTGCAGTTGGTGTGTTAGCTGCCGTTTCCATGAACCCACACATGAGTACACGGGACATTGCGAGAGACGGTCGACTGAGTCAAGATAGTGTCATGCGCATACTGCATCGTCACCGCTTTCACCCGTTTCATGTGTCGCTACATCAGCAATTACATGTTGATGACTTTAATCATCGAGTGCAATTCTGTAAATGTGCATTAACAGAGAATGCGTTGCAGTTCTACCTGTTTACCGATGAAGCGGGTTTCACAAACCACGGGGCAGTGAATCTACGGAACATGCATTACTGGTCCGTGGACAATCCTCACTGGCTCAGACAGGTAGAGCGACAGCGACCGTGGACTGCAAATGTATGGTGCGGAATTATTGGCGACCACCTCATTGGTCCTCACTTCGTTGCAGGGGCCCAAACAGTTGCAACATACATCGCGTTTCTACAGAATGATCTGCCAACGTTGCTCGAAAATGTCCCACTGGAAACGCGTCGACGTGTGTGGTATCAGCATGATGGTGCACCTGCACATTCCGCAATTAACACTAGGCTGACTCTTGACAGTATGTTCGACGGGCGTTTCATAGGACGTGGAGGACGCATAAATTGGCCAGCGCGTTCTCCTCATCTTACACCTCTGGACTTCTTCCTGTGGGGTACGTTAAAGGAGAATGTGTACAGTGATGTGCCTACAACCCCAGAGGATATGAAACAACGTATTGTGGTAGCCTGCGGCGACATTATACCAGATGTACTGCGGCGTGTACGACATTCATTACGCCAGAGATTGCAGTTGTGTGCAGCAAATGATGGCCACCACATTGAACGTCTATTGGCCTGACATGTCGCGACACACTCTATTCCACTCCGTTATTGAAAACGGAAACCACGTGTGTACGTGTACCTCACCCCTCATGGTAATGTACATGTGCGTCAGTGAAAAAGACCAATAAAAAGGTGTTAGCATGTGGACGTAATGTGCTGTTCCAGTCTCTTCTGTACCTAAGGTCCATCACCGTTCCCTTTGGATCCCTACGTAATTCGGTGCTCTCCGATACACACGATCGAACAGCGGAGGAGTGGTACTCAAGCGTCAACTTTAGGTTACAATATCTCCGGATGTAATTAACATTTTACAATGCAACAAACGGCACTGATTACGTATTTGTTTATATGTTCAGATGTGCTAACAAAACTAACGGGGTTCCATTTAAAAAAAACGTAGGTTTGTGTTAAAAAACATACTTCCGTGCATTTTTTTATGGTTTGTATTAAGCAACTACACTAGCCCCTCTCCTCACGTTCGGTCTGTGGAATCGATTCGTCAGTATTTGATGTGGTTTACGAAATATATCCAGCGGTAATGTTAGGTGACTCACCCTGTATATAACGTACGTTAGATATAATTTTTCCTGAATGGAGTTGGCTGTCATTACTGAGCGGCAAACATGCGGGCCCTATGTACAATCCAAGAAAATACACCTCACTGTTGAGCCACCGATAACGATGGATAGTCAAGGCATAATTTTACATACCCACCGATAGAGTGTACTTGTACCATGTTACACATGGATGCTTCAATTCTTTTCTTCAGTAGTGTAGAATGCATCATGTGCTGCAGTTTGGTAGCACACCACTGTAATGTTTGAGAATATAAAATGTTTAGTTAATGTTCTTTGTTTTCAGGTAGAAAATATTTTTAAACGTTTAATAGTAGAGAAATAGCCCTAAAATGAGCCGTCCTTTTTCTAGAGAGGTTGAGGTACAAGCTGAAATTCACGGAATAGAAATACGTAAAAGTCCGCACAGTTATCATAAACTCTAGGCTTTCATAAATAATATTCTGTTAACGATACTAAAATATTTTTCCAGTACGCTAGTAATTTTCATATATACTTCGGACTTACCTTTTCTGCAACAGAAAATATCACTGGAAGGTAAACTGAGACCGTAATTCGTTTTTCGTGGTGAGTACGAATCAGTACGTCTGTAGATCTGTCGGGAGACTCGTTGAGTATAATTGAGAGAGCTAGTGCGCCACTTAAAACAGTGAACTGTGGCGAAGAGTGGCTATATTCCTGGTCTGCTCAATCAAATTGATCTATATTTATCTTTTTTATTAATCTGAGTTGATGCAGAGACTTTCTGGTAGATTTAAATTGTGTGCGGGGCCGAGACTCAAACTCTTCGCGAGCAAGCGCTCTACCGACTGAGGTACCCAAGCACGAGTCACGACCCATCCACACATCATTACTTCCGCCAGTGCCTCGTCTCCTACCTTCCAAATTTCACAGAAGCTCTTTGCGCAACTTGCAGAACTAAAACTCCTAGAATAAAGGATAATCCGGAGGCATGGCTTATCCACATTCTGAGAGATGTTTCCAGAACGAAATTTTCACTCTGCAGCGGAGTGTGCGTTAATATGAAACTTTCTGGCAGATTAAAAATGTGAGACTCGAACTCGAGACCTTTATCTTTCGCGGGCAATTGCTCTACCCATATACCGGCACTAATTGCTACAGTGTCGATGCGACATGAACTCAGAACGTTCCCTTCATTCAGCTGAAATAGACTAGTTAGTCCGGGCCTATTTTTGTAAAATGAACCTCCTCGTGTGTAGCTGAAATACGTGTGGATTTTTGAAAATTTTCCTTACTATCGACATCACTACTGCAATTGGTAGTGGGCTGGCAGCATCTAAATGGCTGGTATTCGTAAAGGTGAAGGTATATACACACTGGCTGAAAAAAATGCAACAACCTCATGGACAAAGTCATTTTATTGAAAAATGAGGTGACAGGTAGTTTGTCACTGTAGGAGTATATGATAACAGGTTCAGACCAAATGAAATACACGTGTAATGTCCCGCTATCAAGGGAGTCCAAGCAGTCGCATCAGTACACAGTGTACTTCCCTCTGACGGCAACGCAGGCATGAATTCGCGTATGCAAACTATCATAAAGGCGGCGAATGGCATTCTGCGACAGCCTTTTTGTTGCAGTTCGACATTGCTTCTAGCAGGCCGTGGAGAGCAAGTAAATTCTCACTTCATCATATCCCGTGTGTGTTCAGTTCGCAAGAGATCTGACGGTCGTGCTGGCCAGGTCAGGTTTTAAACCACGAGGAGTACCTTACGTTGCAGCATCCTTCTGTGGCCGAGCATTGTCCTGATGAAAAAGCACATCACCTTCCTGCTGCAGAAATGGTGTAGAACCTGTGTGTCGTGGGCGAATGCGCTCTGCAAGAGGCAGCTCACAAGTCTACGCCATTCAGGTATACGAGGTGCATTCAAGTTCTAAGGCCTCCGATTTTTTTTCTAATTAACTACTCACCCGAAATCGATGAAATTGGTGTTACTTCTCGACATAAACGCCCTGCAGACGTACACATTTTTCACAACGCTGACGCCATGATTCCATGGCAGCGGCGAAGGCTTCTTTAGGAGTCTGTTTTGACCACTGGAAAATCACTGAGGCAATAGCAGCATGGCTGGTGAATGTGCGGCCACGGATAGTGTCTTTCATTGTTCGAAAAAGCGAAAAGTCACTAGGAGCCAGGTCTGGTGAGTAGGGAGCATGAGGAATCACTTCAAAGTTGTTATCACGAAGAAACTGTTGCGTAAAATTAGCTCGATGAGCGGGTGCGTTGTCTTGGTGAAACAGCACACGCGCAGCCTTACCCCGGACGTTTTTGTTGCAGTGCAGGAAGGAATTTGTTCTTCAAAACATTTTCGTAGGATGCACCTGTTTTCGTAGTGCCCTTTGGAACGCAATGGGTAAGGATTATGCCCTCGCTGTCCCAGAACATGGACACCATCATTTTTTCAGCACTGGCGGTTACCCGAAATTTTTTTGGTGGCGGTGAATCTGTGTGCGTCCATTGAGCTGACTGGCGCTTTGTTTCTGGATTGAAAAATGGCATCCACGTCTCATCCATTGTCACAACCGACGAAAAGAAAGTCCCATTCATGCTGTCGTTGCGCGTCAACATTGCTTGGCAACATGCCACACAGGCAGCCGTGTGGCCGTCCGTCAGCATTCGTGGCACCCACCTGGATGACACTTTTCGCATTTTCAGGTCGTCATGCAGGATTGTGTGCACAGAACCCACAGAAATGCCAACTCTGGAGGCGATCTGTTCAACTGTCATTCGGCGATCCCCCAAAACAATTCTCTCCATTTTCTCGATCATATCGTCAGACCGGCTTGTGCGAGTCCGAGGTTGTTTCGGTTTGTTGTCACACGATGTTCTGCCTTCATTAATCTGTTGCACCCACGAATGCACTTTCGACACATCCATAACTCCATCACCATATGTCTCCTTCAACTGTTGATGAATTTCAATTGGTCTCACACCACGCAAATTCAGAAAACGAATGATTGCACGCTGTTCAAGTAAGGAAAACGTCGCCATTTTAAGTTTTTAAAACAGTTCTCATTCTCGCCACTCGCGGTAAAATTCCATCTGCCGTACGCTGCTGCCATCTCTGGGACGTATTGACAATGAACGCGGAGTGGCCTCAGTTTAAAACAATGCGCCTTAGAACTTGAATGCACCACGTATGTCTGCCACTCGATACAGACAGAACCTACTGACATCATTGAAGATAACAGAGTGCCATTCCACTGTGCAGTCAACTCTTTCCCGATGTCAGAGTATCCATGTCGTCCTGTCAGTGGTAGCCTGCCCAGAGGTACTCTTGCTGTTAGCAGGTGGTTCCTAATGGTCCTCGATAACTCAGCAGGTGCAACATGTGCCTGGATTATGTTTAGCCGGCCACCGCTGCTTTGCGTCGACAGTGAAGTGCGTCTGTACTACATGGGCGTCCAGGAGCTGGTCTACTGGTCTAATGGTGTGCAAATGTTTCACAGACCGCTATTTAAATCAGCAACACGTCACATACACTGTATCCAACACGTGCAGCAATCCGAAGATACATCCATCCAGCTTCCTGCAGGTCCACAATGAGACACCCCGCAGATGGCTGCTGCTGTTCATTAGGAATACATACTCGTCGCTGGGGTATGGTTGTACCAAAGAATGAATGTTGTAAACACTGCTCACCTCTAATCTCATCACGGCTGCTGCCTGCAGAGTCAAAACATGCGCTGTGCATATTGGTCTCCTGAGCGCCATCTGATCGCCGATTACCGTGACAAATGAATCACTAACACTACAACTCCTCAGTATACAACTATTGTACCCTGTTGCCACTAAGCACTGTCCTTCAGGGTATTGCATTTTTTCGTGGCAGCATACATAAGACAAATACACTTCTTAAAAGCCATATAGTACTTATGTGATGATTCATATTTCTATGATTTGTGATAGTTTTAATTGATGAGATAAAGTATCATGACTGTTATCTGGATGTTGATGGTGCTGTTACTGATACTTTTGATGAGGAGGCACATGATGATGCTGCAGCTGGTACGCCAGGCGTTGCTATTACGCCGCTGTTGTATACACTCAGAGTACCCGCCAGTTAACTGAGAGCGCTAATGCGCTGCTTCCGGGACTTGGGTAGGCGCGCCGGCCCGGATCGAATCCTTCCGGCGGATTAACGACGCGGGCTGGTGTGCCGGCCAGCGAGGATGTGGGTTTTAGGCGCCTCAGTTACACGACTCGCAAACATCTGCAAATGTTCGCACTATGTCATGGCTTACACTAGACGCAGACAGCTGGGGTACACCAAATCCGTCCCGGGGGGTATCGGGTGGCTACAGGAATGGCATCTGGCCACCTTCTGACACTAACACCGCCAGATCCATAGTAACAAGGCCAACCCCGCTTTGAAGTGGGACAAAGGCCCAATTGGTTCTCCGAGTACTGCTGTTGTCTTTGGAGCATCCCTGGTCGCAGACTAACAGCTTCTGGTCACTTTAGATGAGTGATATAGGAAAAAGGACCACGAGGATGACCAGGGAACAACATGCTGCAGGTTGCTGGGGGTGAGTAAAAATGTGTACGCTATACGAGGGTTGGCGTATTGGAATAATAGGTGAATATAGGTAATAGTAAAAGATGGAGCCGATACCGTTCATTATGAAGCACGCAAAAGTGTTTGGCACCTCTGTCGAATCGATGGAAAACTGCGTTTGCTACTGGAAATAGGTTGTCTTTACATGTAAGTGGAAAATGAAGTATCCAGCGAAAGTTCTTTAGGTAATTATATACGTGCTAAACGATATATCTTACGGAAGACGCTTATTGTGAAGCATATGATGTCTCCATTGACACTGTTTGAGTACCAAGGAGTGTGGGTGTTCACAAAGAAAACTTTGATAAGCTGTTGATGGTAGCTTCCAACAAAGAGAATCCGTATGAGTGTTACCTCTTAAGGTTACCTATGGTACTTGAGCCACATTTCCGGATCTTCGTATAAGGCTGGAGACGCGTAAAGAATGCGAAGTGAGCTGGCCGGAGAGGTTCGTTGCGGGCGTCGTCGGTGCTAAAGTGCCGTTTCTGAAGTGACTGCCGACCAGCAGCTCCTCTGCTGCACCGGTGGAATGCTGTAACCGGCTGCAGAGATCGCTCTCTGCAGTTAGCCTCTCATGTCGGTCTGTTCTGCTCCATAAATGTAACAGCACACAGCCACACCGCGGACCGTTCCCCTCGCCTTCGTAACGCCTGTATGCGGGTGAGGCGTCAAATAACTCGGCAGCCGCAGTTTGGAGGGTGGATGGGAGAGAGGGAGGGATACAGCCGCACCATGGCTGAGGTGAAGGAGGGTGGGGTTGGAGTTCGTGGTGTAGAGCCACAGCTGAGGAAGCCAGCCAGCCTTGAGTACAGCGCACCGGTGCTATAGAAGGGGCCCAGCAGCATCAGTAAGGTAAGGGCTGACTGGCGGATCCTCCACCGTATCACAAAGGAAGTAACATGGCTATGCTTAAAATCTGGCTTCTCCCGTTGGTGCCAAGTGACACTCGATGTGATAGCGCCGGCTACTAGCATTATACGGGGCGAAGGAAAACTCGCGCACTTTGACTTCGGAGCGCTATTCCTCGCATACTGACAACACAAAAGTTTCTAGCACAAAATTTCGTCCTGTGCATATTTTGGGCAGCAAATGGATGTTAAAGATTGGCGATCTGGCAACACTAATCACATGTACGGTAAATACCTCTGTCGGCAGATTCAGCAGTGCTGTGCACATGATACAGTGGTTGGCATTTTGGGTTAGCACGCAGGAGGTCGAGAGTTCGATTCTGTGACAAAGTTTATTGTTTTTATTTCCTAAAAGTAGCCTGACATCTCAATCGTCATAGAGCGATTACAGTGGGTATTCTATAGAATATTTACAGTTACATACCACGAACACAGAAATGGAAATAAAAGCGTTTTCATTAGTCAGTTTTCAAAGAAACCTTTTGGGCGTCGTGGACGCGATTTGTTCGCACTATCGCATTTAACAGATTCCAAATTTGTTTTGTGTGTACCCTCCGCTGATGGTCCACTCTAAATTATTTGCAAAGTATGTTGCTAGCCCCACTGGTGACATAAGGCCCTAACGAAATATAACGGACCTGAATGTGACAAGAATAATAGTCTGTATTAAACGAAGGGACCATTGAGGGAGGGTATACACGAAACAAGTTTGGAGTCTATTAGATGCAATGGTGCGAACAATTCGCGTTTACGAGTCGCAAAACGTTTCTTTAAAAGATGACCAATGAAAACCATTGTATTTCCTTTCATGTGTTCGTTATATGTAACTGAGAATGTTTTGTAGGAGACCTGCTGTAATAGCTGTATGATGATTAAGATGCCGGACTACTTTTAGCAAATAAAAACAAATAAGCTTCGACACAGAATCGAACCCTCGACCTCCTGCATGCTAACGTAAAACGTTATACATTGCACCAACTGCATATTGCTACTGCTGTATCCTGACAAGCAGTTACCGTACATGTGGTTACAGCTGGTTACGTTTAAAGTCCATTTACTGCCTGAAATACGTGAATGCACAGGACGAAATTTTGTGAGAAAAATTTTTCAATTGCACGAATTTAACTTCCTCCTGTTTAGATGTTTATCGTCTTTGTAGCAGACATAAATAGGTTTAGATAACATGATTCTAACAGCGTTCCTGAAAGTTTCAATTAAATTTAATAGAATAATGCGACGTTATTTTGTTACGAATGTAATAGTGTAAGCTGCCAGTTTTATATTTATTGTTGGTGGTTTAAAATTGTAAATCTGAGCCGTGAATGGCTCGCCGACCCACCATTTGGTATTTTACATCCTGTTTTAACGTATTTCCATCTCACCACGTTGCGTTAAATTACTGGCGTTACTGAGTTGCTGTTTTGCCTGACCGTCATCGGCGCTAGCAGCGCGTATCGATATGTCCCCTCTGATTGGATCTTTGCTCGGCTGCTATTACTTCACGGTTGTTATCTGTCGTGGAGTCAGTCGTAACGTGACAGGAGGAGAGTTCACGGCGGCAGTTGGGGTCGTGAGTTGGCCCCTGGCCGTCGGTTGCAGCGCGTCTGCAGCGCAGCCCGGGCCAGCCAGTCGCCGGCTTGCAGTAGCAGTGAGCCCTGAGTGGACATCGCGTCAGAGATCAAAAGTAAACAATCCTAGCGTATGTGGAAGCTTTAGTTTACGTGTATATAGTATAACGTCGGTGACTTACTAGACATGGACAGAGTACCTACCTCAGCAGTCCAAAAAGTTTCATGACTGGATTCATAAAAAAATTGTAGAAAGTCAAGATGGATGGTTTTATTGCCTGAGAAGTTCTATGTATTCGCCCCTCACTTGATTACCACACATAGAACGTTCACACAACCTTGTAAAACAGTCAAAAAATTCCTTAATTGGATGTTGTTCAACTCGGACTCACAATGACTTATATGTCGGCCATGTAGTAAAAGCGTTGACCCTTCACGTGAATGTCTGCATGTTGTCATTTTGTGGTAGGTTAGTATTAACAACAGAAAGTTACTCACCCCTGGTGATATTTTCCAGAAAAAATTATTCCCTGTACCGCATACCAATCAAGTCGCGACAGACGTACTAGCGTCGTTTTGTTGCGGAGTCAAAGGGTGTGGGATAAACTTCGCACACACTTTTCCCTTCTTCATAACATGAACAACGCTTCGAGCACTTGATTTAGGCATGTTGCTTGTGGATACTGCCCCTCTCAAGAGCTCAGCATTCGTTTGCTGGGTATGGGCTTGGCAGCCCTGGGGTTTCTGAGCAGAGTAACTTAAAAAAATCGGTGAATAGAAAACTAATTTGAAAACTGGCATCAATGAGAAATTTAAAGGACGCAGAGTTTATCTCTTACGTAGCACATTTATTTAATTACTGAATTTGATGCACACCCTATGAATACACATTACTGGTGCCTCAATAGCAAAGTTTAACTAAACAATTCGCAAAAAATTGTAGAATCGTGCGATTAAAAATGAAAAACACACAAAAGGAAGAATGACACAATAATTCAATCATTCCATCTACATACCCACGACTGTCCGAAAGGAACAAAGCAACTTCCACACTTTTAATTTCAACCACCACCATCCCCGATTTTTAACAAAATAATTATGCCACATTCCGAAAATACGTTACTACATACGCGTCAGTTAAGCTGAAGTACTTAAACATGCCATGAATTTAACATAAGGAAGTTCTAATTCGACCTACTTCGTATCAGCAGAATCCCTCTCCAGGAGCTATTAACTGTACTCACCAACCACCAGATGCAGAGTCTCTTAACTCCGCCCAGATTCGCATAACTACCGGTGCAACGGAAGCTACGAGAGGGGTAGGCTTCCACCACCAACCTGACAGACGAACCGACCTCAGAGTAAAAGGGGTAAACCTCTCTGTCCAGGTACTGGGATCCTAAGTTGGTCATCCTGTGCTACCCTCCAAACAAGAAGCAAACATCACATGCTCCTAGCAGACAACAACCTGCTCAGAGTTCCCCACGAAAGAAACCCGAAGCCAGTCGTAAAAACACTCATTCAGTCACATTCACGTGCACGTAGGGTAGGGTGAAGGGAAAAACGTGGTAAATACAGGTCATGATTTCCTATGAAACACAAAAAAATCAAACATATCATTTAATAAACCTTAGTTTGATTGCTCAGTCTTTCTGGGAGGGTTAATGAATCAAACCGCAATCAGGCGGTGGACAGAATAGGATGCGCAGAATCCATGAGATGAGCGTCTATGAAACGTCTCCACAGAGACAGAGGTGAATTTGAGTGCAGATCCACCCTCTACTTTATCTGACGATGAGATGAGTGCGGTCAAGCTTTTATAAACCTGTGATATGTCTGGTCTCCGGCATAAATTTTTAGGCTGGAAATTTCGGTGTGCTGTAGAATGTCTGGCACACACCCTTTTCTACCATCGACCTACCAACCTCGGGTTTCTGACTTCTTTTAAGACATTGCACTGTATTTTCTCACTTTTTTACGATGTGTTATATTTGACAACGTGAGTTTCGTTGCTTTCTGTGTGAGTGCGTGTGTTTACGTTTTTCTGGACTGTCTTTACGTATTTATTCGCAGTTCTCATTTTAGTCATTTTTTTGATATTCCTCCACACTTGTCTCATTACATTTTATAAGGGCGCTAAAGACGTTGTAGTCGTGCGGACACAAAACACTTGCCCGCGAAAGGCAAAGGTCCCGACTTCCAGTCTCGGTCCGGCACACAGTTTTAATCTGCCAGGAAGTTTCTATGGTGGTCTGTTTGAAACATTCACCGCCATCGCCAACCAGCTTCAGCTTTCCAGCGCCACAGAGTAACTGCTGAGAGGGGAATTTAGCATGTCCAGTCCACCACTGATGAAGAACACAATTGCCCCTTCTCCATGTGGGAGCAGGATTCCGCATTGTGTCCGGCTCATGACACTTGCGTTGAGACCGATAGGATTCGTTATAATATGATACGGAACTTCACAGAGTAAAGCAAGGAAATCCTCCTCGTCCTTTTTCGCTTCATTTGGGTGTCAGGTCGCTTTCTGGACGCAAGGCAAGAGGCAATTTTAATCACTCTTTTAAAACCCCGGAGAGATAGTGCATGGCCACATATCATAGTGTTGTCCTCACTAGCTGTTTGGGGAACACCTTGGAGTGAATGGCCAACCACCACCTTGCCTGGATCTTAGAATCGAGCAGCTCCTTGGTTAATTTCATTGTGGGTTTAGGAAGTATCTCTTCACCTTCGATAGCCTGGTGAATATGGAGGCGGCTGTACAACAGACATTCCTGATATAGCATCAGCTTTCGCGTATGTGTTTTGACATCGAAAAGACCTACGATACTACTTGGAGGAATCTTGTCCTTAGATAGGCCCACGAATGAGGTTTTCATGGATGTCTTCCAATTTTTATTCAATCCTTCCTCTCGCCATTGAAGTCCCTTACGACCACTTTCAGTAGCGCTACGGTGTCGCTCAAGGTACTGTTTTAAGTGTGGTTGTCTTTATCATATCTATTAATAGTATTACACCAGTAGTGAACTATCCAGTTCAGTGTTCCTTGTTTGTGGATTCCTTCTACACTCCTGGAAATGGAAAAAAGAACACATTGACACCGGTGTGTCAGACCCACCATACTTGCTCCGGACACTGCGAGAGGGCTGTACAAGCAATGATCACACGCACGGCACAGCGGACACACCAGGAACCGCGGTGTTGGCCGTCGAATGGCGCTAGCTGCGCAGCATTTGTGCACCGCCGCCGTCAGTGCCAGCCAGTTTGCCGTGGCATACGGAGCTCCATCGCAGTCTTTAACACTGGTAGCATGCCGCGACAGCGTGGACGTGAACCGTATGTGCAGTTGACGGACTTTGAGCGAGGGCGTATAGTGGGCATGCGGGAGGCCGGGTGGACGTACCGCCGAATTGCTCAACACGTGGGGCGTGAGGTCTCCACAGTACATCGATGTTGTCGCCAGTGGTCGGCGGAAGGTGCACGTGCCCGTCGACCTGGGACCGGACCGCAGCGACGCACGGATGCACGCCAAGACCGTAGGATCCTACGCAGTGCCGTAGGGGACCGCACCGCCACTTCCCAGCAAATTAGGGACACTGTTGCTCCTGGGGTATCGGCGAGGACCATTCGCAACCGTCTCCATGAAGCTGGGCTACGGTCCCGCACACCGTTAGGTCGTCTTCCGCTCACGCCCCAACATCGTGCAGCCCGCCTCCAGTGGTGTCGCGACAGGCGTGAATGGAGGGACGAATGGAGACGTGTCGTCTTCAGCGATGGGAGTCGCTTTTGCCTTGGTGCCAATGATGGTCGTATGCGTGTTTGGCGCCGTGCAGGTGAGCGCCACAATCAGGACTGCATACGACCGAGGCACACAGGGCCAACACCCGGCATCATGGTGTGGGGAGCGATCTCGTACACTGGCCGTACACCACTGGTGATCGTCGAGGGGACACTGAATAGTGCACGGTACATCCAAACCGTCATCGAACCCATCGTTCTACCATTCCTAGACCGGCAAGGGAAGTTGCTGTTCCAACAGGACAATGCACGTCCGCATGTATCCCGTGCCACCCAACGTGCTCTAGAAGGTGTAAGTCAACTACCCTGGCCAGCAAGATCTCCGGATCTGTCCCCCATTGAGCATGTTTGGGACTGGATGAAGCGTCGTCTCACGCGGTCTGCACGTCCAGCACGAACGCTGGTCCAACTGAGGCGCCAGGTGGAAATGGCATGGCAAGCCGTTCCACAGGACTACATCCAGCATCTCTACGATCGTCTCCATGGGAGAATAGCAGCATGCATTGCTGCGAAAGGTGGATATACACTGTACTAGTGCCGACATTGTGCATGCTCTGTTGCCTGTGTCTACGTGCCTGTGGTTCTGGCAGTGTGATCATGTGATGTATCTGACCCCAGGAATGTGTCAATAAAGTTTCCCCTTCCTGGGACAATTAATTCACGGTGTTCTTATTTCAATTTCCAGGAGTGTATCTTTTATTCCTCTGCATGCCTTGGAGTGACAACACGTCAGTTGTAACTAACTCTTCGGTGGTTGGATAGGTTGATGGAGGAGAGTACTCCAAAGTTTTCAAATAAGAAGTCAATTTCCTTTTAACAATTCCCATTCTTTTTTAAAACTTCTCTGAGTTGTTAATGAAGGACGCTGTTTTTAATTTTAACGGCACAGTGAGGTTTCTGCACCTCACATTTGACTCTAAACTGATATGGCTGTCACATCTTATGAACCTTAAAAGACGGTCCCTCGTAGCACTGAATATTTTAAAATATCTTAGCCAAAATTCACTAAGCCCTTCACTGAGTCTGCTGAATCGCCGCTTCACATGATACGACGACTGCACATGGAGCGCCAGGCATATAAAACTCTGTCTATGCCACACAGGGCAGCATACCATACCGTTGTTCCGCCTCCAATGGACAGGCGTTTCGGTAGTGGGCAACGAGCGATAAGGTCCTATGGTATTCGCGTTAAGGATTCACTTTTAGAGAGGTGTGTGGCTGGTTTGACGTTTTGCACCGTTAGCTGCTACGGAGGCCCGGAATTATTGTAGATCTGACGAATTTTAAGAAATGTTGCACTTCAAATTTTACGTTGCGGTATCTAGTTTCTCAACATTTTAGATAGGCATTTTGCAGCTGTCTATACAGATGGTTCCAACAACGTGGCTGCCTAGGCTATTTCGCCGTCTTCTCCAACGTATCCAGGACTCACCTTCCCAATACTCACACTGTATTTTATGCTGACCTGTATGCGATACTGAAGGCAATGGAGCCGATGAGAGATCTGTATTGATAATCATTCAGTTGGCAGAGCCGCACGTGCATAAACACGTTTAAGTAAATAAATCTAGTAATTAGTCAACTGGCAATTTAGCCTGTTAACAATCCCACATTTTACATGACCTTGAATTGAAGAGAAGTAAAAGAAGGGTTTTAGTAGGCGTGCAAAGATTAAGACACAAATAAATACATCGACGTGCTGTACGACCCGGTCTTGACAAGGCATAGTGGGCTCGGAAAGATTAAGTGGCGCAGGACCACCTGCAACAGCTGACCGTTCGGTCGCGCGTCGACGCTCCACACTGGGACCCTGCGCTTGCTCTATCAGCCATGCAGATTTCACCCAAGCCTCATGAAAAGAAACACAAACTGTCGCATAATTAACAAAGAAATGCAGAATTTAATACAGGAATTGGGCCAGGCCTGTACTATGTACCGTTGCCGCCGCACGACAGTCAAAATTACAGCAACAAGAGAAAGAAGTAATTAATTTTTCAGTGATTTACCGGAGTGAAATCAATGAGATTTGTATGACGACCAAAATATAAACACAGTTCCTGATACAGTTACCGTGCAGGAAGTTTGACTGCCAACCACAAATTGTACCAAATTCGCATCACCTGGGAGAGGGGTAAACAACTAATTGCCGAGGAGTGGGGCACTAAACCCAAAGCTAATGCCTTTCGTTGGCTAAAGAACCGCAGATTGACAGCAGACAAAACATAACCCTTCGATTAATATTAAAGCCACGAATAAGATCCTAAGAACAAACGGAAAATAAAGTGTTCACTGAGAAAGGCTTAATAATTAAGAGTAAGAGGCGCCACCCATACAAGCAACAAAACTTGGTAGTATACACACCCAATAGGAACACATGCGAAACTGTGCGCTTGAGTAATAATACATGCAGGACGTGGCACATGAAATGAAACTACTTAATACATAAATGCGCGCTGCCTCAAATCTGACACCTTACAACAGCCTCGCAAATAACACCCAGAGTGAAGCATTAAAATCAGTAGTTCTACAGAAGTGCATACACGACCTTCCTGCCTAGAACCAAAGGCGGAATCAATAGACAAAAGTCCTATATGGAACAGAACATGAAATTGAACAAATAACCAGAAGACAACCGAACTGAACAGTCAAAATGATGGTAAGAAAATGGAAATTGTAACTATGGTCTCTGCCGGTACTTGGTTCACTCGCATCCGATAAACTAAATCGGCAGCTCACCAGACATATTGTAAGGTGGCTGTCATTTCGCACCTTGCAAGCACTCATCTACATACTTTGCTGTGATTTACAACCGGAATTAGGTATAATTTGATAGGTTGTATATCGTATATATGAATATTTAAAGAAGACTGATCTTGTGACGTACATCTTGTATATAGTTGTTAACGCTTATTGCATGAAAGGTGATGGAGTGTCTTTATTATCAAAACGGCGTAATGAATGATTGCCTATACTAGTAGAGTTTGGAACGCCAGTGGAAATGAAGCGCCGGCCGGAGTGGCGGAGCGGTTCTAGGCGCTACAGTCTGGAATAGCGCGACCACTACGGTCGCAGGTTCGAATCCTGCCTCGGGCATGGATGTGTGTGATGTCCTTAGATTAGTTAGGTTTAAGTAGTTCTAAGTCGCAGGGGACTGATGACCTCAGCAGTTAAGTCCCATAGTGCTAAGAACCATTTTTTTTTTTAAATGAAGCGGCATGCGTAACTGAGTTGGTCCTGCTTAACAGAGGAAGTAGACCTAGCCGGACGGTGGGGGCACCTGAGCGCTGAAGCACTATAGGGTAGCGGCTGGCCGGTGTTGTAGCTAGGCCGCAATGCTATCCGAAAACTCTGGAAATCTTGGACACAGCAGGGAGGAACAAGGAAGCGTTAATTCGGAAATCACGCAGGCTGGGTTATTTCCGAGAATTTTTACTCTGAGAAGAGTAGCATTGTATGAATTTCTAATTATTGAGGATAGGTATTTCCTCGCAAACTTTCCGCCCTGCACGACAAAAGACTAAAATATGTTTGGTGGGCGTTCGGAAGAACTGTAGAGTAGGAGTATATTCCGTGGTTTCGAGAATAAGATTCGCCTTCTGCAGTTACGAGGGAGGGAAGCCGAGCTTTGCTGGGAAGCTAGCAGTGGAAGGAAAGGGTGTTCCGTTTTGAGCGCCCATGTTCGACCGTCGCTCAATATCAGCTTTTGTTGGTACAGACGGACTTGCTGTCTTTACTCTCAGGAGATTTCATTGTTAGAATGGTTAGGCACTGTACGAACTTATACGATTGTGGCCTTCGCCTCTGGGTAGGGAGGGAGTCGTAGTTGAGTACGCAGCGTTCAGTGATTGAGAGCACTTCTTCTGTCTATACTCACGTCGAGACGTTATCTGAATTCCATCCTTGGGCTGGGAGTTCGCGTTTCTTGTCTGTAGAACACAGAGAGGAGAAGACAGTGTTAGAGTATACTAGTCAGAGGACTGCGTTCTGCCGTCCAAGTGTTTGAAATAGTTTATTTCGTCGCAGACGTGTACAAGAACCATGACTCCGACGCACCGGACACAGTACATAGGGTGATATTGCTAATTGCTTCGGCTTACTAGGGCTATAAGGCTAAACAGCTGTGATCGCGTAAGTGTTATTTCCACTGAGCTTGTACACCACTGTAGATCACGTTTGAAAGTAGTGTCCTCTAGTGTTTGGTACGTAGATGATGTCAGTCCCTCGCTTTATTTATATTAGATCGCGTAGCCATAAAAAATGGGCAGATTTCGGCAATTGATCAGTAACATTAGTTAGGAAGAATATATATTAGTAATATAAAGGGGTTTTAGTCTACAATAAATGTATAAGCAGAAAAAAAACATATATCATTTAGTATTTACTAGTTCCCTTAGTCATTCATTTATGTTTAGGTTGTAATTTGTCTGTTAAAGAGGAAGACGAAGGAAATAATATCACAATGAAGAGATCCTAAGATCTGATTCAGAGGGTAGTCTGACAGAGCCAAATCTTGATTTTTCGCGTTCTATATTTTCCGTTGCGCACATTCATTTTACACCCGCCTGGAGTAGCACGTTGGAATATCCGTATAAAGATTCAAGGAGGACAGCGTGGAGCAGACATACAGCTTCAACACAGAGACGGTCCGCTGTCCGCTGCAGGACCAGCCGGTCGGTTAAGCACACAGCACGCCGCTTCCCTCGGTATGCGCCACACAAGTCCAAAGGTCTGCAGCGGACCGCAACAGATGTAACAATGGTTCGTAACCCAGGAACCCGCCTGACTGCCTCTTCCTGGCGACGCTGCTGCGCTCAGAGTCGGTGACTGCTAACTGCGGGCACACTACTCGCCTCGCCGCCAGGTCCCAACTCAGCCGGCTCACTCCGAGCGAACTGTTCCACCTTCTTGCCACTGCCCTCGCGCCCCCAAACTCCATGCGAGCCACGCCCTCCTGAGGCAAAGATGTTCTGCTAGAGACTGTGTAAAGCATGTATGTAAAACTGTAAACGGATCCTAGCCAAGGCTCGACATACGTTACATACCAAGAATAATGCAGATGTAACACTTGTGTGCGCTTTCTGGTTCAGCCAGCTCACAAGGTCAATCATAAATTTAAAAATTACAGGGTTGCCACCAGCCCAAGCCCTTCCTAACAATTAAGGAAAGACCGAACTGGAAATTACCAGTTTAATTAAATTAAGAATGTAACTATGGGAATGCAATTTTTTTTAAAGAAACTAAGAAGATGAACAGGATTGTATGTCGTATATCAATGAGCTTGTTTAATTACATGCGATAATGTCTTAATTTTGAGATAGTACACCGTTCACTTTGATTTTTCTTCCCATTTTTGTTCATCACAAGCAAGCAGAGTAACTTCAAAAAAATCAGGGAAAAGAAAATTAATTTAAAAACTGGCATCAATGAGAAATATAAAGGACGCAAAGTTTATCTCTTACGTAGCTCATTTATTTCATTACTGAATTTGATGCACACCCTATGAATACACATTACTGGTGCCTGAATAACAAAGTTTAACCAAACAATTCGCAAAAAATTGTAGAATCGTGCGATTAAAAAGGAAAAACACACAAAAGGGAAGAATGACACAATAATTAAATCATTCCATCTACATACCCACGACTGTCCGAAACGAACAAAGAAACATCCACACTTTTAATTTCAACCACCATCATCCCCGATTTTTAACAAAATAATTATGCCACATTCCGAAAATACATAACTACACACGCTTCAGTTAAGATGAAGTACTTAAAGATGTCGTGAATTTAACATAAGGAAGTTCTAATTCGACTTACTTCCTATCAGCAGAAACCCTCTCTAGGAGCTAATTACTGTACTCACCAACCACTAGCTGCAGAGTGTCCTTTCTCCACCGAGATTCGCCTAACTACCGGTGCAACGGAAGCTACCGGAGAGGTAGGCTTCTCACCAACCTGACAGACAAATCAACCTCAGAGTAAAAGGGGTAAACCTTTCTGTCCAGGCACTGGGATCCTAAGTTGGTCATCCTGTGTTACCCTCCAAACGAGAAGCAAACATCACCTGCTTCTAGCACACAACAACCAGCTCAGCGTTCCCCGCAAAAGAAACCCGAAGCCAGTCGTAAAAACACTCATTCAGTCACATTCACGTGCACGTAGGGTAGGGTGAAGGGAAAAACGTAGTAAATACAGGTCATGATTTCCTATGGAACACAAAAAAATCAAACATGATATCATTTAATAAACCTTAGTTTGATTGCTCAGTCTTTCTGGGAGGGTTAATGAATCAAACCGCAATCAGGCGGTGGACAGAATAGGATGCGCAGAATCCATGAGATGAGCGTCTATGAAACGTCTCCACAGAGACAGAGGTGAATTTAAGTGGAGATCCACCCTCTATTTCATCTGACGATGAGGTGAGTGCGGTCAAGCTTTTATAAACCTGTGATATGTCTTGTCTCCGGCATAAATTTTTAGGCTGGAAATTTCAGTGTGCTGCAGAATGTCTGGCACAAACCCTTTTCTACCATCGACCTACCAACCTCGGGTGTCTGACTTCTTTTAAGACATTGCACTGTATTTTTTCACTTTTTTACGATGTGTTATATTTGACAACGTAATTTTCGTTGCTTTCTGTGTGAGTGCGTGTGTTTATGTTTCTCTGGACTATCTTTACGTATTTATTCGCAGTTCTCATTTTAGTCAATTTTTGATATTCCTCCACACTCATCTCATTACATTTTATAAGGGTGCTAAAGACATTGTTGTCGTGCGCACACAAAACCTTATCATTCTCATTAACACTGTCCACTGGCAGTTGACAGGGCTATTGCATATCCGATTTTTACAGTTTGTAAGAGGTCCATGTCTAAGGAATTTATTGCCAGTGCACTGGAGCAGATGTAATTTCGATGGACTGCTCCCGCGCTGCCTGCGATATATAAGCTGTAAGAGAATCTCAGACCAGAGAGCAGTGTTGACTGCAGTACGAACTGTATGGCAGTAGGAGTAAGCAGTAGCTAGCAGTTTGGTGTAAGGAGTTGGCCGGGCCGGTCGTGGGGAGTGATGGCAGTGCCTGAGCGTTGTAGTATAAGGTAAAAGCAGCCGCGCGCATATGTAGTATTGATACATCAAGTACCACGTAAATGTTTTTTTATATCTCTGAATAATAATCTTTCTTATAAAAACTAACATTTAACAAGCATTCTTCTCAATTTAAAGAATTTACTAATTTCTCCAATCCGTAGTCATCCCGATTATTGTAAAGAAGAATCAGTTATTTCTTTTTATACACGACAAATCTATCGGCCAGCATTGCACAGGACTGTGCCAGAAAAATTTCTTATAGGAGCAGATATGCACGCGTTATCCGGCGACCTTATTGAGGTAAGAATCTTCATTTCATTCAGTATGATCTTTCAGGGTCATGACGCAGCACTGCTGACGTCCAAATTTACATCTTTAGATTCATAGTCAGTTAATTATTGAAAGGTTATTTATGAGTCACATTTTTTATTACGAGGTTTGTCACATTTTATTATTGGTAGGTTACGGAATTTATCTGTTGGTATATTATGCTAAATGTCAGTGCTATATATAATAATTTTTTTAATGTTGGGTTGTTATACCTATTTTTATCTGTTGGGAGGTTGCAAGTTGTTAGGTCATTGGAAAATATGGTTGGGGGATGCAAATCAATTTGAAAAAGGGAGGTAATGTAGGAGGCATTGGGAGATGAATTTTGCACAACGCTGGAATAACTAAATGAAAACATGGTACATGGGGAAAACGAAATTCCTTCAGAATTTTTGACATGCTTGCAAGATCCAGACATGACATTATTATTCCACTGATGTGTAAGAGTCATAAGACGTGCGAAGTACCCTCTAACTTCAAGAAGAATGTGACAGTTCCGACTTCAAAGAAGGCAAATGCTGACACTTATTACGGTATTATCAATTTAATAAGTCATGGCTGTAAAATAGTGATTTTAGTTATTTGCACTGATGGAATATGCCTTCTAAGAAGTTTAGTTTGGATTCCGATGGAATGTAGGAGTACGAAAGGCAATAACGACACTTTGACGTAATTTAGACTGACGAAAGGGAAACCTACGTTTATAGCACTTGTTGATTTAGAGAAAGCATTTGAGAATGTTGTCAAGAAAAAACAAAAATTATGAAATTAGACGCGATTAAATACAGTGGGTGAAGATGACGCACAGAAGACAGACTGCAGCTTTAAGAAACGAAGGACACCAAAGGGAAACAATTGTTGCGAAGAGAGTGAGACAGGGATGTACTGGGTGATCAAAAAGTCAGTATAAATTTGAAAACTTAATAAACTACGGAGTAATGTAGACAGAGAGGTAAAAATTGGCACACATGCTTGGAATGACATGAGATTTTATTAGAACAACAAAAAAAAGAACAAAGTTCACAAAATGTCCGACAGATGGCGCTGTACAGCAAAACGTCAATGACTGCGCATGACAATGGTGTATAAAAGGAGCTGTAATGAGAGAGAGAATCAGATGCGCCAGCAGTCGCAGCATGTTGACGTTACCTGAAAAGGCGCTTTTAGTGATGGTGTATTATCAGAATGGGGAATGTGCTAGTTCAGCGTTACGATCCTATCGCCATAGGAAGGGAATTTGAACGGATAAAGGTCCGTTGACAAATGCAGCTGTGGCGAGAATGATTTCGAAGTTCGTAGCCACGGGTTGTTTAGACGATAGACCCCTAGTGGTCGACAGAGCACAAGGCGTAATGCTGCTGAGACAGTTCAGGAAGAAATGGAGACTGTAGCGGGTTCGTCTATGCACGGGGAAGACAGCGCTTGTGCAGTCGCACGTCGCACCGGCATTCCATACACCACTGTTTGGTTGGCACTTAGGCGTACCCTCCGATGCTATCCGTACAAAATCCATCGGCATCATGAACTGTCACCTGGCGGTTTAGTGAAGCGGAGGGCATTTGCGGTGTGGGTGTTTCAAAAGATGGCGGAAGATGACGATTGGTTGAGTAACGTGTTGTGGACCGACGAAGCTCATTTCACGCTGCGAAGGTCTGTCAGCGCCCACATCTGCAGAATTTGGGCTACCGAAAATCCCAGAACTGTCGTGGAAACTCCATTGCACGACGAGAAAGTCACGGTATG
Source organism: Schistocerca piceifrons (assembly GCF_021461385.2). Taxonomy (NCBI): domain Eukaryota; kingdom Metazoa; phylum Arthropoda; class Insecta; order Orthoptera; family Acrididae; genus Schistocerca; species Schistocerca piceifrons. The sequence continues at coordinate 12,468,080 of NC_060143.1, forward strand.
GGTTGGATTTACCACATCTACCGTTATCGGGCCTTTTTTCTTCGAGGAAATGTGTGATTCTAGTTTTGTAACTGCTACCGTGACGGGCATCATCCCAAGCTTGGATGATAAGCACCTGCTGGAACATACGATGTTTACGCAGGATGGCGCTCCACCCCATATTGCTAGACGCGTGAAAGATCTCTTGCGCGCGTCGTTTGGCGATGATCGTGTGCTCCGCCGCCACATCCGTCATGCTTGGCCTCCCAGGTCCCCAGACCTCAGTCCGTGCGATTATTGGCTTTGGGGTTACCTGAAGTCGCAAGTGTATCGTGATCGACCGACATCTCTAGGGATGCTGAAAGACAACATCCGATGCCAACGCCTCACCATAACTCCGGACATGCTTTACAGTGCTGTTCACAACATTATTCCTCGACTACAGCTATTGTTGAGGAATGATGGTGGACATATTGAGCATTTCCTGTAAAGAACATCATCTTTGCTTTGTCTTACTTTGTAATGCTAATTATTGCTATTCTGATCAGATGAAGCGCCATCTGTCGGAGAGTTTTTGAGCTTTTGTATTTTTTTGGTTCTAAAAAACCCCATGTCATTCCAAGCACGTGTGTCAATTTGTACCTCTCTATCTACATTATTCCGTGATTTATTCAGTTTTCCAATTTATACAGACTTTGTGATCACCCGGTATATTACTCTCGCTCTTGTGCAGCCAGTACGGTGAGCATGTGTTGTTGATGTGGTCTTCAGTCCTGAGACTGGTTTGATGCAGCTCTCCATGCTACTCTATCCCGTGCAAGCTTCTTCATCTCCCAGTACCTACTGCAACCTACATCCTTCTGAAACTGCTTAGTGTATTCATCTCTTGGTCTCCCTCTACGATTTTTACCCTCCACGCTGCCCTCCAATACTAAATTGGTGATCCCTTGATGCCTCAGAACATGTCCTGCCAACCGATCCCTGCTTCTGGTCAAGTTGTGCCACAAAATTCTCTTCTCCCCAATCCTATTCAATACCTCCTCATTAGTTATGTCATCTACCCATCTAATCTTTGGCATTCTTCTGTAGCACCACATTTCGAAAGCTTCTATTCTCTTCTTGTCCAAACTATTTATCATCCATGTTTCACTTCCATACTTGGCTACACTCCATACAAATACTTTCAGTAATGACTTCCTGACACTTAAATCTATACTCGATGTTAACAAATTTCTCTTCTTCAGAAACGCTTTCCTTGCCATTGCCAGTCTACATTTTATATCCTCTCTACTTCTACCATCATCAGTTATTTTGCTCCCCAAATAGCAAAACTCTTTTACTACTTTAAGTGTCTCATTTCCTAATCTAATTCCCTCAGCATCACCCGAAATAATTCGACTACATTCCATTATCCTCGTTTTGCTTTTGTTGATGTTCATCTTAAATCCTCCTTTCAAGACACCGTCCATTCCATTCAACTGCTCTTCCAAGTCCTTTGCTGTCTCTGACAAAATTACAATGTCATCGGCGAACCTCAAAGTTTTTATTTCTTCTCCATGTATTTTAATACCTATTCCGAATTTTTCTTTTGTTTCCTTTACTGCTTGCTCAATATACAGATTGAACAACATCGGGGCGAGGCTAAAACCCTGTCTTACTCCCTTCCCAATCACTGCTTCCCTTTCATGTCCCCCGACTCTTATAACTGCCATCTGGTTTCTGTACAGATTGCAAATAGCCTTTCGCTTCCTGTATTTTACCCCTGCCACCTTTAGCATTTGAAAGAGAGTATTCCAGTAAACATTGTCGAAAGCTTTCTCTAAGTCTACAAATGCTAGAAACGTAGGTTTGCCTTTCCTTAATCTTTCTTCTAAGGTCAGTATTGCCTCACGTGTTCCAGTGTTTCTACGGAATCCAAACTGATCTTCCCCGAGGTTGGCTTCTACGGGTTTTTCGATTCGCCTGTAAAGAATTCGTGTCAGTATTTTGCAGCTGTGACTTATTAAACTGATAGTTCGGTAATTTTCACATCTGTCAACACCAACTTTCTTTGGGATTGAATTATTATATTCTTCTTGAAGTCTAAGGGTATTTCGCCTGTCTCATACATCTTGCTCACCAGATGGTAGAGTTTTGTCAGGACTGGCTCTCCCAGGGCTGTCAGTAGTTCCAATGGAATGTCAACAACTCCGGGGGCCTTGTTTCGACTCAGGTCTTTCAGTGCTCTGTCAAACTCTTCACGCAGTATCGTATCTCCTATTTCATCTTCATCTACATCCTCTTCCATTTCCATAATATTGTCCTCAAGTACATCGCCCTTGTATAGACCCTCTGCATACTCCTTCCACCTTTCTGCTTTCCCTTCTTTGCTTAGAACTGGGTTTCCATCTGAGCTCTTGATATTCATACAAGTGGTTCTCTTATCTCCAAAGGTCTCTTTAATTTTCCTGCAGGCAGTATCTATCTTACCCCTAGTGAGACAAGCCTCTACATCCTTACATTTGTCGTCTAGCCATCCCTGCTTAGCCATTTTGCACTTCCTGTCGATCTCATTTTTGAGACGTTTGTATTCGTTTTTGCGTGCTTCATTTACTGCATTTTTATATTTTCTCCTTTCATCAATTAAATTTAATATTTTCTCTGTTACCCAAGGATTTCTACTAGCCCTCGTCTTTTTACCTACTTGATCCTCTGCTGGCTTCACTACTTCATTCCTCAAAGCTACCCATTCTTCTTCTACTGTATTTCTTTCCCCCATTCCTGTCAGTTGTTCCCTTATGCTCTCCCTGAAACTCTGTACAACCTCTGGTTCTTTCAGTTTATCCAGGTCCCATCTCCTTAAATTCCCACCTTTTTGCAGTTTCTTCAGTTTTAATCTACAAGTCATAATCAATAGATTGTGGTCAGAGTCCACATCTGCCCCTGGAAATGTCTTACAATTTAAAACCTGGTTCCTAAATCTCTTTCTTACCATTATATAATTTATCTGATACCTTTTAGTATCTCCAGGGTTCTTCCATGTATACAACCTTCTTTCATGATTCTTAAACCAAGTGTTAGCTATGATTATGTTGTGCTCTGTGCAAAATTCTACCAGGCGGCTTCCTCTTAGCCGCAATCCATATTCACCTACTACGTTTCCTTCTCTCCCTCTTCCTACACTCGAATTCCAGTCACCCATGACTATTAAATTTTCGTCTCCCTTCACTATCTGAATAATTTCTTTTATTTCATCATACATTTCTTCAATTTCTTCGTCATCTGCAGAGCTAGTTGGCATATAAACTTGTACTACTGTAGTGAGTGTGGGCTTCGTATCTATCTTGGCAACAATAATGCGTTCACTATTCTGTTTGTAGTAGCTTACCCGCATTCCTATTTTCCTATTCATTATTAAACCTACTCCTGCTTTACCCCTATTTGATTTTGTGCTTATAACCCTGTAGTCACCTGACCAGAAGTCTTGTTCCTCCTGCCACCGAACTTCACTAATTCCCACTATATCTAACTTTAACCTATCCATTTCCCTTTTTAAATTTTCTAACCTACCTGCCCGATTAAGGGATCTGACATTCCACGCTCCGATCCGTAGAACGCCAGTTTTCTTTCTCCTGATAACGACATCCTCTTGAGTAGTCCCCGCCCGGAGATCCGAATGGGGGACTAGTTTACCTCCGGAATATTTTACCCAAGAGGACGCCATCATCATTTAATCATACAGGGGGGGGGGGGGGGGTGAGCAAGTAGGAAAGGAAATAAACATGAAATTACAAATGTAAATCAAAGTTCAGTGTGTAAAAATTAAAACATTGTCGTTTTCTCATGACGTTCTATTTCCGTCACAGAAGGCAAATAACTTGGAAGAATAGTGGAACGAAATGGATATTGTCTTGAAAAGAGATTGTAAAATGAACGACAACAGATGGTAATGGTCTGCAGGCGAGTTAAATCAGGTGGTTCTGAGGGAATTAAAAATAGGAAAGAGAGACCTTATAGTAGTAGATGAGTTTTGTTATTCGGGTAGCAAAATAAAAGAAGATGGCTGTAAAACATAGTACGGAAGTGAGACATGGACTTCATAAACATTCCAGACTAGAAGAGAATGGAAGCTCTTAATATGTGGTACTAACAATAATACTGAAGAGTAGATGAGTAGATTGGATATCCAATGAAGAAGCATTGAATCGGATCGAGGAGAAAAATATCTAGAAGAACTTGAAAGAAAAAACAGAATCGGCTGTGGGGAACATAGTTGATCATCAAATAATCATCAATTTGGTAACACTACGTAGTGTGCGGGTGAACATGGTAGACGGAGATGAAATTTGATCACAATAAGCAGGTTCAAATGCATATGATCTGCGGTAGCCATGCAGACATGAAGGTGCTTAAAACTGGACAGACTACTGTGGAGAGCTGCTTAAAGTAGTCTTCAAACTAAAGACCACAGTTTGAATTGCCTCTGTATATTTGTAGTAGTTTTGAGATAAAGGCAACACAACTTATACTATCAATTTGTAAACCATTTAGAAACTTAGGGCTGCTCAGTGTGCAATGGCGATATGTATCTGGAAGTACTAGGACAGAATAAAAATTGCTCTAGGGATTATAACAAAAAGGAAGAGGTAATAATGACTACAATAAAAATGATTTGGATTTAGCGGGACGTATAGCCATGCGAGTGGTTGGTAGATGGACCAACAAAGTTTCTTGCTAGATGCCAATAGAGGAAAAAAAAAAAAAGATCGAGATGTGACGTACTGGAAAGTGGGTCGATGACATTCGGAAACGCGCAGGATGGATTTTGATGCATATAAAAGATGACTGGTATGCACGGGTGCCGAAAGGAAGACTTAATCTAGCCGTTGATATAAATGGTTGTTTTGTTTTTGCTGTCGTTGTCAGCGTCGTTGTTTATTTATTTATTTGTTTTACACCTCTAGTTCCGTAGGACAAACTTGAGGAGCCAATCTCGAAGGTCATGGAATGTGCCAGAACACGAAATTACAACATAAATGTAATAACAGATAAAATAAAATGTTTATGAACCCAAAAAGACAAGCTACAAGTTTATGTAAACGCACCCAACAATATAACTCTTAAATCAGCTTAATTTTTCAAGGAACTCCTCGACAGAATAGGAGTGACCCATGAGAAAGCTCTTCAGCTTAGATTTGAAATCGCGTGTATTACTGCTAACATTTTTGAACTCTTGCGGTACCTTATTGAAAATGAATGCTGCAGTATACTGCGCACGTTTCTGCATAAGAGTCAATGAAGTGTGATCCAAATGCTAATTGGATTTCTGCCCAGTATTAACTAAGTGAAAGCTGCTTATTCTTGAGAATAGGCTCATGTTAAAAACAAAGATCATTAAAGCATATACCAGTTCATTTAGCGTTACCCAGTGTGCACCACTAGGAGGCGAAGTTTCACACTCCAAAAAATATTTACATTTTTAACTTATTTTGTATTTTTAAATACATTTCAATCGCAAAATGTTTGCAATTTTTCTGATAGACTAGACAGAACACTATACAGAAATTCAGTCTGCATTTGGATTACACCAACCTCATTCTTTTTCAGAAATGTGCGTAGTACTCTGCTGCATCTCTTTCCAGTATACTACCACGACATGGCACAGATCTTAGAGGTAACCGTCCCACTTTCCAATCTAAACTGAAGGACATCCTCATGGCACACTCTTTTGATTGTGTATGGTAGTTCCTAGGAGAATTTTCAGGCAATCACTGTGACCCATCTCTACTGTGCTAATTTATATCCAGCCCTTTTACAGACCTTTACAGTCTAAGGAACCTTGAGCAAAAAAATAAATCCCTTTGTCACATTTAGCCACGTTCACGATAAATCTGAGAAAGCTTTACAACTTCTGCTATAGGTACCGTAACTGAGTAGCCTTTACTTGTATGTATGTTATCGTAAATACAAACCTGGGAATGTGAACTAACAACCTGAATGTGCTACTGTGCTCAATCCACATCACTTACATGAAATTGAAAGGAGTGATGTGTCTGTGTGAAATCCGATCTTATTCATAATCAAATAAATAAGCAAACCAATAATTTCACGCTTGGTAGACGTGGTCAGTGTGAAATGTTTGAAAAAATAAATGAAAATAAAAAACGTAACAGTATAAAAAGAAGCAAACTGTAATGTCGATCTGTACAAGAATGTAACCTAAAACACACGAAAATTTCTCCACTGACATGTGGTCCTGGTAAAATAAAGAAATTGGCATAACCTACATTGCGCAAAAGAAACGAAACAATCACGTATCATGTATCTCACGGTGCAAAAAGAAGTACTGGCATAAAAAGCAACGCAGGAAGACTACGCAACAGCTAAAAAATGCTACTAGAAACTAAGTACAGTTGGTCCACGGAAACTGGTTTCATAATCTTGACACAGAATGCCAATGAAATACATGACTCAACCTTTAAGTTCTGTAATATCAGGTACGAAAGGAACTTATTAAAAAACAATTATAGAGTCTAATGGTACAGTAAACTAACTCAGAAGATCAATGAACAGAATAATCAACAAAAACTCGGCTGTGATAAGGCTGAAGTGGACCAACAATAAAAGTCTGCAGAAATAATAACAGACTTTGTATCTCATCAAATAACACCTTGTTCTTCATTTCAAAACTTTTTTATGTCCATATGCTATCCAACCATTGTTCTGACTCATCATTCCTCCTCGTAAGGAATCAGCAACTCATACAGTTCCCAAAATGCGTCCATAACTTAGGCCGGTCTTACACTATCCAATTTCTTTGCCAAAGTTCATATGTCAAACATTTTTTGTCAAAGAAGTTTGATGTTGTAATAGGGCACTTTGTCAAATCTCCTCTGTCGTCAAATAAATTTGAGCAAATCTAGGACCTCACTGTAGATTTGATCATAAAAGTCGCTTGTCTTCTTTTCACTGCAATGTGACATGTTACCACGTCGAGCGCTAGCTTCGCTGCAGCGTTCTGTCATCTGTAGTGTGTTTATGAAATGGTTCAAATGGATCTGAGCACTATGGGACGTGCGACCGTAGCGGTCGCGCGGTTCCAGACTGTAGCACCTAGAACCGCTCGGCCACGCCGACCGGCGTGTGTTAATAAACATGGCCTGTAAATATAATTGGTGTGTGCCGACAACTACAAAATTAATAGAGATGTATGAAGCTGATGAGGCGCTTTACATCGTGAGGCACCCTGAATACAGAAATAGATTAAGAAGATTGGAGACCAAACCTAACCCTCTCCTGTAGCAAGGAATCGGAGCGTTAAAGTGAGCCTGTCTTCTGCAGGTCTTAATTGAGTACTGTGGTTTGTGATATGAGGATACACTTCGCTGAGCAAATACTAAAATGTATGCTCATCCATTCTTAAGTAATTTATGTACAACTTGACATCCTCCACCACAAGCTCACGTAACAAGTTTTGTTGAAAGCTTTTATCGTCTCGTCGTAAAACCCACGACTTCACCCAGGTACGTTTCCATGTTTTTCCCCGCTTCTCTTCCACATGTGCACACAGTGCAATTGTGGTACACGCAACTACTGCGGTTAATAACAAGTTGTTGTTGTCAACCATCTTGAACTTTGACGAAAAATATGATGACAGTGAAATACCCCTTTTTAGCGCCATTTCAAAGACCTTTGTCAAATAAATTTGACAAATATTTCATATATTTGATCAAATCTTTGACAAAGAAATTTGATGGTGTAATACCGGCCTTACACTGTACATTCAACGAAAACACGCCTGCTGAACACCACGGCTGTCCACGACTGACTGTCGAAGATTCTACAACTCCACTGCTGCGTAACAGCTGTTTCTGTGACTACAGTTCTTCAAATATATCATTTTCCTTTACAAATACTAACACATCCAATAACATTATCAAAAAATAGCCATCTTACAGCACATACACTAAAAAGCTTTACTTGTCTGTCCATAAAGTTTAGACTGAAGAATGTGCCGGCATATGTGTCGTTCTCTGGGCAGAAAAAGGCCACTAGAGAATGCTAACGGTTCCCTGGGCTGGCCACACATTCCAGTCTCATCGCCAGGTGCGTTGAAGGTCCGCTACCAGCTGTGAACGATACACTTACCTGCTTTAAACTGTAGGAATAGGTCTCATCCTTTTCCGGATCGTTGAGGGCTCTGGAGGAACCTGCCCCATTTTTCTGATCCCGGGAGGAATAAGTCCTGATGCCGCTGACAGTGAAGTGCAAACAAAGGGACTTTGGCGCGTCATTTCGAGAACGATGGGGGCAATAGTACGCATAGCAGGGACGTGTGACGTCTTCCAGACGGCAGGAGGCGAGATGGAGGGTCTGTCGGCCACGCCAGTGCAGAGCTGACCACAAAGCGGAGGCGGCTGCCCGCCGGCTATCAGCGCGCTTTGTGCGACCGCCGCGCGAGACAATGGGCCCGCAGGCGGCGATAGCGGTGGGCGGCCGCCTTGCGCGCCCCACGTGGCGGGCGGTCCGGCCCGGCTGTCGCACCCAGGACGCGAGTCCTCTGGAAGCCGCCCCCGCGACCGCCACCGCTTTGAGCCCGGTGCCTTCCTTCCCAGAACCACTGGCTTCCACGCCCACGGAGAGGACACTGCACGCAACAGCCGCACCAGGGCCTCAGCTGCTGAGCTATAATGTACACGCGAACGTTGCGCAAATGGACAAGTGTTCGGAGTTAGAAACGGCAACAATGCTTTGTACGCCGAGGTGTAGCGTACGTGTTTACCGCCAGCTTAATACCGTTTTGTCATACCACTGGAACACAATAAAGCGCCGAGTCTGTGTGACTGAGATATGACCAGATTTTGGTAGGTTTCCGTAAGTGTGTGGCACCAAACATCCGTGGACGCATCACAGCATTCCTATAGGAACTGCGGACTCGTGATTTCTGAGAAGGGAGATGGCAAAGGATAGTGCCCCAGATGTGTTTCGTTGCGTACATATGCGTTGAATTAATTTGAGTTTACTCTCATGCTTCCAAAACGAACAAGATTTCGACCTTCGGAGACGGACATAACTCCTGCTGCAGTATGCCATCGCCGTCGGGGAAGACTTCAATTTTGGATGGATGCAGGCAGTGCGTAATACTGTTCACGTACTGCACACATGTCAAAGTGGTTTCTATTACCACTGCAGATCTCATAGAAACGCACGTGAGTCTCTCCACAGTTTATTTTCGTCTGGGTTGGCTCCACAGCCACAATAAATTTGAAGATGAATAATTTTACAGCAGGTTGTGTTTAAAATATTTTACTTGCACTACCAGTTTTGGGCTCTGCCCATTCTCAACTGGGTCTGTGCAAAGAGGTCATCATTCCATGCAATTTTTTAATCTAACGAGGACGGTATACCAACACTACTGGCCATTAAAATTGCTACACCACCAAGATGACGTGCTGCATACGCATAATTTAACCGACAGGAAGAAGATGCTTTGATATGCAAATGATTAACTCTTCACAGCACTCACACAAGGTTGGCGCCGGTGGCGACACCTACAACGTGCTGACATGAGGATTTCTCATACACAAACAGCAGTTGACCGGCGTTGCCTGGTGAAACGTTGTTGTGATGCCTCGTGTAAGTAGAAGAAATGCGTACCATTACGTTCCGACTTTGCTAAAGGTCGGACTGTAGCCCATCGCGACAGCGGTTTATCGTATCGCGACATTGCTTCTCGCGTTGGTCGAGATCCAATGACTGCTAGCAGAATATGGAATCGGTGGGTTCAGGAGAGCAATACGGAACGCCGTGCTGGATCCCAACGGTCTCGTATCATTAGCAGTCGAGATGACAGGCGTCTTATCCGCATGGCTGTAACGGATCGTGCAGCCACACCTCGATACCTGACTCAACAGATGGGACGTTTCCAAGACAACAACCATCTGCACGAACAGTTCGACGACGTTGAGGCAGCATGGACTATCAGCTAGGAGACCATGGCTGCAGTTACCCTTGACGATGCATCACAGACAGGAGCGCCTGCGATGGTCTACACAACGACGAACCTGGGTGCACGAATGGCAAAACGTCATTTTTTCGGGTGAATTCAGGTTCTGTTTACAGCATCATGATGGTGGCATCCGTGTTTGGCGACATCGCGGTGAACGCACATTAGAAGCGTGTATTCGTTATCGCCATACTGGCGTATCACCCGACGTGATCGTATGGGGTGCCATTGGTTACACGTTTCGGTCACCTCTTGTTCGCATTGACGGCACTTTGAACAGTGGACGTTACATTTCAAATGTGTTATGACCCGTGGCTCTACCCTTCATTCGATCCCTGCGAAACCCTACATTTCAGCAGGATAATGCACGACAGCATGTTTCAGATCCTGTACGGGCCTTTCTGGATGCAGAGAATGTTCGACTGATGCCCTGGCCAGCACATTCTCCAGATCTCTCACCAACTGAAAACATCTGGTCAATGGTGGCCGAGCAACTGGCTCGTCACAATACGCCAGTCACTAGTCTTGATGAACTGTGGTATCGTGTTGAAGCTGCATGGCATCTGTACCTGTACACGCCATCCAAGCTCTGTTTGACTCAATGCCCAGCCGTATCAAGGCCGTAATTATGGCCAGAGGTGGTTGTTCTGGGTACCAATTTCTCAAGATCTATGCACTCAAATTGCGTGAAAATGCGATCACATTTCAGTCCTAGTATAATATATTTGTCCAATGAATACCCGTTTATCACCTGCATTTCTTCTTAGTGTAGCAATTTTAATAGCCAGTAGTTTACATCTGTTACTGTAGATGCACTTGAGAACGTGTGCGTGTTTGGAGTTTATGGGCTCTCAGTGGTGAGGTTGTCAACGCCCTCACTTGAGAGTGGACAATGCTCGAAACTAATAGTGCAAATAAAATATTTTAAACACAGCCTGGTGGAATAATGTCTATCTCCTCTCTCGTAGTAGGACTATGACGCTGCACCTACAGGTGTGCGTCCATAGCATTGAGCGTGTATGGAGCAGCCGTCCGTCTAGATGACTGCATATCTCTACACAGCACGTCCGGACACGACACGACAGTCCACCTGCTAGGCAATACGTTTCCATTAAAATTCATAGTCCAGTCTGATTGTAATTCACACCATTGAGCTAATATGGCGGTTGTTGCGAATCCCTATGTTCAACAATGGGCACTGACCAGTGCCCTCCGAAACACTTGTACGAGGTGCATTCAAGTTCTAAGGCCTCCGATTTTTCTTCTCCGGACTGGAAAGAGATAGAAACATGCGCATTGTTTTAAAATGAGGCCGCGTTCATTGTCAATACGTCCCACAGATGGCAGCACCATACGGAAGATGGAATTTTACCACCAGCGGCGAGAATGAGAACTGTTTTAAATACTTAAAATGGCGACGTTTTCCTTACTTGAACAGAATGCAGTCAGTCGTTTCCTGAATTTGCGTGGTGTGAAACCAATTGAAATTCATCGACAGTTGAAGGAGACATGTGGTGATGGAGTTATGGATATGTCGAAAGGGCGTTCGTGGGTGTGACAGTTTAATGAAGGCAGAACATCGTGTGACAACAAACCGAAACAACCTCGGGCTCGCACAAGCCGGTCTGACGACATGATCGAGAAAGTGGAGAGGATTGTTTTGGGGGATCGCCGAATGACTGTTGAACAGATCGCCTCCAGAGTTGGCATTTCTGTGGGTTCTATGCACACAATCCTGCATGACGACCTGAAAATGCGAAAAGTGTCATGCAGGTGGGTGCCACGAATGCTGATGGACGACAACATGGCTGCCCGTGTGGCATGTTGCCAAGCAATGTTGATGCGCAACGACAGCATGAATGGGACTTTCTTTTCGTAGGTTGTGACAATTTATGAGACGTTGATGCCATTTTTCAATCCAGAAACAAAGCGTCAGTCAGCTCAATGGAAGCACACAGATTCACCACCACCAAAAAAATTTCGGGTAACCGCCAGTGCTGAAAAAATGATGGTGTCCATGTTCTGGGACAGCGAGGGCGTAATCCTTACCCATTGCGTTCCAAAGGGCATTACGGTAACGGGTGCATCGTACGAAAATGTTTTTAAGAACAAATTCCTTCCTGCACTGCAACAAAAACGTCCGGGAAGGGCTGCGCGTGTGCTGTTTCACCAAGACAACGCACCCGCACATCGAGCTAACGCTACGCAACAGTTTCTTCGTGATAACAACTTTGAAGTGATTCCTCATGCTCCCTACTCACCTGACCTGGCTCCTAGTGACTTTTGGCTTTTTCCAACAATGAAAGACCCTCTCAGTGGCCGCACATTCACCACCTGTGCTGCTATTGCCTCAGCGATTTTCCAGTGGTCAAAAGAGACTCCTAAAGAAGCCTTCGCCGCTGTCATGGAATCATGGCGTCAGTGTTGTGAAAAATGTGCACGTCTGCAGGGCGATTACGTCGAGAAGTAACGCCAATTTCATCGATTTTGGGTGAGTAGTTAATTAGAAAAAAAATCGGAGGCCTTAGAACTTGAATGCACCTCGTATATGCACCAGCATTGTACTCAGTCGCCCAATCTACAACAGATCGCCACCTATCCTACTTTACAAAGTTGGCAGGCCTCCGACCTGCATATTCTATGCTGAGGCATGGACATTCATACTTTGCCGCCTACTCGTGGTTTTATTGTCCTTCAACTACATTAGATTCGCGTTTAGGGCAGTGGCAGGCGAACAGCCGCTCAGCTTCACAGTTTACGACATGCTCGTTCTCATGTGGCGGACCATAAGAATCTTCGTTTTGTGAAAGCCACTTATGTCAGTGGAATTCCCCATTATCTGGCCTTTCGAATGTCTCTGCAGTCTCTGATCTGCTGATAAGCTTTCATTCCAAAGTCATGGCAATAAATGTCTAGGTGGGCAGCTACCCAAAACAATGCTTCATTGTACCTCGGCGCGCTAAATTGCACGTGTGCTGCGTGAGCGGGCAACGGACGGACCAAGGCCTGCACTGTCGCTTGGCTTTGCTCGGTCCTTCTCGGAAATACCGAAAACAGCGGGACATTTCATTAAGCATTCAGATGCGGCATTTTGTGGTCAGCACAACTCTCGGACTTCAGCAGAGTCGTAGTGCCAGTGCTGTATACCCTTTGCTATTTCTTCGTAGTATGAAGGACGTCCACAGGTAACATGGCTGTTTGTACAAAAAAGAGGCAGACTAGCGAACTGTCGTCACACTCCTTTAAAATAATTGGGAATGACAGAAGAGAGGGATGAGACTTCTAAATTGACATAAGCGACGGGTACTACGAAACGACACTATGGTATCTTTCAGAAAGAATTTAAACTTTTAGATGACAAAGAAAGAGCCAAAAATTACAATGAGCGACAGACGGGATTCATTATTCTGTACGTCAAGAAGCCCTTTCTGCGAAATGTGCACACATTGACCACTTGAAGAAATTGGTGGTACGAATAGTACAATTTCTGAAGTCCCACCCATTATTCCATGTTCAGTTGCAACAGTTTTCAGTGCAAATGAACAAAGAGTATGGAGACTTCATATGTTGCTGAAATGCGCGCTGGTTAAGTCAAGGGGCGTGTCTGGAACGCTTTTTCGATTTAAATCTCATTATTGTAGAATTTACGAAGGAAAAAGGAGTGCAGGAGCGAAAATTAGAACACACAGAACGGACTGCAAACTTTGCTTTCAAGTGGACTTGACTGCACACTGCTCACAGTAAGACATTGCAAGGTAACCAATTTCTGATTTGATGGGGATGCATTTCAAAAGAAAATTGTGTTGTTAATGGAGTACATTCTTACAAAGATAATCCAGATCCCTAAGCTCCAGGCGATAAAGAAAGCACGAGGTTTGAAGAATTCGTTGTGGCCCTGCAAGAATCGCAACGATAGTTTTATAACGATTTTGAGGATTTGTCCGTTTCAGTTGAAATCGCCCCAGGACTTGTGCAGGTGTAGCTGATTGAGCTGCAAGGTAATTCCAGTTTTAATTACAAATCTCTTTACGTTAAAACAGTCCACGATGTCTACATTGCTTTAATCAGATAAATTTTCCAATCCCCCTTAATGAGATTCCAAAAGTGCTACAATATTCGAACGACAAGTTTGTCTGATAGACCTTTTTTCGATTTGAAACTAAATAAGTCACAGTTATTTGACCACTTGAAACTCTGTGAAGCTGGCTGTGCCTGTTCGCTTACGGTCTGCACCACACAAAAATCATATTCGGTCTTCAGCGTGCCACAAATAGTTAATTAATACTGAAAACATTTTTGTTTGGACCTATGTCGTTGAGAAACCACGTCATGTTCGGAAATACATTGAAACCTAATTAACCAATACGTTATTAATTATTACCATAGTCAACACAAAGTATGTAACACATTTATACCAAACACATAGAAGGTATAAAGTCAAGTAATCTCACATCATATCTAAGTCAATATTATTGTCATCTCTTATTTCTTCCATTAAATATAATTTTAATTGTAACTTAAACGACATCCAAAAATTGTTATCTGTCTTAGCTATTGTCATTATCTAAGTCAGCAACAAATTTAAACAAAATTGTGGTTTTACATTTGTACTTATATTATTTCTTCATTTTATTCTTTTATAAAATTCTCAGAAAAAATATACTGGTGATAAAATTGAATTTGTATGGTATAATATGTGAAATCACAAAATGTAGGACCTACTACATAGTAAGAGGCAGAAGGTCTCTACTTGAAAAATAAATAAATATGACAAAATCTTCTCGTGTTGACAGCCGAGGCAATGGGCCGTAAGAAGAAAGTGAAGCAAATGCTTTTCCTTCGACTTTCGAAGCTAAAGCTTCGGAATTTATGAATAAAATGTAAAGCAAGAGCGTTTGCTTGTGGGAACAAAAAGAACAATGAAAGCTCTTGGTTTGCCCTTGAGCTCTTGCTTCAGTATTAGATGAACTGTAAGAATAAGGAGAAGCCCTGACTTCATTCTGGTAGCAATTGCTTGTAAAACTTGAAGGCTGGTCAGTAGCAGGCTCACGTTTGCAGAGTGCAGATAAGGCTCAAATTGCAGCACGTTTACGTCGCGAAACATGCTGCAGACCACGTCGATGTCCACCTGGACAACGAAGAAAATGTTAAGTGGATTGCGAAGCATTTTCTGTCAGAGACAGGGGAAAGAAGAGTGGAGCACTATCGTCGGAACAGAAGATGAAGATTTTCCTCCGGTAAGTAGCTGATCCAGGATTCCAGTCTGGAATAGCAGAAAAAATGGGGATTCATCAAACTACAGTGAGTAAAACACTGAGTAGTGTTTCTAAAAAGATAATGGAAAAGCTGATTTGTGAATCAAGTTTCCATGATCAACACATGATATTACTGTGGCTAAAAATGAGTGGCTACAAAAATCTGAATTTCCAAGTGCTATTCGTGTAATTGACTGTACACATGTGGGATTTCCAAAACCTGTGCAATTTGGCGACGAATATATCAACCGAAAGGGTTTTGCTAGTATAAATGTGCGGGCTACATGCAACGTGAAGGAACAGTTCACTAGTGTTGCCGGCCGGGGTGGCCGAGCGGTTCTGGGCGCTACAGTCTGGAACCGCGCGACCACTACGATCGCAGGTTCTAATCCAACCCCGGGCATGGATGTGTGTGATGTCCTTAGGTTAGTTAGGTTTAAGTAGTTCTAAGTTCTAGGGGACTGATAACCTCAGAAGTTAACTCCCTTGGTGCTCAGACCCATTTGAACCATTAGTGTTGAGGCTAGCTGGCCCAGGTCAGTACATGACAATCGAATACGGAGAAATTCAAGTGTCTGGTAAGTGCTGAGTGAAAATAAGACCACTGTTCTTTTGGGTGATGAAGGGTATGGCCGAGAGCCCTGGCTGATGACCCCCTTTCGCAATCCAACTGAGGACAGTCACAAGTCATTCAATATCCTTTTTACAAAAGAAAGAGTTGTGATAGAGCGTTGCGTTGGTCAGGTGAAGAGGAGGTTTCATGTTCTGCAGTGTATGTGAAGAGTTGCCTTACCAAATGTTCCAACATTAATAGCTTTCTACTTTATACTGCATAATGTTGCTAAACATCTACAAGATAAAGATTTTGAAGAGTCGGCACAGGACTTACATGAAGATGGTGATAATGAGGAGGAGGAGCCATTAACTGAAGCAGATATTCTTCGGAGAGGACGTGAAAGAAGACAAGAAATTTCAGCTCTAATACAAAATGCAGGATGTTGAATTTTTTTTTTTTGAAAAGATACAAAACTACTGATCGTCTACAACAGAAGGAATAACACAGTCTACAGAACGGTATATACATTAAAACTATATTCATTTTCCTCCTGTTGCAAATTGTTTACATTATTGAACTTTCTTAATATAAAGTTCATTAACATAGCTTCTTTTCCCATTTGCAGTCGAGTGAGCTTCAGTTGCTCCAGCACCACCAGCCTATGTAATTCTGTGGTACAGAGCATCTTCGTCTCGTCTGTTTCTGGCAATGCTCCTTTCTTCAAGGGTGGTGGCCTGGCCTATTGACTTGCTCTAGACGAAGAGGATGGTGGGCCAGCACGAGGTTTAACACCGGTTCCTAGAAACACATATGTATGTCAGAGATGTATACAACGGTAGAACTTAACGCGTGTTTGCATTTTTATGAAGATTTACTTTACAAAGATAACAGCGGAAACTTTTCTTCGCAAAGGGTTACGAAATTTTGGCGACCCAAGTTAACTCTAGCCATGGCACTAAATGAAACTGAATAGCAAACAAGGCTCTTACATATCATATTACTGCTAGCACATCTAATAATAGTAATAGTAGTAGTAGTAGTACTTACGATACAGTAATAAGAATATTTCGCTACTCTCGCGAAAAACAAATTTCCGCTAGTATCTTTATAAGTAGCTGTAATTAATTTTGTTTGACTAACAAAAACTAGAAACGAATCTTAGCAGATGACTTCGAGTGCTCTACTGGCTCTGCTGGCGATAGTGTAGATATGGCCGGTGCATGCTCTAGTGCCACTGCCCCTGAAAGTTAACGATTTGAAAAAAAAAAAAAAAAAGACCTCATTTTAACATTTACAAAATGTGTGTAATTTTTTCAACCGAATGAAAATAAATAAATATTAACATCACACGAGCTAATAATTTGTCTTACCTGGTATCTAGTTCATTGTAGGATACCCATCTCCTTGTAGCAAGATGTAAAACTTTTTCTCCCAAACATTTAAAACAATCGGTTTATTTCCCGTTCTATTCTTATCCGTTTTCCTTTTTAGTCTCGTTTTCATGTTACTAACATTCTTTAGCAATTGTTTCCCGTCAATTTTAATGCCGATAATAGTTTCAAATGAATGTATAACATTTAGGATTGCTTCTTCTTTCTTTGTTTTTGCTTTGCTCAGAATGATTTTCTAAAGCCATGACTAAAAACTACATCGTACTTTCTGCACATGCCGAGCTTTCATCTGAATCGGACGAGGACATCTTCAGCCGATAAGTGACAGTACTCACTGAAAATAAATGAAGCGAAACGCAGTCGCACGGCAAAGGAAACAGTGATGAAGCCTGCTCTTGCTCAACAATGGTTCCCTGACAATGCGTACCAAGTAGGCGGCTAGAAGCTTTTGCTACTGTGTTAGAAGCAAAAGGTAGAGAGGAAAAGCAAAAGGCTATTCTTACAATCAGAAGCTATTGCTTCTGCTTTTATCTTTGGCTTCCAAGTGAATGCTCTTACTTCTACCTTTTGCTCCAAGCTTGTGCTTCAGTTTTATTCATATGGCCCGATGCATCATTCTCCAACAACGTTTCAGCAGTTTCTTACTTGCCGTCTTCAGGCGAAGTGTTGTGTTCACGTCTCGTCAAGATCTTTACAGCCGCTGGACCACGGGCTTCTCTGAATCCTCGACGCCTGTCGGGCCAATCAGGCGCGAGTGGAATCGGTGCGACGGCGAGGGGTGGAGGGGAGCCAAGGTCGCCAGGTCTTGGTCAGTCGCTCGGTGAAAGGCGTACTCTGCGGATCGCGTGCGGAGCTGCGGGAGTACGTACGCTTCTGCATAGGGTTCTGCTTGCACGTTACATCTCGTGGGTGCGCAAGGCTTTGGAACTTTAGCATACAGAGATTGCAGAAGGGACCAACTGCTTTTTTGTTACAATACAGTTTGGCGCGCAGGAAGACCATCTGAGAGCAAAGCAGCCTCAGGAAGCCTTGAGAGCGGAATTGTTGTGGCTTTACGCCGCTTTGGAATGTCGTGCACTAGTGATGCCATGGGCTCGGAGCAGTCTACTGCTGTCAACAAAAGGGGCGTCTTCTTGTTGCTGTAGGTTGCGTCGCCAGTCCGTCCCAGCATCTCAGCTGCCACAGAGCCAGGCTCTGCTTCCCCCAAGGTTAGGGAAATTGTGGGCCAGGTGCAGGAAGCCGGCCACGGAACCAACGAGAAGGTTTCCGCCACCGCCGTTCAGACCTCCACGTCAACCAGCGCAATTCGGCCAACAATGCAATTGGGAAACCTAGCGGTGCCAACGATGGTTGTAACTGGCACCCCCTTGGCAGCAGCCCCCTTTTCCGCTCCGGACATTTGTACATACACACGTAATGCTGTAATACACAAAACACCAACATCATCATACATAGTCAGTACTTGCGATCACACACCTCCTCCCCCCATCGTAAGTCCGCTCCTGCTTTCCAATGCCACGAACAACCTCCCAAATTACATACAAAGTAAAATGCAATCAGACGACCCGTCAGCTGATCGAAATCCTCCCCAAACCCACCGCCTCGACCCAACCCTCCATCCAATCCAAATACCAAATCCCCCCCACACGTCCACTTCATCCAAACAGCGGCGTGCAAAGAAGGAGCGTAAGGCTGGACACACAAACTGCAAGAAGTCCACGATCCCTACACCAACCACTCTGTCAGTCTCTGAGGAGCCCAAACCCACGATAGCACCTGTTGTCGCCCTGGGAGGGAAACAGGAAAACATCACCTTGGAAGGGAACTTCTTAACTGGGCAAGATTCGGATGGATCCGTGTTGGCGAGGAAAACCAGCTTCCGCTGGCGTTGGGAGTAGAACCAACCCCAAACACATTTCAGGTGGTGGCTGATGAGCAGAGACGCAACAAAATGTATCAAGGACACAAAATCACGATACACACCACCTCCACCCGATCGTTACGGAGTTTCCCCATAACTATGACGCACTATACAACAAAATAAAAACGGCTATTAAAGGCAACAACTTTGAAGCCAAGCCAGCTGGAGGAGTCAAGATTAAAATAACACTAAACACTGTTGGGCACTATAAAACCGTCATGGAGCTTCTTGCAAACAAGAACATACATCACTACATGTTCCCCAAACAAAAACAAGAAACAGAAACGTAGTCATCAGGGGCCTTCCGAGACGGCTGTCTCCCCAGATATTCAAAATAGACCTGACTACCCAGGGATACATCGTCAAAGTCCTTCAACAGATGGACAAACCTGGGGCAGAAAGCAAGTGGCCATTGTATCAACTGACTCTCCCTGATATACCACTAAACAAAAGGGAAAGCAAGGAGGTTTTGGCAATCCCTGTCACCACAGAGCCCCTGAGCCACAGCAACAAGACAGTGCGGTGCTTGAGGTATCAGGGATCAAACCACATAGCCACATACTGTAATATGTCGGTGTGCAGTAGAAAGTGCGCCAAGCCCCACGACAGCAGAGAATGAACAATTAAACTCACAGACCTGCAAATAAGTTGTGCATCGTGTGACAAAACCATACAGTGCTTTACCAAGGATGTGAGGTCCTCAGAAGACACATACAGCAGCAAAGGTCGCAAAGGCCTCCTCCCACACACGCAAACAACTCACCACCACCCCATCCAGGCACACAATGAAACAAAACACGTAAACATACATGGACAAGACTTAGGTAAAATCAGGACCAGAAACACCAAGGGAAACATACACAGAAGTGATTTCTCCTTCAAGATACCATGAAAACGTAGCCTATCACCGCAACACGAGACACAGAAGCAAGAACAACACCAGAGGAGACACAACAAAAATGACCAGGTCCCCCAGAAAAGAGGAAGCTCTACGGAACCCCAGCCCCCCAATTCCACCTCCCCCCTCATATCAGCTTTTGGTCATTATGGTCCAGACCATGAACCTCATCTTGGAGATGATGAAGGAATTCAGGAAGGTTCAGAAGCGGAACACATAGATCGTTGTTGTCCTTCAGTCAGCAGTCCAGCAGTCGCTTCCTTCTGCAACCTCATCAGTAGCAGCAAAACCCCATCATCAACAGATGACCAAACATCAAAGGCCTGACAGTGTGCGCCTTTAACGCAGACAGCATTGTTAATAAAGTGGTCGAATTCAGGGTGTGGGGCGGCGATTAGCTTTGAAAATTATAAAATCTGATTGCTGTATAAACACTTGCATGTTGAATCAGTTTCTGGCTTTTAGAATGTTGTTAATGCTGTCTTTCGCCGTTCTCAACACTGGCTCTCTATTTACTTTTTAGCACCCAGAAAGTGATTTAACAAAACGTGGAGCCAGTAATTAGAGATCCTAGTGCCCACTTTATCTGAGAATATCATTATAGCTGCAGCTTATAGCTCTGAGGAATTAGGAGATTGTCCGGGATTTCTAATCAAAAACGGTTTTCCAAAATAGTTGAGTATATTCTGAAATTCACTGATAAAAAACACAAGTATCCCTACAACCTAACTAACAGAGCAGTTCAGAGTCTAATGCGCTGATGCGACTATAAATGTCCGAATTTAATGTTAAAAAGAATGCTTGCCATAATTTGATGAACATATTTCATCAAACGCCACGCTAAATATTTGGTAGAATGTTTGTCCCGCGACGGCACGTGAAAATACGACAATACGCAAACTGAAGCTAGTTAATGAAAATCATCCCAGAATTAACACTTCACTTGAAATGTTTTCATGGTTCCACGTACCTCTAGTAACTTAATACGGCACCCGAGGCTGTTTGTAGCACTGACACTGATGCGACGCGACTCCCGACACAGATGGCGTGCTATTCAGCGTCTGGAGAGAACTGGGGCCTTCCTTCCTCGCGCAGCGTTCTTATATATAAAGCCGCGGTGCGGACGGCTAAGGGAACGCCTGATCAAATGGGCTCTCTCGACTAGCCGCTGGGCTAGTAACGCACCACTTCAAGTTACATAATAATTTATAGCTTCTTTTACTGATGGCCGATGAAGCTCTTAATTTAAACGTGCATTCAGCACACAGGTAAGTATTGATAATTAAATTTTGACGTGCTTAAGTTAAATATTTTGGGCGAGAGAATTAATTTAATTACACTGCACGCAGTAGATGAGCTCTGAACTGGCCCTTTTGAGATCCGCTATCGCTATAATTTTATAGGTATTCAAAAGAAACTTTTCACATCTTCATAGTCATAGTGAACCTCCAACCTATTTAAATCTAAACATCCTAGCCTTATTTATTAGCCTACTTAATCTATCTTGCTTCCTTCAGTTTTGAGACGAAAACCAGAAAATCATGAATTTGCACTAAAGTCTTAATTTGTGAAATCCAAAGTACTATTTTTATTAAATCATTATGAAAGATGAATCTAAATATAAATTTTGAAGTCTCTAGCTCTTTTCTGTTGCGCCAATGATTTTTTCAGAAAAACGCCCAAATTTCGAAAATGGCTGAAGTTATCGAACTGATATTTAACACACATTAATTTAGTATTATTCCTGACATGCTAGAAAAGTTTTTGGTCATTTGCTTGATTTTTAAGGTATTGCGCAACATTTATGACGTCAGAGCTAGTTACAGCAGACTGGCTGGCACACAATGGAAACTGATGTGAATTTACTACAGTGTGAGTAGGCTGCTTCCCTACAAGGGAACTCATGAAGGAGTTCTCAATTGACATATACATGATTGCAGACACCCACCTCAAGCTGGGAATCAAAGTGACAGTTCCCAGTTACGACAGTTACTGTGCAGATAGGCCATCCCAAGGCGGAGGAGTTGCCATATACATAAAAAGAAGGATCCACCACCAGTAGATATACATACCAGCTACCAATAAAATTGAAACAGTGGCAGTAGAAGTAACCGCTGCCACTGGACGCCTTACAGTAGTTGCAATCTACTGACCCCCAAATGAAGACATCAATGAGGCTTTAGCTTTAGGCCAAACTGAGGGCAAACTCCTAATCAGAGTCGACTTCAATGCCAAGCATCCAGACTGCAACTGTAGAATAACCTCTACAGCAGGCGCCAAACTGCGACAAGTAGCGTGCAACCACCACTTTAAGACATGTGGTCCAATCGAGCCCACTTACTTTCCTAAAAATTGAGGTAGGCCCAACATATTAGACATAGCTCTCACTAGGAAGATCACAGGGTTTGTGGCTGTGAGGACAGTCTACAGAATGTACTCCAACCACAATCGTGTCATCTTGGAGGTCGATGTGGGAGAATAGGTAGCCCACCCGTGGTACCAGTCGTCCCACAAATTCACAAAGCGATACTGAGAAACTGTCACCGCGGATATTGCTCGCGCTCTGCCACCTAGTGCCGAAACATTAGAACAAACGCTACAAGGCCTAACAGGCACGGTCTTGCAGGTAACAGAAGAGGCTACTCCCCCCACAAAGGGATGCCCCCCCCTCCCAATACAACTCCCAGTACATTTGCTAGCTCAAATTCGACACATGAATAGAGCCACGCTGGGTTAGCCGAGTGGTCTCAGGCACTGCAGTCATGGACTGTGCAGCTGGTCCCGGTGGAGGTTCGAGTCCTCCCTTGGGCATGGGTGTGTGTGTTTGTCCTTAGGATAATTTAGATTAAGTAGAGTGTAAGCTTAGCGACTGATGACCTTAGCAGTTAAGTCCCATAAGATTTCACACGCATTTGAACATTGAACACAAGAATAGAGAAGCAAAGCAGTGGAAGGTCACCAAAGATCAGGCCACCAGGAGGCTGCTCAATCGTCTAAAGAGAGAGCTGAAGGCAGCGCTCAATGAGCACAGAAACCAAAAATGGCAAAATCGCCTCTCAGCCTTCAAAATAGACGATCACACACTCTGGCAATCTATCAGACAATTCATTAAAATATGAGCTAGGATGCTGCCCCTGCACAGTGAGGAAGGATTGGTCTACAGCAATGCTGATAAGGCCAACCCCCTCACCGATACATTTGAGAAGTAATTCTAGGTGGCAGAACCCCAAGACGATGAGCATAACGATGTAGTTCACCGTCAACTGGCTGTCTTCTTCAGTGCTGAGGAAGACCTAGAAGACGAACTCCCACTCTTCGCACCTGAGGACGTGACAAAAGTAGTTAAGTCCCTTCCAACAAAAGAGACTGCAGAACACGTCAGTGTCACCAATCAATTAGTTAATAACCTCCCACCCTCAGCGATCACACACCTCGCGAACGTCTTCAAATGAAATTACTCGTTCCCGCGAGTTCCCAGCTTGCTGGAGACACACCGAAGTGGTCGTGATACACAAACCAGGGAAAAATCCTTTATTCCACCAGCACTACAGGCCGATTAGTCTCTTGGCAACTCTCAGCAAAATCTATGAGCGCCTCCTGCTAATACCCATACAGAAAAATATTACAGAGAGCAACTTCTGCCAGATTTCCAATTCAGATTCCGGCAGAACCACTCAGCCTCACAACAGATCATGAGAGTGGTTGAAACAACCACAGAGTATTTGAACCTCAGAGGCTACTGCAGGATATTGCTGCTAGACATAGCCAAAGCCTTCGACTCAAGGGTTCCTTGGGAGCATAGTTAAGCACATTAAAAGCTATCTCACAGATAGAAGATTCTCTGTTAAAGTAGAAACACCCACCTCCACCAAAAGGCGTATTCGTTCTGCGGTGCAGCAGGGATCGGTTCTGGGGCCTGTGTTGTACAGTTTGTACACTGCGGGCATAGCAAAGGCCCCCATGGTGCACACAGCACAAAATGCAAATGATACAGCTTTCTACACATATCACACGTATTGCCAACAAGGACCTGGTCATCCATAGGCTACAAAAGGTTTTAGATGACATAGATACTTGGGCAATCGCTGGCACATCACCATCAACTCTGAGAAGATGCAGGCTATGCTGATCACTCGGAGGCTCGGAAGGCGCGGACCTCCTCAATGCCGCCTTCCACCTTCACCTGAATGGAACCCAACTCCCCTGGTGCTGAACTGCCAAGTACCTTTGTTTAACCTTGGACTCTCGTCTTACGTGGAAGCCCCACATGGATGAGGTCTACAGGAAGGTCTGTGTCAGAATGTCCATCCCATACCTAATCCTCAACACAACCAGCCCCCTTCCCTCCTCTGTAGGAGTAAACGTATATCAGGCTCTTACACGACCAGTAATGGAATAAACATGCCCCATCTGGGGATATGCAGCGAAGCAGCTTCTGGACAATCTCCAGAGTCTGCAGAACCGCGCCCTCAGGAGTCACTGCATCTACCACTGGGATTTCCCACTCACGATCTGCACGCCTCAGCTGAAGTCCCCTTCCTGGAAGAGCGTTTTCCAGAACTGGCTAGGGCTTTCTCTGAGAGATCTTCCAGATCGGGAAGTGACCTCATCCTCTCCCTAGGTCGGTATATGTCCCGTGACAAGCACAAACGCCCAAAGACGATCTTCAACAACTAAGCCGAAGGGGAAATCCCTATCTCCAATCCGTAATCCTGTTCCCTCCCCCATAATATCATTCATCTCGCCAAGCTCAGGCAAGTACCAGAACATTCATCACATTACGCAGACACCCAAAAATCATTGGAAATAATCACACACACACACACACACACACACACACACACACACACACACACACACACACACACACACAAGCAAGCACGTGGAGTAAAAGGCTAAAAATTCCCCAACACACTTCCCCAAAGAGGGGAAAATAATAGATGAGAGTGAGAGGAGGTCCTGACGTCTGGTCTCGGTGCGGCCTGTTTATTCCATCCGCCGCCACCGACCTGCCTCCATCAGTGTGGTCTCGTCTTATTCTCTCTAATGTTGTGTTTCACACAGTGCTGAGTTGGAAGCCACTATCCCAGTTGACTAGGTTATCACTCACTCGTATCTTCACTGCCTCTTTAATAAGAGTCACTGAAACCTTTCGCTCTACACTGTCTCTTGGTTTGTTCAGATTGAAACGACTGCTCCTCACTGAGGCTGTGCTCCACTATCGCGGATTTTTCCTTTTGTCCGAGGCGAACGCTTCTCACACGTTCAGAGATGCGTTGTGTGATGCAGTATATTTTTTTCCACATTCACAAGAAATGCTGTAGACATCCGGTGTTCTTCGATCCGAGTTGCCCTTCATTGAGCCTAGCATATTCCTGATTTTTGCTGGAGGATGGAAGATTGAAAGTAAGAAACTTGCTGAATAGTTGCCGGAGAATGACGCATTGACTCGACTGTCAACCCAAGGAGATTTTATCATAAAGATTCGCCGAGAAAACCTGCATTTTCATATAACGCACCTCTACAGGGAGAACAGACATTGCACTGTCAAGTCACAGCAAAAACTTCGGATCAAGAAGTAAGTTTGCTTAGCAGACTCCGATTTTTGCAACATTGTCGGTACAAGGACGTACTGCCACAGTTCACACAACTGCGACATCCTCTCTCTACGGTAAGAACCAAACGCATCCAACGCACCCTGCAACGGGTCAGTCGGCGACTGGTGAGGGAGCACATACGCATCACACGGTATGAGCTCGACAAAATTGGACGCGCCTTACTCGCATGCGACCTGAAACTGGCCTCGACAGTCTCGCCTTTCACATGAGAGTGGGTAGATGGCAATACCTTCGCCACCAGTGAACTGTGCCAGCTGAAGGCTACCACTAATCAGCAAAAGAAGTTCCAACGACTACCAGGGGTACAACTGCAGGAGGCTGACACCGAGGATTCGAGGACTATTGTCAACCTGACCAGCAAGGAACTGGATGAGGCGACAACATCCGTGCTACCTGAAGAATTATACTTTGCACCGGTTCCGAGCTTATTACCAAAACTAGAGATCAGCAGCAGCGTCGAACAGGCCACATGCGGGCTGCCGTCGAAAGCCGCTGAAGAGGTCAGAAAGGAGACCTGCAAAATCCTAGACAAAGTGAGAATGCCTAAAACCAACATCTCGGCGGTGGAACGCAGGGCGATACGCAGCCTCATAGAAGATGAGGATACTGTCATTATACCAGCAGACAAAGGGAATGCGACAGTGCTTCCAAGAGCGGCTGACTATTGGGACAAGATTAATTCGCTGCTGCAGGACCAGGCCTACAAACAAGTGGAGAAGGGCCCTACAACAGCTGTGACTATAGAGGCCATAGGTCTTATCAACATCTCAGGTGTGGATTAGGACCTGGTAAAAAGAGTTTTCCCAGAGCTCTGGTTCCACCATGGTTCTACGGCCTCCGCGAGATACACAACAGGGAGGTACCAGTACGTCTGATAGTAGACACGATCAATTCTCCTACCTGTGGTATCGCCAAACACCTGGCACAGCTACCCAAGCCTCTTGTGGGTGAATGTCCGCACCACATCAAGAAGTCCACAGAGTTTGTTAAGACACTCAAGGAGTGGCGTCTTGACAAAAATGATATTGTGGTCAGCTTTGATATTACATCCCCATTCACGAGGGTATCGCTAAAGGACTCCTTGAAACTACTGCAGAATCATTTCGACGAAGACACAATGGACTATTCCGCCATGCATTCCAGTGTGGGGGCAAGTCTTCCCAACAGGTGGGTGGAGTCCCTACTGGCACCATGTATCGGCAACCTGTACATGGATAACTTCGAGGATATCGCCTTGGAAAAAGCACGCTGTAAGCCCAAGGTCATTTATTGGTACATGGACGATACTTTTGCGGTCTATTTATCAATCATCTGAACAGCATACAAGAGAACATCAAGTTCACAATGGAATTAGAATAAAATGGGTGAACAGGTTTCCTCGATATCCTAATAAAGAAGAAAATGGACGGGACACTGAGACACTCGGTGTACCGAAATAAAACAGACCCGTACCTCAACGCAACAGCTGCCATCACCCAGCACAACGGAAATCCGTACTCACTCCCCTTGTCCGCAGAGCTCATGACATATACAATAACAACAGTATATTTACTGAGATTTAGCACCTGAAGAAAACCTTCAAGAAGAGTGGCTACACCGAAACGAGGATTAGATGTGGTCCCGAGATGAGCACGAAGAAGAAGGAGGACCTTCACTACGGAGAGAACAACAAAGGTGTGGCGTTCCTCATGTACGGAGGGCCGCGCACGGGGAAGATTGTCAGGGTACAGAACAAGATAAAAACCATCTTCCGTCCTCCAGCAAAAACCAGGGATATGCTGGGCTCAATGAAAGACAACTTGGGTCTAAGAACACCGGGTGCCTTCAGCATTTCTTGTGAATGTGGAAAAAAATATATCGGACAGGCGCAGCGTTTCATCACGCAACGCATCTCTGAACGTGTGAGAAGCGTTCGCCTCGCACAAAAGGAAAAATTCGCGGTAGCGGAGCACAGCCTCAGTGAGGAACACGCGTTTTAATTTGAACAAACCAGGAGGCAGTGTAGAGCTAAAGGTTTCAAGGGCTGAATTATTAAACAGGCAGTGGAGACAAGGGTCAGTGATAACCTGGTCAACCGGGATAGCGGCTTCCAACTCAGCACCGTGTGGGACCCGACATTAGCAAGAATAAGACGAGAGCGTACCGATGGAGGCAACTCGATGGCGGCGGATGGAATAAACAGGCCGCACCGAGACGAGAGGCCAGGACTTAGCGCCGCGGCGCCGATTCCGCTCGCTCCTGATTGGCCCGACCGGCGCCGAGGATCAGAGAAACTTGTGGTCCAGCTGCTATAAAGATCCGGACGAGACGCGAGCCCGACACTTTACGCACTCGCGCTGCGGTTGCCGAAGCGCGCGGACGCCCTATGCTGACGCTGCCGAGGCTAACACTTTGCTTGTGATTTCGTTGCGCTCACGCGGGTTCACACAGTTGGCTACTCTCGTTGTGTGTCTACACTCACCAGCGTTCTCGGAATTAGCATCAACCTGATAGGGCCGTTAGGGACTCGGGTGGCAAAATCCACTTGGCTTGACTCCTCTATCAAAGAAAGCAAAATTGTCGTCGCTTTCTAAAAAGCCTAAGTTTTCGGGTTGGGGGCAACAACAAGGAGGAGGAGCAGAAACGAGAAGATCGCTTCGGCGAGACGCAGGGTGTGGCAGATGAGCGTCCAAGGGAGGTTTCCCGGATGGCGACAGTATCTGACCCACCACCACCGACGAAGACGGCGAGCGAAAGTGCTACGCTCGGCCAACGGATGGACGTGGAAATTTCCGCGTATGTTGGGCGCAGCGCCCGCACACTCGCAGGACGGACACCACCCACAGAGCCGCCGGTCCCCCTGACAAAGGAGGAAATTGCCGCCGCCATCGCGAGGCTGACCCCTCAGGAGAGTTAGAGCTACATCCAATGTTTAGTCATGGATACAGAAGAGGACAAAAAGGAGGTACTCTCGAGACTCCGGTCCTTGGTACCCGTGGGTCGCGACAGCCGAGCGCACGTCGCAGCTGCCGCGCCAGCAGTCACACCCGCAACAACCAAGCCGGCAACAGAAGCCGCCACGCCCTCGCCAGCGTCCGGTCTGGCAACACCAGACAAGCCTTCTGGGATCGAGCAGACCTCGCGGAAGTGGCCAGCCGCGACCGTAGAGGACACTCCCTCATCCTAGGCAAGTTCCTGACACGCCAGGCGGAAGAAGAAGAAGGTGCGCCCAAGGACAATCGCATCGCCGAGGAAACCCGACGAAGAAGGCTTCACCACGCCCTCCAGGACATTCGAACTGGTGAAGCCGGAACAGGTCCAGGCCGCAAACCGGTATGCAGATCTGCCGGAAGCAGCTGAGAGTAGACGGGGAGGGGACCACACCGACCACGGCGACGAAACCGCACCTCCGCCCACCGCCGATCATCACCCATTGGCGCGAGGGCTATGCTGAGTTGCGAGAGAAGCTCTACTGGGTCGTAAAACCGCGAAAGATGATCGCGGGAACCGACACCTACAAGGTTAGAGCAGAAAGCGTTGAGGACCACGCGAAACTCGTACAACTCTGCAAAACCGAGAAGTGACACTGCTTCACACAGAGTACTGAACAACTGAAGCAGCTGAAGATCGTCTCTCGCCACCTGTAGCTGAAGATGGAACCGGCGTACCTACAGCGGCAGCTGGAGGAGATCGGCTTCCAGACCTGCCACGTCGGCCTGATGCGGTCGCCCAGGACCCACAGGGACATGCCCTTGACAACTGGAAAACTTTTCAGGTTAACAATGTTGCCGACTTCGACATAAAAGTCGAACCACTGCGTGCGAAAGGCAGGCTAGCCCAGTGCTTCAACTGCAAGCGCATGGATCACGTGCATAAATATTGCAGGATGCCTGGGCGCTGCTGCAAGTGAGCCGAGGAGCACCAGTCGCGGGACTGACCGAAGAAGGAGGAGGACCGGCCGAAGTGTTGCAACTGCAACGGGGACCACGTCGCCTGCGTTCAAACGCGGGAAGCGTGCCAGCCACGTAAATCTGAGTCGCAACTTCGTGGACGTCGCTAAGGGGAAGCCAGCCGCCCCCTCCGGCCGCTCGCAGGAGAGGCCGCAGCGGCACCGCAGACGTCGCAGCTGCCTTCGCTGCGGGCACCGCCTGCAGTCGAGGGAGCTGGCTTGCTGGCGCCAGCACCTGCGAGGAGGGTTGCCGCCCGCGAAGGGCGTTCCCAGCTCGCCGCTCCGTTGCCGACTACGGGAAACGTCGCGATGGAGTCAAACCCTCCCGAAACAGCGAAGGAAGACACCACCGAGCTGGCCGCTCAACCAGCTGATGACGCAGCTACCGGTGCTCCTGGGAGCAATGACGGCGGTTAACATTTGCCTTGCGCAGGAGACCTTCTTCAAACCCGGGGTCGACTTGCGAGCAGCAAATTTTTGCTGCTACTGAGGTGACAGAGCCACCCACAGGGGTGGCACTGCCATCTACGTATAGAAACAACTGCGCCACCATCGGGTCCAGCTACCGGCCCTTAATGCGCTGGAGGCCACACGAGTGGCCGTCAACACCACCGCCGGAAAGATTCTTTTCGTGTCGGTGTACCGGCAGCCCAGCAGACCGCTAGATGAAGCGGACTTCGGCACCCTGCTGTCGTTGGAGGGACGAGCTTTCATTGCCGGGGATTTCAATGCGAAACACACCGAATGGAACTCGCGGACTATCAACCGCAGCGGGCCTCGCCTCTCTCTCGCTGTTCACCGTAACGGCGCAATCAGTATGGGGCCGTTTGACCCCACGATCTTCCCTGTACTGGAACAACCGGAAGTGCTCGATATTGCTCTTCTCAAGGGCATCGGACAATTCGCGTCCGCCGAGACGCGAAACGCCCTGTCCTCCGACCACGTTCCGGTCATCTTTGGCTTCGACGTGGTCGGAGCTTCTCTTCCAGAGAGCCGTTCGTATTATCGCAGGTAGGACAGCGAGCGCTTTCGGACGAAAGCCCTCGAACTGGTCGAGGACGCGTCAAACTCCGCTGAGGTAGGGGCAGACGCCACCCTCGCATTCCTCACCCATAGAATACTCCGAGCAGCAGATGAAGCCACGCCGAGACATCGCCAAGGACCACGAGACTTCTCGCATCAGCTACCGCGCCCTATTGTGGACGCAATCACCGAGAAGAACCGACTGTTTCGTGAATGGCAGCTCAGTCGCCAATCAGGCACAAAGCGCCGCTTAAAGCGCTCGAGACGGAAAATTAAGGCAGCAGTTGAGCAACACCCGAACCAGGAATGGGCAGACCTTGTGTCTACGTTCAATCCTGAGGATGGTAGTGCATGGAGGGTGGTAAAGTCCTTCCTACGACGGTGACAGCAAATACCGCCATTAAAGGTTGGGAACGACTTCGCCAGCGACCTGGACGCGAAAGCCAGTGCTCTGGCTGACGCGTTCGCAGCGAACTTCACAGCAATGGCCGACGTCATCGTCGTGGAGCACATACGGCTGGTCCACGAGCAACTACCAACCTTCTGCAGCGCAAGGGAGGAAGGCGATGCTGTCGATCCGATAACGGAGGAAGAAGTTGCTGCGCAGCTTCAATCGCTGAACCCCAAGAAGGCTGGAGGCAGCGATGGCGTCACAAATCTCCTGCTGAAGAACCTTCCGCCGGGATTACATCGGCAACTTGCCGATGTTTTCAACGCGATTCTCCTATCAGGTGTCTGCCCCTTTGTGTGGAAACATGCAGAGGTTGTGGCCATCCTGAAATGCGGTAAAGACCAGACATCCAGCTATCAACCCATCAGTCTGATCCAGTCCCTCTCGTAGGTTTCCGAGAGGCTGTACGCGAGAAGGCCTATGCAGCACGTCGCCCAGGAGGGCATCATCACGGACGAGCAGTTCGGTTTTAGAGAAGAACATGCCACTTCTCACCAGCTCCTGCGGGTTGTAGAACCAGCCATGAGAACACTGGACACAAGGGAATACCTTGGGGCCGACGACGGTACGTCCACAAACCGGCAAATACGTGCAAGGATGCCGCAAGGGTCGGTACTCGGCCTCTTGCTGCACTCCCTGTACACTGCCGACGTCCCACAAGTGGCAGGAGTTGAACTGGCGCTGTAAGCGGGTGACACAGCTCTGTTCACTCGTAGCATGAACGCCCAAGTGCCGAGAAACCGACTTCAACGCATGGGCCACAAAGTGGCGGCTGAAATTCAACGCCACGAAGAGTCAGTCAGTTGTCTTCACCCGAAGACTCCTGCCGGCAGAGCTTACGCCAATCGAAATCCTGGGAGAACCTACCCCATGGACGGTGAAATACCTAGGGGTCACCCATGACCGCAGGCTCACTTCGAAGCATCACAAGTGATGTCAAAGGGAGAGCAATAGGACGCCTTCGGGCCCTGTATCCACTGCTAAACCCGCAGTCGTCATTGCCATCGCAACACTGCATCACGCTATACCTAACATTGGTCCGCCCACTGTTAGAATATGCGGCCGTGGTCTGGGGGAAAGTCGCAGATGTTCAGATTGTGACTCTGCAGCGGATACCGTATCGCGCCCTGAAGATTGCCATGCATCTTCCGAGGCGCTACTCAACGCTCCAACTCCACGAGGACACCGGCGTCCTGCGGATCCGGGATGGGATCCGCGGCATCGCCAGGGAGTTCTACGAGACAGCGGGCCACTCCCGCAACCTGCTCATACGAAGACTGGGCCAACAACCGCACCACAGTCCAACCACGAGTTGGTCTGGCTTGCTCAGGGATTAAGTCTTACTAATCCCGCAGTGGGAGTGTGTTTACTTCTTTTTTATAGGTACCAATCAGTAAGGAAGAATCAAGAAGAAAGGTAATGTCTATCCGCCCACCCCTTAGGAACCGCAGGAATGGCAATTTTTGTCTAAACTGCACCACCTCGAGCTAAGGTCAGGATCGTGTTTTTCAGCGTCGAGCCCCACACTTCGCCTTAAGATGGCAAGTAATAAACTTGCTGAAACGCTGTCGGATAACGAGTCATTGACTCGGCTGTCATCCAGAGAAGATTTTATCCCTGAGATTCGCTGAGAAAGCCTGCATTCTCACAAAGTAAATAAATAATATTTAAGTCACCATACTATGTAATGTTAACCCTTGTTGTCACATTAACACGACAACAGCCTATGTTCGACACAAAGTGCGATAATTGCACTGTGGCGGCAGCCGGCAGCACTGGCAATGGAGGGCACATAAAGCTTGTACCTTGGACGTGGTGAACATTACACTCGTTGTGGTAATGTGTATCGGGAGCAATTTATTTGACGTCCAAAAGAGCGTCATCATTGGGTATCTGGACAGTGCTGGAAATTGCTAAGTTTTTAGACTGTTCACGTGCTGCTGTGCTTAAGGTATGTCGTACACACTCACTGGTCATACCGGACTCGAGAGTCCATTACCGCAGCAGCGTGTTTTCGCCATCTGTCCCTGTCTTGGGCTATTTCCTTCCATTCACCTTCTATACCTAGGCTCCTCAAATCAGCCTTCACATTGTCCTCCCATCTACGCCTCGGCCTCCCCACAGGACGTTTTCCTTCTACGTGCCCTACCAGTACTCTGCGCGCTGCCCTGCCCTCATCCATTCGAGCTACGTGACCCGCCCATCGCAGACTACGTGATTTAATAATACTGATTATGTAAGGGCTTGAATAGAGTTTGTGAACCTCTTTGTTATGCAGTTTTCGCCACTCTCCGCTAATGTCATCCCTTTTTGCTCCGAAAATTTTGTTTCCGAATACTCGAAACGGCTTTTCATTTTGCACAGTGAGAGACCAAGTCTCACACCCATACAGCATAACTGGTAGAATAATAGTTTTGTATATTCTAATCTTTAAATTCCTAGACAATATCCGTGATGAAAGTATTCAGTGCCAAGTAGCACGCATTTACCGCCCGTAATCTCTTCTTCGGATTCAGTCTCATTTCTCGAAGTGATGTCCACGCCTAGATACTTAAAGGTGTTCACTTTTTCAAACTGCATGTCTCCAACTCTTAACATTTCCTGATCTACTGCTGTTGGCATTCTAGTAGTAACCAGGTATTTAGTTTTGTCTTCACTTATCCTTAGACCAACATCTTCACTGGCCTTGATTAACGCATTCGCATTTGCTGTTATAGATTCTTTCCTATCACTAATGATGTTTAGATCATCTGCATACACTAAAATCTCATCCATTTAACTCCACACCCTCTGAATTATCTGCTGCCATTCGTACAATATATTCTAGGACTAAATTAAAAAGTAGTGGAGACAGGGCATCTCCCTGCTCAAGTCCGTTCCTTATTAAAAATGCTTCTGACCCAAATTTCCCCACGCGTACTCTCCCTTTTATGTTTTTCAAACTCGCTTCTATAAGTCTAACATACTTCTTTGGTATTCCAATTTCCAAAAGAAGTCTGTACAGTTTTGATTGCAATACTGAATCATATGCTTTTGTAAAATCTATGAAAGGATTATGAACTGGTTTATTGTATTCCCATTTCTTTTTCAAAATTTGACGCAGGGTGAATATTTGGTCTATAGTTGATCTGTTCCTCCGAAAGCCAGCTTGGTAATCTCCCACAATTTCATCCGCATATGGTGTAAACCTGCTTAGCAGAATATTCGAGAAAATTTTGGAACATACTGGTAATAGCGATATCCCTCTATAATTACTACAATCCATTTTGTCGTCCTTCTTCAAAATTGGGAGAATCGACTCCTGCCACTGTTCAGGTATCATCTCTGAGTTCCATACTTTAGTTATCACTTTGTGAACTACTTCCACTAATTTCTGTCCTCCATTTTTAACTTATTCTGCAGTTATGCAATCTGATCCTGGTGCTTTATGGTTTTTCAATTTGTTGATTACATCTCTTTCTTCCTTTAACGTTGGCTAAGATATCTGCGGTTGTGCTGTGCATATTTCATACGACTGCTCATTTCCTGCTTCCTGGTGTACATTTAATAGATGCTCAAAATACGCCCTCCATTTACTTAATATAGCACAGAGGTCTGTCAGTATTCACCCGGCATCCCCTCGAAGTGCATTTGTCCTAGCCTTGAACCCCTTCCTATACCCATTTATGTCTAGGTAAAGTTCCCTTTGTTTTTTGTTTTAGTGTTTGTTTCCATTTTTTATTTCATTGTTCAAATGTGTTTTTTGTTTTAGTGTTTGTTTCCATTTTTTTAAATTTCATTGTTCAAGTAATCTCTCTTCTTTGCTCGTAGCCGACGACTAACTTCCCTTCTCATGTTCAAGAACTCCTCTCGTTTTCTGTCTCCCATTCTATCCCAATTTAATCGCACTTTTCTTCTTTCCTCTACCAAATTTCTTGCATTCCTCATCAAACCACGGTTTCCTCCTGTTCTTCTTAATTGTACCTGTTGTGACCTTCGCTGCCTCTTTGATATTATTCGTCACAATGATCCACTGTTTATTTACATCCTCGCCTTGATCTTCGTGTGTCCTGAGAGCATCAAACCTATTTGAAATTTCTATCATGAACCTTCTAAAGTTTTCATCATATAGCTTGTCAGTGTCGAACCTAACAAGTTCTGC
This sequence comes from Schistocerca piceifrons, assembly GCF_021461385.2. Taxonomy (NCBI): domain Eukaryota; kingdom Metazoa; phylum Arthropoda; class Insecta; order Orthoptera; family Acrididae; genus Schistocerca; species Schistocerca piceifrons. The sequence continues at coordinate 12,503,226 of NC_060143.1, forward strand.
ATTGTGACACCTTGATGTTGCTGTAGATAGCCGTTGGTGAACTTTGGCAACTACAAGAAAATAATCAGAATCGCAGTGTGCTCCCCTGAAAGTCCTAACATTTTCTATATTAGTGTGACATCTCCGATCTACAAGAACATGATCAATTTGGTTTCCAGTGTGTCCATCCGGAGAGACCAAAGTTGCTTTATGAGTGTCCTTCCTTTTGAAATATGTACTGTCAATAATCATGTCTTTTGAAACAGCAAAATTAACCACCCTTGTGCCATTATCATTCGAAATGTTATGCAAACTTTCTTTCCCAATTGTAGGCCGGAATGCTTCCTCCTTCCCTATCTTCGCATTAAAATCACCTATGATTAATTTTGTATCGTACGAGGAGAACTCATCCCACAGCTGATCTAGTGCTTCATAAAAGCCGTCTTTAACAACCTCTCCAGTGTCCTCAGCTGGTGCGTGTACATTAATTACTACTAGTCTATTCCACCTGCCGGACAACACTATAACAAATAGTCGGTCACTAATGAACCTTATATCTCTGATTGCGTGAAGCACATTTCCCTGTAGTGCGAAACCTGTTCCGAAACTGTGAGCTTCCGCACCTCCATAGAAAAATGTATAGTTACCCCTCTTTATGCTACTCTCCCCCTGCCACCGAGTTTCTTGAATAGCTGTAAAGTCTACATCGTATCTATCTAATTCATCTAATAATGTCTGGAACGTTCCTGGCCTGTTCAAACTTTTAAAGTTCCACGTTCCCACCCTGAAAGTTCCTTTCAGCCTGAATCTCTTAGAAGTAGGTTCCGCCCGGAGATCCGAATGGGAACCTAGTTTACCTCCGGAATATTTTACTTTAAAGGGACCCATGCCCATTAATGTTGCTGATTATTGATGTATAGATATGATAGTAAGAGAAGAAGAAACAGGGATGGTTCATCACGCCATCGCCTGTTCCCCACCGGCTGTCCGCCGGTGGTAGGTATGTCGTTCATAGGAAAATGGCGCTATCCAAACCTGGCGCGTAGCCTCCACGGGCCATGATTGACGGGGGTGAACGACGGCTGTGCACGGGCGAATAGACCTCAACGATCGTTCAGAGAACGTTGCTGTGTACGGGCCTCCAAGTGGGCACCTGCTGCATGCAACCACGTGGACTGCTGTTCATCGTCGAATAAGAACTGGAATTTACACCCCAGTGCGACAACTGGACGTCCGTTGAGTGTCGACAGGTGGCCTTTTGAGATGAATCACGTTTTATGCACCATCGACATGAAACGTCTGAAAACAGACGCCCTGCAAGAATCTTCGGAAGAGTTCAGGTCAGAGGAGAAAGCGCTAGCGTCTGAGGTATATTTGCGTGGCATTTGGATCAACATGGGTATGTATCCATTCTTGGGGACCATGTCCACTCCTACACACAGTTTACTTTTCCTCAGCACGATGGCATCTACCAGCAGGACAATGCAACGTGCCTCACAGTTTACAGTGTACGTGCGTGGTTCGAAGAGCACCAGGTTGAGTTTACCGTACTTACCTGGCCACTAAACGCCACGGATTTAAATCCGGTCGAGAATCTCTGGAGCCAACTCGATCGATCTGTCCGCGCCATGAATACTCAACCGAGAAACCAATCAGAGTCGGAGTCGGCAAGGCTTCACACTTCCTTCCGGAACCTCACATATTCTCTTCCTGCACGCCTCATCTGTCCGCCCAGCAAAAGGTGGTTATTCAGGCTTTTGTAAGGTGGTCACATTAATGTTACTGAACCCTGTAATTATTATAAGCACACTGATCATATGAGAATGCTCTTCTTCTTAAGCTGTCAACTAATAATTTACGCTGGATGTTAAGAGGCATTTCTGACAACCAGAAGCATTTTAAACCGTATGGAATTCTTTAGAGTCAACTTACTTGCAACGAATTACATTTCGCTAGTTGGCGTAAAATAACCCAAGCGTGTACATTTCCGTGGTAAAAAAAAGATGTAATTTAACCTCAGTGCAAAGTAGAAGGAACGCGGCTACAGCTGCTATTGGAGACGTGATACTAGTCTCTTATACGACAACCAAACATTCTGTGCCACTTTCCGATGTAACTCTGATATCTAGGTAAATGCCCACATGATGAACGGAGTGGAAGTGAAGAAGCAATTAAATGGGTGCAATGTAGGTTATTGGGTTTCCGGTGAATGTGACTAATCTTATTGCAAAAGGAGGAAAACCCATTCTTAATTTGTCTCTTGAATTTGATGTTCTCATTCAAGTTGTATTTCTAGACAATATTCAGGATATCCTGGATGTTACTAACAGAAATAAAATATTTTCTTAATGTTACAACTTTCGTACTTGTGAATTATTATTTACACTAAATACACGGCCTAATTCGCACCATTCTTTCTTTTAACGTGTAGTTCCCCTCCCCTGGGCAACTGCTGTATACAACTTCACTGCGTTTAACAATGCTTCTGTTTGTACATTGTTAATTTCGATGTAGATTTCCTAACATTAAAGATATGCATACCTGTTTATCATGAAGTGAATGTTGGACGAATTTTTTATCCAACAGACAGCGGCTGACACAACAGCGAGCTTCGCACTGCCCCCTTGCCTGATCGAACGGGCGCTAATAGCAGCAACGTTCCATTTAACTTTTTAATGGTGTAACAGCGCCAAAGTCTCGTTAAACTAAAATTAAATGGGTTTAATTCAAACAGTCATGCAGCGTTAAGAGGCTTTTATCCAACACAGTTTATGAGGCAGGCTACTATTACTTTAACTGTTGTTGGCAAAATATGAATGATTGACAATTTGGCACACGAATGAACGTGCATTGACTAATGCTTTATCACATAAAGAGTTAAACAGAGAGGATTGTAAACCAGGTGCTAATCACGAGGGGATGTGGCCTAGCATTAATGTTAACATATTTTCACTCTTGTTATGGCAAATCGAGGGCTGGTTAGTTACTTCCATGAGAAACACCGTTACAGATTAACGTTTAGTTCACTGTGCACTTGTAGGAATATCGTTCAGTTCAAATAAAGTTAGGCACAGTCTTTTTACCTCTTGATATTAATCAGACTGAAAAATGTCTAATTGTTTTTGGAAAATAAGTTTTATTTCCTTCTATATCGCGGAATTATAGTCTAGAAAATAGCCATAAACCACATAATGTGATACGATGAATAGTTAAGTACTAGAGCGTTTAAACTAGCCGCAGTCTGTTCTAAAATTTTATACACATGCTTTGGAAACGATTTCACTTTTATCTACTGTATATTTTCATTTGTAGCCGAGAAACATTACTTGCTTAAGTGATGTGAAGTAGCAATAGTGAACGAAACAAAGGATCAGTAGGGCCGTAGTTAGAACCGATGGGTGTAGGTGTAAGTCAGTTTCTGTAGTGTCACAGATTAGTTTGCGGCGCTAGTTTTTCCGCGATCGCCGACGAAATGTATTTGTAAAGAGCTGCTTCATTATTTAATTTGTTTTAATGGAGGGAAATCGTAATTATTTTTTCTTAACGACAAGATGTTATTTTGTTTTCATGCTACTACCGCAGCCTAATAGATAAAGTTGCGACACCCTTTCCTGCGAAAGTTGTTATATCTGACAGCTAGAGCGACACTAGCGCTCCAAGCGGTGAGAAGTAGATAGTAACATCCGTCGTAAACATAACGTTCTTCACCCCTTTTCTACATGATTTTCAGAATATTTATGCCGCGCGGTATTAGCCGAGCGGTGTAAGGCGCTGCAGTCATGGACTGTGCGGCTGGTCCCGGCAGAGGTTCGAGTCCTCCCTCGGGCGTGGTTGTGTGTGTTTGTCCTTAGGACAGTTTAAGTTAAGTAGCGTGTACGCTTAGGGACTGATGACCTTAGCAGTTAAGCCCCATAAGATTTCACACACATTTGAACATATTTTGAATATTTATTTAATTTTTTGTCTCCAAGTGTGTGTGCAATATCAGAAGACATGGAACATTCTAAATTACGCACAGATAGTGCTGAAACTCACAAATCCAGTGACATGCTGCACCGCATTCGTGAAGTAATACATATGACGTGGAGTGAAACTGCAGCCTACCCACTTTGGTACCGAAAGAGTATAAACACCCAGATAAATACGTAAGAAGCACAGGCATGTACCCCACGTGCAAAAAGGATCGATGCCCTATTTTCATTCCGTTCTCAGTTTTAGTCATTGGT